>NC_092342.1:86766250-87132500 GCF_046630445.1 Rutidosis leptorrhynchoides | reverse complement strand
ATAATCTCGTATGCAAGCTGAAGAAAAGTTTGTACGATTTAAAGCAGGCACCTAGGCAGTGGTACAAGAAGTTTGATTCGTGCATGGTGAGTCAAGGGTACAAGAAAACTGCAGCAGATGAATGTGTCTACATTCAGAAGTTTTCTGAAGGAGATTTCGTTGCTCTTTTACTATATGTAGACGATATTTTGATCGTAGGGAAAGGTGCAACGAAGATCAACCAGCTGAAGAAGGAACTCTCTAAGTCTTTTGACATGAAAGACTTAGGAAAGGCTCAACAAATTTTGGGAATGCAGATTACCCGATATAGGAAGAATAGAAGGTTATGGCTATCTCAAGAGAAGTATATTGAACGAGTCCTTTCACGATTCAATATGAACAATGCCAAACCTGTTAGCATTCCATTAGTCAACCATTTCAAGTTAAGCAAGAGTTCTTGTCCCTCATCCAAGGAAGAGATCGGGGAGATGTCATCAATACCATATTCTTCAGCGGTTGAAAGTTTGATGTATGCAACGGTGTGTACGAGGCCCGATATTGCTCACGCAGTGGGAACAGTGAGTCGTTTTCTCTCTAACCCAGGGAAAGAGCATTGGAATGCGGTAAAATGGATTCTCAGATATCTTAAAGGTACAACGAAGATATGTCTTTGTTACGGGGGAGCTGATCCAATCTTGAAAGGCTATACAGATGCAGATATGGCTGGAGATCCTGATAGTAGAAAATCTACTTCATGATTCATTTACACTTTTGCAAGGGGAGCTGTTTCATGGCAGTCAAGACTACAGAAGTGTGTTGCATTATCCACAACCGAAGCAGAATATATTGCTGCCGCGGAAGCTGGAAAAGAAATGTTGTGGTTAAAGCGTTATCTACAAGAATTTGGAATCAAGCAAAAGGAGTACAAGGTACATTGTGACAGTCAGAGTGCTCTAGATTTGAGCAAGAACTCCATGTACCATTCCCGTACAAGACATATTGATATTCGCTATCATTGGATACGCGAGGTAATTGATCAACAACTGCCGAGACTAGTGAAGATCCATACAAAGGAGAATCCTGCGGATATGTTGACAAAGGTGGTGACTCGAGAGAAGTTAGAGTTATGCAGAGACATAACCGGAATGTTTTCTATGGATACGTCTGGAGGGGGAGAATTGATGATTTCCAGCCGTATCTTCAAGATGTTTCCATTCTAGCCGTAATCTAGATTTTTCTAGATGTTCAAAGAAGCCGGTTGAAGAAGCAAAGTTGGAAACAATTACGGCTAGCCACTTGTTTGACAACTCATATGGAAGTATTCAAATTGGAAACGATTACGGCTAGCCACCCTTTTCTGCGTTCACATCAATTCGCGTTCACACCTTCCACCTCCTCAAGTTTTCCTTATAAATAGAGGTGTAAGCCTCATTTGTAAATCATTCAGAAAAGTGTAATCACACCTAGTTAGTGTGTGTGAGTTAAAGTGTAATCCTAACCAAGAGTGAATACATCCCTAGAGAGTGGTGAGAATTCCTAGTGTGTTAGTTTGAGAGTTTTTGTTTTAGAGTTTTGTAATACTCTGTAATCTATTCTTGTGAGTAATAGAGTTATTTTCTCTCAAATTTGTGTGTACCAACGTCCAGTCGATCCCCTCTTAATCACAACACATACTTATATGAATGACAACTACTTTGGCTCGTTTATTAATCAAAGATTTGGATGCCCCAAAGGAAGAAAAAAGAAACATAGTTTAAACTTATTTTGACCTTTTGACTATTGAGTTGGACTGCTGAAAGTACAAAGCATAAACTGAACCTACTTATTGTGCCTCAATTATGCTGTAATTTTCAATTTGGGGGTAAAAAAAATGGCACTTTAATGTTAATTTTGGGTAAATTGTTTGTTTGGATTTTGGCTAATCTGTGTCCAAGTTGCTTAATTTCATATGGACATCTGTTGTAGACAATGCATTGAAACAATAATTCGTCTTATATGATACAAGAACAAGAGTTTACAATCAATCCATCCATGTTCAACACTAAATCCCATGATGAATTTACGTCACACGAACCCCAAGTGAATCTGTTTTCGTGATGATGTGGATTTATCCTCTTGTGAAAATAATTGATCGGTCGGTTATTTGTTGATTTGAAACCTTGTATATTATGTGCTCAAGTGCATGAATATCGTCTTTGTGAATGTGCACGATTTTGGGGCTTTCGGATGCTTTCGCAACCCCAAAAACCCTGCAAAGTTCAATGTATCGAGACAGAACGTCGGCCTGAGCTGCTGCTTTTTGCAAAACCGAAAATGCTGTTACAGCTTCGGTTTTTTCAATGGAATATAACCTAATGAGAACAGATGCAATTCCATTACAAATTCGGCTGTAAATATCATAGATCTCAATCACAATGCAATCCATCGCTTCAAGAACCAAAACGTTCATCAATTTTTCTCGGCGCGGTTTGATCTCAAGTAACATGTCAAGCAAACATTGAAGGTTTTGTAACAAACCAAGATTATTCATGAGAGGGGATTGTTTCGGTTTCTGTATGATACCTTTTCTGAGACTTCCTGTTTTCTCGTCTTGTTGGTACATGAAAGACACTTTTTTATGAAGATACGTGTAATAAGCACGAACGAACGCTTCATGATGACATGAATTAGGGTTCCAGTCTTTGAAATTTGAAAAATCAAATGGTAAAGGACCGATCTTTTGGACGGCGGGGACTCTACAACTTAAGATTCCATGCAAAAGCATGAGACCTTTTAAGGCTACCGTCCAGTTACGAGTCTTTGCCATTCTCGTGGAAAGGGCTGACAATATTGGACGGATGTAATGGCTGGATACACGAATCCATGCAAATATGCGTTGAGCGCTGCTATAATCAATGCGGGAGTTATCATGGCTGGTCGCTTTTATGATCGCGGCCTCAATGTCCGGGTTCCGATACGGTGAACGAGGAGTCCAATTCACTATAAAAAGACTACTTGCATCTTTTAACGCGTCGGAAGCCCGTTTCAACATCCGCCTTCGTTGCTTGTTTTCGTTTTTACCCTCGTTCCAGCCACCGATTATCGACTTGTTCTTTCATAAGTTAACTAATTACCTATATGTTTGAACATATTTTCTCTTGTTTTTGTTTTACATATCAGGCGACCAATGTGTCCTATATTATAGGTGATTCTTGGGTGTTGGTTATTTTTGCTTGTTTCTTCCATATTTAGTAACTCATGAAACCTCTAATAGCTTGCAATGTTTGATTTACATTTTACTTGATTTGCAATTTTCTAAGAAAAATTGTGTGTACATATTTTTTTCTAAATTATATTAAGGTTAATACAATTCCATTAGGCCCTGTTTGAGACTGCAAGTTAAGTTTGTTATGCAAAATAAGTGATGGTACCAAAGATTGTAACCTTTTACACAACTTGCCTGAAGACTACTAACAAAATCACGTTTTCAGTTAATGGAACTTTTGGATAAATCTGAAGTACGGTGAAAACATTTTAGCAGAACCCTAAAATAAGATTTTACCTTGTAAAAAAATGGTACGCATGTGCTGCATTATTGGAAGAACCGTTGGCTCAATATGAACAAAAAGGTGAGGATATTTGCTGACTGATTCAAGAATCGTGCTAATGGCGCCCAAACAACCAACTGCTGCCAAACTACCAGTTTCATCTGCTTCATCATCAGCTTCAACCGTTTTGATACGCTTCCAAAATGCATCACCCTGTGTATTACCGGAAATGTAGATAGGAAAACTAAAAACATCAACTAAAATTTTATAAATTATAAGCTATCTATCTATCTGTAGCATAGTATGAATGTTTGGTGAATTATCAGATAAATGGGTCAAACAGGTCAAAACGCGCCCAAATTGTAATGTAGAAGACTTACCATAACCCTTTCTGACATATTCATGTGGATCTTCCTCCCGGAGCTTTTGATCATTCTCTTTGAAACATGTGAGTGGGAATATTATCTCAAAAAGAACAACATCTAGTCTTGCTTGAAGTAGATTGTACATGGTAGTCTTTGAAATACTGCGTAGAAGAAATAATCAGATAAAAAAAATGTAATAAGAGAGGATACTAAATAAAAGGCAAATAATTAACAGACAAGCTTAAATGTCGTAATATCGTCTTAGTCCCTTCAGATTATGCTTTATCTCTAATTGGAAAGACGCGTAAAATAAAACGATATAATAGCTAAAAAGGATTTAATGGGTCAAACAGGTCAAAATGCACCGAAATTCTAATGTTCAGACCTAAATGGGTAAACCGACGAGGTTTTCTGTTTAGGTTACCTGGGGAGGGTGAATATTTTACTCGGATGTACGCAGCTTAAACAGGTCTCCTTGACAGTTTTCAACTCTTTCCCTGGCCATCCCAAAACGTGCAAGTAGTGAGGTTTGAACTTGAGACCTCTTGTGAGGATATCAGGACATCAACCATTAGGCTATTTTGTAAAGGTTGTTATGCCCTTAACTAAAACTTCCTGAATCATTTTAGTCAAGCATATAGATTAAAATTATTAAGATTTCGTGACGTTTTGTAATCATATTTGACAAAAGTGGTCCAGCTCTACCCAATTCAACCCTCCCCAGCCCACTTCATGCCCAAAAAGAAGTATTGAATTTGGCACAACACGTATTGACATGTTAACTGTGCTGACCATTTTTTTACTCAACGAAAGAAGTAGGTTTTTATATGCCATCCATGAAATAATGAAGTAGGCTTATAATACACGTAAGTACTAGCAAACTTAAAGTACCTAGTGCTCATATATTGCAAAATAAGATTGGTAACTCGGTCAGGTAAATAACCACCAGCACGTATCACTTCCAACAGGTTTAAATAGCATTCTAATATCTTTCCAGCATAATTTTGAAAATGTTGTGCAAGATATTAAGACAAATAAAATGTCATCATAGAATAAATGAGTACTATTTGAAGATACTTAAACCATAACTCACCGAATGTAGAGTTGATTTAGTATATGGACAATCCACCTTTTTACCTTCCACCAGCCCCAAGACTTATGGAGTTCTAAATCGGCAGGTTGGCCTTCTAGTGAAACGAGTCGTTCCAATATGGTTAAGAAAAGAACCATCCAACATTGATTACATTTGGGTTAAGCAACTTCTTAGGTATCACCATCTGCTCAGCAGTAGCATAATATTTGGTTAGTGTTGGTCCGATTGAGGATCTTTATCAACAATAAACGAGCAAGAAGAAAGACGCAAGAGATAAACACGATGAAATCAAAGTAAATCACTATAACTTAATAAACGTTACAAATACATGAATAGTTTATGTTGGAAAATTTGGTTGGAAAGTATGTTCCACCATTTTTTTTTTTTTTGGACACAAATTAATATATAATAAAGTAATATATATTAACGACTATGTAGTGAGTTTTGTAGCCACTAATGAGAGCTTTAAAAACGAACTAAAGCGTGTCCAAAACGGGTTAATAGTGAATGAGATATCGCGTCTCAAAGTTGTTAGTTTAAGTGCAAAGTAAGAAAAGATTTGATTTATCAATCAAGGATTTTTGTAAATCTTCTCTTAGATTTTGTCAATCTTTTCTTTTCTTATTAAGATCCTAAAAGATTTGACTTGTGATTTTGTAAATCTTTTCTTATCAATTTAGATTGTGTTTCCACTATAAATACCATACTTTGGTATTTAGAATAATAATAATAAACTAACACATAAACAAAAAATCATAATTCTCTTACATTTGTTTTCCGGCTTCTTATTCTACAACTTCGGTCACCCCGCATCCGGTCTTTTTCAGGCAAGTGCTCTCGTCCGGCAGTACACGCTGCTTCGAACCGGTGTACCTGGGAACAGACGTCGAATCTGTTTAACAGTTTAAGGGAATTGTGTCAAACACAAGCCCGGTTCAAACCTTCAATTCGGTTAGATCGTTTAACTTTACGCTCTTATCTTGATTATCTATTATACATATTATTATGTTTGAGATAATATGTATACTTGTTTTCAGTTTCGTACATAAATATACCTACAAACTTAAACAGATTCTTGCGAAACTGACTTGGTATTAACCTGGTAAATAGATATATACTTACTGAATTGAAACGGGTAATGTAACTTGCCTATTTGTTGTTGAAGTGAGGTTTAAAACAACCCATTAGGCTTGTAGAGTTGAATATGTGTATGCATCTGCTTTTAGAACATCAACAGTAGATCCTTTGTTTATTTGCTTATGACTAATATGCTTATAATCTCACCATCGCCGGTCGTCGTTCACTCTAGTCGGCTGCTGTCAATAACCAGCGGCCGCCACCGTTAGCTGCCGGTTTCTGCTGTTATGTTCGCCTTGAAATTCTGACCAAGACCCCTGTGTATATTGGAAATTTAGGCTACTGTGATTTTAATTTTGAATTACTATTCTTTGTTTCCAATATGCGGGTGATTTGAATGTAACCCATTAACGAAACTGATTGTATGTGTGATTAATCAATTGTTCATGAACATGATATATGCGTTATATCAATTATTGTTGCTGATGTGTAAATATATTACTTTTGTTTAATTAATTGATTATGGACCCTACGTTAATTGTTTATGAACATGGTAGTTGATCAATTATTGTTGCTGATGTGTAAATATATTACTTTTGCTTAATTAAATTGTTTAGAGGTAGTTTGTTACTCCGTATTTGTTTTAAAAATCGATTGTGACATTGGAGTGGATAACCTTCTATTAAAATCCTACAATGATATGTCATTAATTAGGTCTTTGTTAAAAAAAGAAAGAAAAAAAAATCTAAGCATAGTGAGTGATATCATTAATCTAAATAATTTTGAATTAAAATTAAATCTTATTAATTAATTATTATTATTAAATCTTATTAATAATTATTTTAATTATTATAATTAAATAGTTTTAAATTATTTTAATTAATTATTTTGAATTGAGTACGAGAAGATATAAAAGCTAGGCAGAAGGAAAACAATTCTAAATTTATATTTTAATTTACACTTTTAAAATAAAATGACAACCAATATTATCTCTTATGATTGGATATGAATTGTTTAATATGCATTTTAGGTGTTTGATGCAATGTTCAGCTGACGAGTATCTTAGTCGGACTCTGTGGTTCTACGGGTCATTAAACTAAATAACTTTAGCATTTACGTTCACTTAATACCTAAAACATATCAAATTGTTTCATTTAAACAAACCCGTGTTTTCACGGGTCATGTCACTAGTTATAGTTATAATTCTGAATTTATATATACATGCTGATGATATATACACGTATATTTTGGATTTATATGGTAATTAGAATGAGATGATGAGCATGTGTTATTTATTTATTAATTTGTTGCTGATACAATACTAATTTGTTAATACTCATTTAATTAGCCATATATGCTACATATATATATATATATATATATATATATATATATATATATATATATATATATATATATATATATATATATATATTCTGTACTTATAATTTAATGAGTGATATGGCAATATGATATATTATAAGTTTATTAGAAGTGAAAAAGGTTATCATGGTGGGGAACCTTTAACCCCATGCACCCTTTGGATGCCAACTGTACGCGGGTCAGCACAGCCCCGGGCAAGTGTGGTCGGAACCAACCCCTGTCTCAGCGCCTAATACAACTGGTGGCCGAACCTAGATTCGAACCTTCGCCATATTAGAAGTGAATTGCCAATTGACTAGGTCAACTGAGCATTTGCGGAACATGATACAACATGTTATGTAATTAAAGTAGCTATATTGCCGTTATGATCCAGTTTGATTTACTTATGTATTTCGTATTAGTTTTGAGATGATAATATTCAATTTTTATTGGGGTTCATCTTGATTATAGATTGCTTGAGGCAAAACAAATTGTTGGATTAATAGTTTCAAAACTATTAATATATTATAATGATATTATAATATGTCCATTGTGTTTAACATATTATCATTACTTCCTCTTTCGTTCTAACTGGATTGATTTATTTGCTTATTTAATTCGTTAATAATACACGTGTTGCTAATATTAATCAATTCTATACGAATCTTTTGCAACAAATAATTCGGTCAGTGAAAGAAAGGAGCAACTAATAAAGTTATAAACTTTATGACTTAAATATAGTATATCATATTAACATATTAATTAAAAATCTTGTACACTAATATTTAATCATATCCATTGGTCTGCTCCACCATAAGATTTTAAACTTACTATATGTAAACGCAAATTATTAATAAATACTCGAAAATCATAACCATATATGGAATAGATTTGTTAAATAAGTTAGTGGATAACTCTACAAGCATGTTCGTATTTTTCAATATGTGTACACAACATTTATGAGCGAACTTTACTTAATTAATGTGACTATTAATTATTATTTTCAGCATTATTATTAAAATAACTGTTGCAATCAATTTTCTGAATGAAATTTTAGCCTTGAGCACTTAACCGATTATGAGTATAGTAACGCTGTTGTTGCACCGCTTTCTAATGAAGAGCTTACTCATGTTAGAGAAAACTGAAAAGTTCACTGATGCGAACTTTAAACATTGGCAGCAAAAGATGTTCTTTTGCATAATCACGTTGAAACTTGCGAGGTTCTGGACTAAAACCGCTTCTAAATGCGGTTCTTATTCAGGCTAGAAAATCTGAGAAGTTAACATGTGTGGACTTTAAACGTTGGCATCAAAAGATGCTCTTTTGTCTGACCACGTTGAACCTTGCGAGGTTCTTGTGTAAAACCACTCCCTAGTTGCTCAAGGGGAACATGATGCGGTTCATACTCAGACTGAAAGACCTGAAAAGTTCACTTGTGTGAACTTTAAGCTTTGGTAGAAAAAGATGTTCTTTTATCTAATCACGATGAACCTTGCGAGGTTCTTGACTAAACCGTTTCCCAAATTTTGAATGGAAACATGATGCTCAAATTGTGAGCGCGGTTCAGATTTGGAATCATTCAGATTACTTGTGCGCAAGTCAATCGTTCTATAACTTGTATTCGAACAGTCTTCAGACCGTTTCCGGACTGATTTCGAATTGTGTTTCGATCTGTTTCCAGATAGTATTCGACACTGGTTATAGACTGTCTTTGGGACAGTATTTGGGACAGTTTTAGACTGTTATTAAATCGGATTTAAACTTTTTTATTTAACAGATGGGCGTAAACATGTTTGGTTTAACCGGTTTTGTTGAAACGTTTAGTTTAATCGTTTAGTATAAACCTTTTTGGTTTTAACATGTTTGGCTTACATGTTTGTGTTTAAAACTGCTTGGTTTAACTGTGTAGTGACCCGAACTTTTCCATGTTTATATATATTAAATGAAATTGTTATTTGCATGATTAAGTATTTCCAACATGTTAAGCAATCAAACTTGTTAAGACTTGATTAATTGAAATAGGTTTCATATAGACAATTGACCACCCAAGTTGACCGGTGATTCACGAACGATAAAACTTGTAAAAATTATATGATAACATATATATGGATATATATATATATATATATATATATATATATATATATATATATATAGTTAACATGATATCATGATAAGTATGTATCCCATTAGGTATTTTAACAATGAGTTATATACATAAAAATGAGACTATTGAATTAAGAAACTCGAAAACGATATATATAACGATTATCGTTATAACAACGTCTTACTAAGTACATATGAATCATATTAAGATATTGATACACTTTGTTAAACATGATAAATGATAAGTAAATATATCATTAAGTGTATTAACAATGAACTACATATGTAAAAACAAGACTACTAAATTAAGGATTTCGAAACGAGACATATATGTAACGATTATCGTTGTAACAACATTTAACTGTATATATATCATACTAAGATATATTAATATATCATAGTATCATGATAATGTAATAATTTAACATCTCTTTAGATATAATAAACAATGGGTTAACAACATTTAACAAGATCGTTAACCTAAAGGTTTCAAAACAACACTTACATGTAACGACTAACGATGACTTAACGACTCAGTTAAAATGTATATACATGTAGTGTTTTAATATGTATTCATACACTTTTGAAAGACTTCAAGACACTTATCAAAGTACTTCTACTTAACAAAAATACTTACAATTACATCCTCATTCATTTTCATCAACAATTCTACTCGTATGCACTCGTATTTGTACTCGTACAATACACCGCTTCTAAATGTATTTACTATTGGTATATACACTCCAATGATCAGCTCTTAGCAGCCCATGTGAGTCACCTAACCATGTGGGAACCATCATTTAACATCTAGTATGAAATATCTCACAAAATAACAAACTAATGGAGCCTATATGACTCATGCATATTCACGTGAATGAAGGTGTCCACGAACACTTTCATTTTGCAACTTACATGCATCAAACTACTCTCTCTCTCTCTCTAGTGTTCTTCCATTGTTCTAAGTGTTCTTCATCATCTTCATCAAAATCTAGCTCAATCTAGTTCATAAATCCATACATAAACCAAGTTATAAAACAACTACTCAAGAACACACCAACAACACTTCCAAGTTTGCTAGCTTACTTCCAATCTTGCAAATCCACTTTGAGTGATCATCCAATCTCAAGAAATCTTTCTTATTTACAGTAAGATATCTTTCTAATACAAGGTAATACTCATATTCAAAATTTGATTCAATTTCTATAACTTTAACAATCTTATTTCGAGTGGAAATCTTACTTGAACTTGTTTTCGTGTCATGATTCTACTTCAAGAACTTTCAAGCCATCCAAGGATCCTTTGAAGCTAGATCTATTTTTCTCATTTCCAGTAGGTTTATCCACAAAACCTGAGGTAGTAATGATGTTCATAACATCATTCGATTCATATATATAAAACTTCTTTATTCAGAGGTTTAAACTTGTAATCACTAGAACATAGTTTAGTTAATTCTAAACTTGTTCGCAAACAAAAGTTAATCCTTCTAACTTGACTTTTAAAATCAACTAGACACATGTTATATATCTATATGATATTCTAACTTAATGATTTAAAACCTGAAAACACGAAAAACACCGTAAAATCGGATATACGCCGTCGTAGTAACACCGCGGGCTGTTTTAGGTTAGTTAATTAAAAACTATGATAAACTTTGATTTAAAAGTTGTTCTTCTGGGAAAATGATTTTTATTATGAAGATGAAACTATATCCAAAAATCATGGTTAAACTCAAAGTGGAAGTATGTTTTCCAAAATGGTCATCTAGACGTCGTTCTTTCGACTGAAATGACAACCTTTACAAAAACAACTTGTAATCTATATTTCTGACTATAAACTTATACTTTTTCTGTTTAGATTCATAAACTTAAGTTCAATATGAAACCATACAACTTGAATCACTCAAAACGGATTTAAAACGAAGAAGTTATGGGTAAAACAAGATTGGATATTTTTACTTGTTGTAGCTACGTGAAAATTGGTAACAAATCTATATTAATCATATCCTAGCTAACTTATATTGTATAATACATATATTCTAATATATTATGTAATCTTGGGATACCATAGACACGTATGCAAATGTTTTGACATATCATATCGACCCATCTATATATATTATTTGGAACAACCATAGACACTCTATATGCAGTAATGTTGGAGTTAGCTATACATGGTTGAGGTTGATTCCAAAAATATATATACTTTGAGTTGTTATCTAGCCTGAGACGTGTATACACTGGGTCGTGGATTGATTCAAGATAATATATATCGATTTATTTCTGTACTTCTAACTTTGGACAACTAGTTGTAGGTTACTAACGAGGACAGCTGACTTAATAAATTTAAAACGGTAAAACGTATTAAAGTTGTTGTAAATATATTTTGAAAATACTTTGATATATATATGTACATATTTGTTATAGGTTCGTGAATCGACCAGTGGCCAAGTCTTACTTCCCGACGAAGTAAAAATCTGTGAAAGTGAGTTATAGTCCCACTTTTAAAATCTAATATTTTGGGATGAGAATACATGCAGTTTTATAAATGTTTTACAAAATAGATACAAGTAAATGAAACTACATTCTATGGCTGGATTATTAAACCGAATATGCCCCTTTTTAGTCTGGTAATCTAAGAATTAGGGAACAGACACCCTAATTGACGCGAATCCTAAAGATAGATCTATTGGAACCAACGAGCCCCATCCAAAGTACCGGATGCTTTAGTACTTCGAATTCATCATGTCCGAAGGAGTTCTGGAATGATAGGGGATATTCTATATGCATCTTGTTAAGGTCGGTTACCAGGTGTTCACCATATGAATGATTTTTATCTCTATGTATGGGATGTATATTGAAATATGAAATCTTGTGGTCTATTATTACGATTTGATAAATATATAGGTTAAACCTATAACTCACCAACATTTTTGTTGACGTTTAAAGCATGTTTATTATCAGGTGATTATTAAGAGCTTCCGCTGTTGCATGCTAATATATGGACAAGATTTGGTGTCAGCATGCTTGTATAATATTGTTTAAAACTGCATTCGGGATTTTTGTTGTTGTAACATATTTATATTGTAAACCAATATATATTGGTAGTGTGTAAGTGTGATATTTTTTAGATTATCATTTCTGGATAATCTAGGTGGTGTCTTTTTAACCTTGTCGATAAAATAAAGGTTATGGTTTATTTTAAAAATAAATGCAGTCTTTGAAAAACGTCTCATATAGAGGTCAAAACCTCGCAACGAAATCAATTAATATGGAACGTTTATAATCAATATGAACGGGACATTTCAGTTGGTATCCGAGCGTTGGTCTTAGAGAACCAGAAATTTACATTAGTGTGTGTTATCGAGTTTGTTAGGATACATTAGTGAGTCTAGACTTCGACCGTGTTTTCTTTAAAAACGATTGCTTAACACTTTTGTTGAAAACTATATATTATTAACATGTAAATATTATGTGATATATTAACCTCTTAATGTGTTTGATATTGTGTGATAGATGTCTACCTAATAATGCTAAAAACGAACATATATTTCATAGCATTATCCCTCAAGAAAGACAAGCTTTTAGTTGCAATTGTTCTATTTACAAGTAATATTCGTTTAAAAAATAAAAGGTGAAGACAAAAGACAGATTCGACGAATTGAAGACGCAAATGACCAAAAAGCTAAAAAGTATAAAGTACAATCAAAGTGGTTCAAATTATTGATGAAAAACGTCTAAAAATTACAAGAGTACGAGCCGCAAAACGCAAAGTACAAGATATTAAATAGTACGCAAGGATGTTCGAAAATCCGGAACTGGGACCAGAGTCAACTCTCAATGCGCGACGCAACGGAGCTAAAATTACAAGTCAACTATGCACATAAATATAATATAATATATAAATAATTCTTAAAATTATATATATATATATATATTATATATATTTAATAAAACCGTCAGCAAATAAAAAACAAAAGATCCTGAGCTGTAAAAAGTGGCCATGCGATCGCATGGCCAGAAGGCACAAGATCATGCGGTCACATGGATCACTGTAGCAGGCCACATCCTATAAAAAGCAACGAATTCAGCCGATTTATATATCCCTTTTTCAATCTCTCTCTCTCACGATATATATATATATATATATATATATATATATATATATATATATATATATATATATATATATATATATATAATTTATAATTTTAATTTTAATTTAAGATTAATAATAATAAGGGTATGTTAGTGAATGTTGTAAGTGTGTAAGTCGAAATTCTGTCCGTGTAACGCTACGCTTTTATTAATCATTGTAAGTTATGTTCAACCTTTTTAAATTAATGTCCCGTAGCTAAGTTATAATTATGCTTATTTAAATTGAAGTAATCGTGATGTTGGACTAAATATTAAAGACGGGGTTATTGGGCTTTGTACCATAATTGGGGTTTGAACAAAAGAACGACACTTGTGGAAATTAGACTATGGGCTATTAATGGGCTTTATATTAACTCAACGATACCTCGTTAATTTAATATAAAGATTACAATTTGACGTATCTATATATAACCACATACGCTTAATCGGGTACGGTGGGCGGGATATCTATAAATACGAATTCTCGTTCATTTGACCGGACACGGGAATGGATTAATAGTTAATGGACTCATTAAAACAGGGGTAGATTACATTCAAGGGTAATTGGTGTAATTGTTTATTGTTAACAGAGTAGTAAAATCTTGGATTACAAGCAGTCGATAACCTGGTGTATTCATTAAACAAAGTATTAAGACCTTGTTACAGTTCGAATCCCCAATTAGTTGGAATATTTGACTTCGGGTATAAGGATAATTTGACGAAGACTCTCGCACTTTATATTTATGACTGATGGACTATTATGGACAAAACCGTATGGACATATCGAATAATCCAGGACAAAGGACAATTAATCCATGGTAATAAATTAAAATCAACACGTCAAACATCATGATTACGGAAGTTTAAATAAGCATAATTCCTTTATTTCATATTTCATCGCATTTTTATTTACTGTCATTTTATTTAATTGCACTTTTAATTATTGTACTTTTTAATTATCGCAATTTTATTTATTGTCAATTTATTTATCGCACTTTTAATTATCATACTTTAATTATTGTCATTTACTTTACGTTTTAAATTAAGTTATTTTTTTTTTATATTTTACATTAGGTTTTAACTGCGACTAAAGTTTTAAAATCGACAAACCGGTCATTAAACGGTAAAAACCCCCTTTTATAATAATAATACTACTTATATATATATATATATATATATATATATATATATATATATATATATATATATATATATATATATATATATATTTACAAATATAGTTTTAAAAATATAGCGTTAAACTTGGCTAGATCCCTATGGAACGAACCGGACTTACTAAAAACTACACTACTGTACGATTAGGTACACTGCCTATAAGTGTTGTAGCAAGGTGAGGTATATCCACTCTATAAATAAATAAATAACCTGTGTAAAATTGTATCGTATTTAATAGTATTTCGTAATAAAAATATAACTATTTCGTATACACCTCTACGCACATCACTACCACTAGTACAAATCCCATCGACTCACCTAATAATAATGAAGAGTCAAATATAATTTGGGAAGATTCACAAATTCTCGAAGAAGAACCGGAAGAGGAGGAACCGGAAGAGGAGGAACCGGAAGAAGAGGAACCGGAAAAGGAGGAACCGGAGGAGGAAGAACGGGAAGAAGAAGAGGTTCCGGAGGAAGAAATATTGATACCTACAGTAAATCATTTAAATAAAAGAAAATCCTCAACCAACGGACCAAAGTTAAAAATGGTCAATGGTGTTTCCGCCGAGGAAGCAAAATATTGGGAAGATTACCAATTTTCCGATGAATCGGATCCCGATGAGGATTCCGATGATATTATAGAAATTACCTCGACCCAATTTAATATAGCAAAAGAAAATAATAAGGGAAAAGGTGTAAAAATAGAGAAACCTGATTCCAACCCCGATGAACTTTATATGTATCGGCAACATCCGTATCTCCCAAATTGTAACAATAACCCGGGAACCTCTAAACCACCAGGTTTTTCTAGACCATTGTGGAAAACGACGGCTCGTATTAGAGGAGCACCATATATCCCTAGAAAATTAGGAAAACGAACCAAGACTGAAGAAGAAAAAACCAGTGATTCAGATTAGAGGGTTGTAATCATGTTGTGTATTATATGTATTGTAATATGCTTGTACTTTTATGTTCTATGTAAAAATTGCTTGTATTGTTTGTTAATTATCTTTTACGAATCTAATCCTTGTCTATTTTACAGTATAAAAACAAAATGGACGTTAAGGGTAGACAACCGAATATTTTAGAAGACCTACCAGAGGATATGATTGAGGAAATCTTGTCTAGTGTCGGTCAGAATTCATCAGCACAATTAGTTATGGCAAAATTAACTTGTCAAACATTTGAAAGACTTTCCAGAAATGCCTTAGTTTATAAAAGGCTTTCCTTTGATAGGTCGGGTATATCACATTGGGAAGACCGTAAGTTACGTCGTATTTTCTTTAAAGCGTTAAATGCGGGGAACCCAAATGCAATTTTACGCTACGGGTTAAGAACCTATTTTGACTCAACATATCCTAACATAGGATTTCGTGAGTTAGAAAGAGCTTCTAACATGCAACATAAAGAAGCATGTTATGCTTACGGGTTAGTAATGTTTTCTTCTTACCAAAGTGAGAAAAAGAACATTGGATTACAACTTTTAAATAAAACCTTCCCACAAGTGACGGATTCAGTAGTTGGGGTGAGAAACAAGGTTTTTAGATTATTACGGGGCTGTTGGACATTACGAAACCCTCGTCCTTTTGACGACATTACAACATGCTGCCTAGTCAATGGTCATAACGGTTACTTTCCACAAGACCAAGGATGGGAAGTCGTCTTAGTAAAACCAGAATGCATGACTTGTTTCTGGACTTATGAATTACATGTCTTTATTTCTTTTGCTGAACAACTTACGTATTAACTAGAATTGCCTTTATAGCTGCCGAGTAGCAAAGTTATTATGTGCTATATTTCATCCTAAATGTATAATAGCGGTATTGTAAGTTTGTAAAATACTGTATAAAATTTGAACGCGAAATTTTATTATGATCAGTTTTTTCATATAGAATTGTAGTAGTTGAATTGTATATTAGCTACTAAGTATGAACTTAACGGGTAGGTACTACCCGAATTAAAACTATAAAACGCTAATATGAAGAAAAAGCTTTTATAAATGAGTTCATACTATGCTACAAAATACTATTGACTACTCTTAAAATTCTATATGATTAACTTAATTCTTTTGGGCTATTTTTGAAGGAAATGGCACCGGCGACTCGTCAGAATTTGAACATGAGCGAGGAAGACTTCCGTGTTTTCCTTGCGGCAAACATAGCCGCAGTACAGGCTGTGATACAAAATAACAATAACTCTGGATCTAGCAGTGGAACTAATTCCACAAGAAATCGTGTAGGATGCTCCTACAAAGAATTCACTGCCTGCAAACCTTTGGAATTTGATGGAACCGAAGGACCAATTGGATTGAAACGGTGGACCGAGAAAGTCGAATCGGTGTTTGCCATAAGTAAGTGTACTGAAGAGGACAAAGTTAAGTACGCTACGCATACCTTCACAGGTACCGCGTTAACTTGGTGGAACACCTATCTTGAAAAGGTAGGACAAAATGCTGCTTACGCACTACCGTGGTTGGCTTTCAAGCAATTGATGAACGAGCAGTACCGTCCTAGAAACGAAGTCAATAAGCTCAAGGTAGAACTTAGAGAGTTAAGAACACAAGGGTTCGACATTACTACATATGAACGATGATTCATAGAGTTGTGCCTATTGTGTCTGGGAGCGTTCGAAGATGAAGAAGAGAAGATCGACGCATTTGTAAAAGGGTTACCAGTAAGGATTCAAGAAGATGTGAGTTCACACGAGCCTGATTTCATACAAAAGGCAAGTCGAATGGCTTATAAACTCATAAATCAGATTGAGGGAAGAATTAAAGAGCAGGCGGCCGAAGAAGCCAACACGAAACAACTCAAGAGAAAGTGGGAAGAAACCAGTGACAAGGGTCACCAATACAACAACAACAACAACAATCACAACCATAATCACAATAACAATCATAACAACCGCAACAACAATCGCAACAATAACCGCAATCCTAACAATAACTACAACAAACGTCCCAACAACAGCAACAACTACAACAACCGTTTCAACAACAATAACAATCCCAACAACAACCTCAATAACAACAAACAACAGAAACAACCATGCTTCAGGTGTGCAGAGTACCATCCGAATGCGTTTTGCACAATATTTTGCACCAAGTGTAAGAGAGGTGGTCATGGCGCGGCAAAATGTGAGGTTTACGGATCAAAGAACAACACAAATAAAGAAACAAACAATGTCGGAACAAATAATGTCGGAACAAATAAATGTGGAAAACCGGGCCACATTATTAGAAATTGCCCAAACCAAGGGAATACTAATGGGCAAGGCCGCGGAAGAGTTTTCAATATTAATACGGCAGAAGCGCAGGAAGACCCGGAGCTTGTTACGGGTACGTTTCTTATTGACAATACATCTGCTTATGTTTTATTTGATTCAGGTGCGGATAGAAGCTATATGAGTAGAGATTTTTGTGCTAAATTAAGTTGTCCACTGATGCCTTTAGATAATAAATTTTTACTCGAATTAGCAAACGGCAAATTAATTTCAGCAGATAATATATGTCGGGATAGAGAAATTAAACTGGGGGATGAAACGTTTAAAAATGATTTAATACTAGTCGAGTTAGGGAGTTTTGATGTAATAATTGGCATGGACTAGTTGAAAAAGGTGGGAGCAGAGGTCATTTGTTACAAAAATGCGATTCGCATTATGCGTGAAAAAGGAAAACCTTTAATGGTGTACGGAGAAAAGAACAACGTGAAATTAAATCTTATTAGTAGTTTGAAGGCGCAAAAACTAATAAGAAAAGGTTGTTACGTCATTCTAGCACACATCATGGAAGTTAAACCTGAAGAAAAGAACATCAGTGATGTTCCCGTCGCAAAATAATTTACCGATGTATTTCCGAAAGAATTACCGGGATTACCCCCACATCGATCCGTTGAATTTCAAATAGACCTTGTACCAGGAGCTGCACCAATAGCTCGTGCTCCATACAGACTCGCACCCAGCGAAATGAAAGAATTACAAAGTCAGTTACAGGAACTTTTAGAGCGTGGTTTCATTCGACCAAGCACATTACCGTGGGGAGCTCCTGTTTTGTTTGTCAAGAAGAAGGATGGTACATTTAGGTTGTGTATCGACTACCGAGAGTTGAACAAACTTACCATCAAGAACCACTACCCACTACCGAGAATCGACGACTTATTTGATCAACTACAAGGCTCGTCGGTTTATTCGAAGATTGATTTACGTTCTGGATATCATCAAATGAAGGTGAAGGAGGATGACATTTCGAAGACTGCTTTTAGGACGCGTTACGGTCATTACGAGTTTATGGATATGCTGTTTGGGTTGACTAACGCACCAGCTGTATTCATGGACCTCATGAACCGAGTGTGTGGACCATACCTTGACAAGTCTGTCAATGTTTTCATCGATGACATACTTATTTTCTCAAAGAATGACCAAGAGCACGAAGAACATTTGAGAAAAGTGCTAGAGTTGTTAAAGAAAGAAAAACTGTACGCTAAGTTATCAAAGTGTGCATTTTGGTTGAAAGAAGTTCAATTCCTCGGTCATATAGTGAACAAAGAAGGTATTCAGGTGGATCCAGCAAAGATTGAAACCGTTGAAAAGTGAGAAACCCCGAAAACTCCGAAACATATACGCCAATTTCTAGGACTAGCTGGTTACTATAGAAGATTCATCCAAGATTTTTCCAAAATAGCAAAACCCTTGACTGCATTAACGCATAAAGGGAAGAAATTTGAATGGAAGGATGAACAAGAAAAAGCATTTCAATTGTTGAAGAAAAAGTTAACTACGGCACCTATATTGTCATTACCTGAAGGGAATGATGATTTTGTGATATATTGTGACACCTCAAAGCAAGGTCTCGGTTGTGTATTAATGCAACGAACGAAAGTAATTGCTTATGCGTCTAGACAATTGAAGATTCTCGAGCAGAATTATACGACGCATGATTTGGAATTAGGCGCGGTTGTTTTTGCATTAAAGACTTGGAGGCACTACTTATATGGGGTCAAAAGTATTATATATACCGACCATAAAAGTCTTCAACATATATTTAATCAGAAACAACTGAACATGAGGCAGTGCAGGTGGATTGAATTGTTGAATGATTACGACTTTGAGATTCGTTACCACCGGGGGAAGGCAAATGTGGTAGCCGACGCCTTGAGCAGAAAGGACAGAGAACCCATTCGAGTAAAAGCTATGAATATAATGATTCACACTAACCTTACTACTCAAATAAAGGAGGCGCAACAAGGTGTTTTAAAAGAGAGAAATTTAAAGGATGAAATACCCAAAGGATCGGAGAAGCATCTTAATATTCGGGAAGACGGAACCCAGTATAGGGCTGAAAGGATTTGGGTACCAAAATTTGGAGATATGAGAGAAATGGTATTTAGAGAAGCTCATAAAACCAGATACTCAATACATCCTGGAACGGGGAAGATGTACAAGGATCTCAAGAAACATTTTTGGTGGCTGGGTATGAAAGCTGATGTTACTAAATACGTAGGAGAATGTTTGACGTGTTCTAAGGTCAAAGCTGGGCATCAGAAACCATCAGGTCTACTTCAACAACCCGAAATCCCGGAATGGAAGTGGAAAAACATTACCATGGATTTCATCACTAAATTGCCAAGGACTGCAAGTGATTTTGATACTGTTTGGGTAATAGTTGATCGTCTCACCAAATTATCACACTTCCTGCCAATAAGAGAAGTTGACAAGATGGAGAAGTTAGCACGACTATATTTGAAGGAAGTCGTCTCCAGACATGGAATACCAATCTCTATTATCTCTGATAGGGATGGCAGATTTATTTCAAGATTCTGGCAGACATTACAGCAAGCATTAGGAACTCGTCTAGACATGAGTACTGCTTATCATTCACAAACTGATGGGCAGAGCGAAAGGACGATACAAAAGCTTGAAGACATGCTACGAGCATGTGTTATTGATTTCGGAAATAGTTGGGATCGACACCTTCCGTTAGCAGAATTTTCCTACAACAACAGCTACCATTCAAGCATTGAGATGGCGCCGTTTGAAGTACTTTATGGTAGAAAGTGCAGGTCTCCAATTTGTTGGAGTGATGTGGGGGATAGACAGATTACGGGTCCGAAGATAATACAAGAAACTACCGAGAAAATCATCCAAATTCAACAACGGTTGAAAACCGCTCAAAGTCGACAAAAGAGCTACGCTGACATTAAAATAAAAGATATAGAATTTAAAATTAGAGAGATGGTCATGCTTAAAGTTGCACCTTGGAAAGGCATTGTTTGATTTGGTAAACGAGAAAAATTAAATCCAAGGTATATTGGAACATTCAAGATTATTGATCGTGTCGGACCAGTAGCTTACCGACTTGAGTTACCTCAATAACTCGCAGCTTTACATAACACTTTCCACGTCTCGAATTTGAAGAAATGTTTTGCTAAAGAAGATCTCACTATTCCGTTAGACGAAATCCAAATCAACGAAAAACGTCAATTCATCGAAGAACCTGTCGAAATAATGGATCGTGAGGTTAAAAGACTTAAGCAAAACAAGATACCAATTGTTAAGGTTTGATGAAATGCTCGTAGAGGACCCGAGTTCACCTGGGAACAAGAAGATCAGATGAAAAAGAAATACCCGCACTTATTTCCAGAAGATACGTCGACACCTCCTATTGCTTAAAATTCGGGACGAAATTTATTTAACGGGTAGGTACTGTAGTGACCCGAACTTTTCCATGTTTATATATATTAAATGAAATTGTAATTTACATGATTAAGTGTTTCCAACATGTTAAGCAATCAAACTTGTTAAGACTTGATTAATTGAAATAGGTTTCATATAGACAATTGACCACCCAAGTTGACCGGTGATTCACGAACGATAAAACTTGTAAAAACTATATGATAACATATATATATATATATATATATATATATATATATATATATATATATATATATATATATATATATATATATATATATATAGTTAATATGATATCATGATAAGTATGTATCTCATTAGGTATTTTAACAATGAGTTATATACATAAAATGAGGCTATTGAATTAAGAAACTCGAAAACGATACATATAACGATTATCGTTATAACAACGTCTTACTAATACATATGAATCATATTAAGATATTGATACACTTTGTTAAACATGATAAATGATAAGTAAATATATCATTAAGTGTATTAACAATGAACTACATATGTAAAAACAAGACTACTAACTTAAGGATTTCGAAACGAGACATATATGTAACGATTATCGTTGTAACAACATTTAACTGTATATATATCATACTAAGATATATTAATATATCATAACGTCATGATAATGTAATAATTTAACATCTCTTTAGATATAATAAACAATGGGTTAACAACATTTAACAAGATCGTTAACCTAAAGGTTTCAAAACAACACTTACATGTAACGACTAACGATGACTTAACGACTCAGTTAAAATGTACATACATGTAGTGTTTTAATATGTATTCATACACTTTTTAAAGAACTTAAGACACTTATCAAAGTACTTCTACATAACAAAAATGCTTACAATTACATCCTCATTCATTTTCATCAACAATTCTACTCGTATGCACTCGTATTTGTACTCGTACAATACATAGCTTCTAAATGTATTTACTATTGGTATATACACTCCAATGATCAGCTCTTAGCAGCCCATGTGAGTCACCTAACCATGTGGGAACCATCATTTAATATCTAGTATGAAATATCTCATAAAATAACAAACTAATGGAGCCTATATGACTCATGCATATTCACGTGAATGAAGGTGTCCACAAACACTTTCATTTTGCAACTTACATGCATCAAACTACTCTCTCTCAAGTGTTTTTCCATTGTTCTAAGTGTTCTTCATCATCTTCATCAAAATTTAGCTCAATCTAGTTCATAAATCCATACATAAACCAAGTTATAAAACAACTACTCAAGAACACACCAACAACACTTCCAAGTTTGCTAGCTTACTTCCAAACTTGCAAATCCACTTTGAGTGATCATCCAATCTCAAGAAATCTTTCTTATTTACAGTAAGATATCTTTATAATACAAGGTAATACTCATATTCAAACTTTGATTCAATTTCTATAACTTTAACAATCTTATTTCGAGTGAAAATCTTACTTGAACTTGTTTTCGTGTCATGATTCTACTTCAAGAACCTTCAAGCCATCCAAGGATCCTTTGAAGCTAGATCTATTTTTATCATTTCCAATAGGTTTATCCACAAAACCTGAGGTAGTAATGGTGTTCATAACATCATTCGATTCATATATATAAAACTACCTTATTCAGAGGTTTAAACTTGTAATCACTAGAACATAGTTTAGTTAATTCTAAACTTGTTTGCAAACAAAAGTTAATCCTTCTAACTTGACTTTTAAAATCAATTAGACACATGTTATATATCTATATGATATGCTAACTTAATGATTTAAAACCTGAAAACACGAAAAACACCGTAAAACCGGATATACGCCGTCGTAGTAACACCACGGGCTGTTTTGGGTTAGTTAATTAAAAACTATGATAAACTTTGATTTAAAAGTTGTTCTTCTAGGAAAATGATTTTTATTATGAACATGAAACTATATCCAAAAATCATGGTTAAACTCAAAGTGGAAGTATGTTTTCCAAAATGGTTATCTAGACATCGTTCTTTCGACTGAAATGACTACCTTTATAAAAACGACCTGTAATTTGCATTTTTGACTATAAACTTATACTTTTTCTGTTTATATTCATAAACTTAAGTTCAATATGAAACCATAGCAACTTGAATCACTCAAAACGGATTTAAAACGAAGAAGTTATGGGTAAAACAAGATTGAATATTTTTACTTGTTGTAGCTACTTGAAAATTGGTAACAAATCTATATTAATCATATCCTAGCTAACTTATATTGTATAATACATATATTCTAATATATTATATAATCTTGGGATACCATACACGTATGCAAATGTTTTGACATATCATATCGACCCATCTATATATATTATTTGGAACAACCATAGACACTCTATATGCAGTAATGTTGGAGTTAGCTATACAGGGTTGAGGTTGATTCCAAAAATATATATACTTTGAGTTGTGATCTAGCTTGAGATGTGTATACACTGGGTCGTGGATTAATTCAAGATAATATATCAATTTATTACTGTACATCTAACTGTGGACAACTAGTTGTAGGTTACTAACGAGGACAGCTGACTTAATAAATTTAAAACGGTAAAACGTATTAAAATTATTGTAAATATATTTTGAACATACTTTGATATATATATGTACATATTTGTTATAGGTTCGTGAATCGACCAGTGGCCAAGTCTTACTTCCCGACGAAGTAAAAATCTGTGAAAGTGAGTTATAGTCCCACTTTTAAAATCTAATATTTTGGGATGAGAATACATGCAGTTTTATAAATGTTTTACAAAATAGACACAAGTAAATGAAACTACATTCTATGGCTGGATTATTAAACTGAATATGCCCATTTTTAGTCTGGTAATCTAAGAATTAGGGAACAGACACCATAATTGACGTGAATCCTAAAGATAGATCTATTGGGCCCAACGAGCCCCATCCAAAGTACCGGATGCTTTAGTACTTCGAATTCATCATGTCCGAAGGAGTCCCAGGATGATAGGGGATATTCTATATGCATCTTGTTAAGGTCGGTTACTAGGTGTTCACCATATGAATGATTTTTATCTCTATGTATGGGATGTATATTGAAATATGAAATCTTGTGGTCTATTATTACGATTTGATAAATATATAGGTTAAACCTATAACTCACCAACATTTTTGTTGACGTTTAAAGCATGTTTATTCTCAGATGATTATTAAGAGCTTCCGCTGTTGCATGCTAATATATGGACAAGATTTGGTGTCAGCATGCTTGTATAATATTGTTTAAAACTGCATTCGGGATTTATTTTTGTTGTAACATATTTATATTGTAAACCAATATGTATTAGTAGTGTGTAAGTGTGATATTTTTTAGATTATCATTTTTGGATAATCTAGGTGGTGTCTTTTTAACCTTGTCGATAAAATAAAGGTTATGGTTTGTTTTAAAAACGAATGCAGTCTCTGAAAAACGTCTCATATAGAGGTCAAAACCTCGCAACGAAATCAATTAATATGGAATGTATATAATCAATATGAACGGGACATTTCAAACTGTAGGGTTGAAACTTGTTCGGTTTACCCCGATTGAGTTGAAACATGTTTGGTTTAACTCAGTTTGTTCACGGTAAAATGAAACTATTATTTGGGTTGAAAACCCAAATTAATTTAGTTCACATGGTATTTGCTGACTGAAATTTTCTGTTTTGCTAAAACAGATTATTTTATTTTAGTATATATTTCAAAGTGATGATCCTGGAAATTGACCTCTGGATAGGAACTCACATTGATTAATGTGTTGTATGTTCCTGAGATTTGTAAGAATCTTGTTTTTGGGTGGTTGTTGAACAAGTTTGGCATTAAGCAAATTAACGAGATCATCTTCGGTTGAACGAATTACCGAACCTCTTGATATGGTCCACATCGATGTGTGTGATTTGAAATCCATTCCAACGAGGAATGGTAACAAGTACTTCATTACTTTTATCGATGATACACGAAGTACTGTTACATTTACTTGTTGAAAAGTAAAGTTGAAGCAATTGAGAAGTTTATTGCTTATAAAAACGAAGTTGAGAATCAACTTGAACGGAAAATCAAGGTTGTTTGCAGTGATAGAGGTGGTGAATATGTCGCACCTTTTGCTGAATTTTGTTCAGAAAATGACATTAGACATGTATTCACTGCACCTTACTCACCCCAATCAAATGACACTGCTGAACAAAAGAATAGAACCTTGAAAGAAATGGTGAATGCCATGTTGGTGAGTTCTAGTGTAATCCAGTCAATGTGGGGGGATGTCATCATATCGGCAAACTATCTTTTAAATAAGATACCCCAAACAAAAAAGGGATGAAACCCCATACAAGTTATGGTGGAAAGGAAAATCATCCTATGAGTACCTCAAAGTGTGGGGGTGCCTAGCAAAGGTAGTTATTCCCTACCTAAGGCACAAAATATAGGATCAAAGAATGTTGACTGTATATTTATCGGATGTGCTAAACACATTAGTGCTAATCACTTCCTTGTGCATGAATCCAAGATTTCGGATATACACAAAGGTTCGATAATAGAATCGAGAAACATTTCATTCTTTGAAAATGTATTTCCATACGTTACAAATGAATGTGGAAGTTCGTGTAGGATAGATGATGAAGGTGTTCAAGATGAGACACTTAAAGCTAGTTCAACAGGAACCACTAGAATTAAAGGAACTTCTTCGATAAATGGCATATACGTTATGCTTATAGAGGAACAAATACTGAATGTATGAAAAGATATACATGATATTTTAAACCCTCTTAAATGGTATATTTAAGGCAGTGTTTAAGTATATGACGTTGATTTTGTCATGATACAAGGGATATGGTATGACATTTCTTGTGAGAAAAGCTATGGAGAATAAGAATGATGCGTCTTTTATTCTAATGCTTTGGACATAAAGTCTATGGAGTGCTAGACTTGGACTTGTTAATGAGGATCATCTGCAGAGATCAATTAACAACTAATATTTTATTGTGTTAAATATATATTTAAAGATAAAATCACTTTCATTCAGTAATAGAAGGATTTGGTATATTGTGAACATCATTGATGATGCGAATTATTCACATATTATGTGAAAATATAATTTGAGTGCGAGAACTTTGTTAAGTTTTCTAAATTCAACGTCTCTAGGACAAACCTAGAATATGACTAAGAATTGCTCAAATGTGCTAAAATACAAATCACAAAAGATGCATATCTTATGCGTGAGCATTTGAACGCTTCATTGATTAGAATTATATTAGATATATGATTATGATATCAAGTTGCAAGACATGTGGGGGAAGCTTTGATAAGAAGTAACCCTTGTTAGTTGTGTAAAATGAACACAATAACTTAAAGTTGTGGGGGTGTCTTGTATTTTGATATCAAGAACATGATATATGATAATGCGTTCTAATGTATCTAATGAGTTGTACTCGATCCGAATTAGCATATGCTGTAAGCAAGCTGAGTAGATAAAAGAATAAACTAAGTACATCTCATTGGAATTGTATGATTCCAGAGCGACAAGTGGATATGTATTGACACTTGGAAGTGCTGCTATTTCGTGGAAATCGTGTAAACAAACGATTATTGCTAGATCCACGATGGAATCAGAACTCATCACTTTAGATAAAGCTGGTGAAGAGGCAGAATGTCTATGTCAATTAGTTAAGGATATACCAATATGGCCTAAGCAAATGCCGCCACATGTATACATTGTAATAGCCAATCGGTGATTGGTAGAGCTCATATTACAATGTGCAATGGTAAGACTGACGTAGATATAATATAGTACGACAACTAATCTCTGGAGGAATTACCACTATTGACTATGTGAAGTCAAAGAATAATATTGCGGATCCGCTGACAAAAGGCTTAAGTAGAGAATTAGTGTATGAGTCGTGCGTTGGAATGGGACTGAAGCTCCTGAAAGGCTAAGTTTATATGAAGAAAAACCTAACTCAGTTGACTGGAGATCCCAAGATCTGAGTTCAATAGGACAACCTACTTGTATGAACTGGCGAGAGTCACTGTGGGGGAGTTAATTACTAAACTAGCAACCCCTACACCTTTTAAAGGGAGTTTACTAATTATGAGTAGACTTCCTAGTTCATTCCTAAAAGTGACATGTAAGAGGATATGAAGCGACCCGTCCTAATCCATAAGGACGAATACTATAACATATGGTTACATTGCGAGGTATTTGACCTCTATATGATACATTTTACAAACATTGCATTCGTTTTTAAAAGACAAACTTTCATTACATCGAAAGTTGACAGGCTTGCATACCATTTCATAATATATAACTATAAATGACCTAAACTATCATTTACTTAATAATAATCTTTATTGAACTCAAAGACTTGAATACAACGTCTTTTGATATATGCCATGAATGACTTCAAGTAATATCTTTAAAATGAGCAAATGCACAGCGGAAGATTTCTTTCAAACCTGAGTATAAACATGTTTTAAAGTGTCAACCAAAAGGTTGGTGAGTTCATTAGTTTATCATAATCATTCATTTCCATCATTTTAATAGACCACAAGATTTCATATATTGACACGCGTAACTCGCGAATTAAAATTCATTCATATGGTGAACACCTGGTAACCGACCTTAACAGGATGCATATAGAATATCCCCATCATTACGGGACTCACATCGGACATGATAAATCGAAGTACTAAAGCAGTTCAAATTCTCTGACTGGGGCTTGTTAGTGCCCATAGATCTATCTTTAGGATTCGCGTCAATTGGTGGCAATTATAATAAACACCAATTCTTAGGCTACCAAGCTAAAAAGGGGCATATTCGGTTTGATAATCTAACCATAAAATGTAGTTTCGATCACTTGTGTCTATTTCGTAAAGCATTTATAAAAGCAGCGCATGTATTCTCAGTCCCAAAAATATATATTGCAAAAGCACTTAAAAAGGGAGCAAATGAAACTCACAATCCAATATTTTGTAGTAAAAATATTCATACGACGAAACTGAACAATGCAGGGTTGACCTCGGATTCACGAACCTATATCATTCATATATATATATATATATATATATATATATATATATATATATTAAATCATGTACTTGTAATTGAACAAATATATATATATATATATATACATATATATAAATTTATTAGTTATATCATATTTATATTATTAATATATATATATATATATATATATATATATGTTTTATATATTCATAAAAATATTAATTTTGTTATGCCATATATATTAAGTATATATATATTAAGTATATATATATATATATATATATATATATATATATATATATATCATTTGTTTGTTAAAATTAGTAATTATAACAATACTAAAATTATATTAAATATGGTAAAAATTAATAATAATAATTATAATACTTAATTTTATTAATAAAGGTAATAATGTTAATAATTCTATTAGTGATAATATTAATGATAATAATATAATTTTTACGGTTAATGATTGTTATGATAATTAATTACATAATAATATTACTCATGATAATATAAATAATAATGCTTATGTTAATATTAACAATTTTATTATTTACAAAAAGATACTAATACTAGTATTTATGAAAATAGTAATAATTTATATTATTTTCATAATGATAATAATAATAAACCTTCTCATAATAATAATAATAATATTAAAGTTTTAAAATTAATAATAATGTCATAATAATAATAATAATAATAATAATAATAATAATAATAATAATAATAATAATAATAATAATAATAGATATAATACTTATTTTTATGATAATAATAATAAATACAATTATGCTACTTATAATAATAATAATTATAATACTAATAATAACAATAACAATAATAATCACAATAATAACAATAATAATAATACTAATAAACATAATAATAACTAATAATAATAATGATAGCAATAAAATAAAAGTGTATACCCTCTCCAAGCTTTTGCTAAAAAGAAATGCCCTAGACGAGACTAGAACCCGCGACCTCTCGAAACCCCAACACACACTTAACCATCTGTCTATCTATGATCTTTCTGAATTAAATGATACCCGATTTCTTATAACTCTTATTTCTCTGCTTATTTCTTCTTCATAATAATAGGGGAAAAAATATGTCGCAGCCTTGAATCGAACCCAAGACCTCCCGTTTCCTGGCCACTCGCCCAACCATTCCTCTGTTACTTAATTTCTGTTTTAATTCTTAAATTAAATCCTTTATATTTTCATCTTATCATCATCATACATCCTCATTGAAACTCGACAGAAACATATACATGTGATTATTCTGGCCCAACAACAAAACTGTATCTCGGCCCAATTAATAATTCACTTAGCCTAACTAGCACACAAGCCCAACTAACAAACCTTAATGGCCCAACAGAAAAATATGTAACCATCGATTTCTTTTTAATAAACATATGGGGTTAGTGTGTTGGTAATGTCGGCCACAATGAAAGAAAGAAAGAAAAAATTCACGCAATAGCAGCAAGCAGTTTATCTGTTTCTTTCTCCTTCTCATCGTATCTCTTCCTCATCAAAAAAATATATATAAGTCATCATCATCATCATCATGATAGGGTTTTAAAGGTTCATCATCATCATTCTCTATCATCGAATCGAAAATATCGATGCAGAAACAGGAGAAAATTTGTTGGTGGTGTTTTGGGTTGATTAAAATAGAAAATATTTATGGGTTTCAATGGTAATGGTGGTGGTGATAGTTGTCGGACTTTAGCAGGGCAGGAAAAAAAAGAACAGAAAAAATAAAAAAAAAATACAACGCAGCAGCTGTAGTTTAACGTTGTGATTGTTTTGGGTGTTTGCTGGGTTCACTATCGAAAGTAGATGTAGAAATAGTCGTTTGATGGTGGTGAGGTGGTTAACGGTTGAAGGAGGTGGTAGTAGGGTTGTGTCTGAGTCTGCTCGACATAAAACATAAACATAAAAATAGTGAGTTCCAGGTGGCGTTTTAGGATATTTTATTAGTCTGACAGAAACAGTAATATAGTTGTCACCACAGGCTGTTTTAACAGCTTTTTGTGGTGTCGGTTTTGGGCTGGGATTGAAACATAAGCCATAAAATGGGTAGCAACAAGGGTAGTTTTATTAGGGTTATTCGAATAGCAGGAACAAGGTTCGAGTTGTAAGTGTTAGGTGTGGTCGATGGTGATATGGTTATGGTGATGATAGTTTAGGGTGAAGGCTAGGTGATGGTGGCGACTCATTGGTTGTGGTTTAGTGATCAAACCTATTGAACGAGCATGTGATGCAGTAACAATAACCGAGTGGTGAGGTTTGAAGGTGGGTGATGTGATTCATATAACACAACTAGGGTGTTCATGTTTTTTTTGGTTATTGATCGAATGAAGTATTGAGAAGGTGGTATTGGTTCTTCAAACTAGAATAGAGAGAGAGAGAGAGAAGAAGAGAGATGGGAATTGTGAAGGAGAAGGAAGAAGAAATACCAAAATAGAGATGGGTGATATGGTTTGTTATATACATCATGTGATTATGTATATATGTATGACATGCTTATCTATATTAGTGTATATAATGCACGGATGATTCGTTTACAAGACAGAAACATAAAGTTGAAGTTAGTGGAAGAGTAAAACAAGAAACATGTATCGAATATTATTAATAATAATATAATAATAATTATATAATCAAATGAATTAAAAACGTGTGATATGTTAGCCGTCGTCTACTATTCCTTTTACGAACTGGATTTCGTACTCAGTTGTTAAATCAATGGCGAATAAAAGTCTTCAGAAAAATTCGATATTTTTAAATTAACTATATTTATTTATTTTGGTCATTATGGTATAAAATTCGATCATTAATTTATTAAATAAAAATTACATCAACTGTCCCTCTCATTTATGGGTGAAATATAAAAAGTGTTAAAACTTAGCAAATAGTTCCTAAATACATATTTAGTAAGCCTGAAAATTATTTAACCTATTTTCGAGTCACCGTTTATTTTAAAATCACATAAGTTCATTTTTAACTTCTCTAAATAATAATCGAAACGTCCAATGAGTATTACAATTATTAAATAATTATATTTAATATACTATATACATATGTTTATATTTATTTTATGTATACACATTTATTTACAAATAATGGTTCGTGAATCGTCGAGAGAAGTCGAAGGGTAAATGTATACATGAACACATTTCAAAATTTTTTTGAGACTTTAACATTACAGACTTTGCTTATCGTGTCGAAACCATATAAAGATTAAGTTTAAATTTGGTCAGAAATTTACGGGTCGTCACAGGATAAGCCCATGGCTTTTAATGATTCAACTGAAATAATCATGCGTGGTTAATCAGTAGCCATTCGGTGGTGAATCACCTATGTGAGAGAGAAGTGGGGTCGCTTCGAAGGGTATTGTTGGGGCATAATACTTGATAAGCTCTCGCAGAAACAGGCTAATGTTCATGACCATAACGAACATAACTATGAGGACTTGAGATTGTCAGGGAGAGTCTTGTGTTAAGCATATTGTCGCCTACACAAACGGCAGACGAGTTCAAAGACATCGCCGTCTACTCAGAGCCAGTAGACTAAGTGCGTTTTCACAAGCGAAAGTTCAAAGGGTAACACCTACTTATCGTATGCAAGATTCAACCGCTGAAATTTAATCGAAAGATAGTTGTTACTAAGAAGCGATCTCCATTCATGTGGGGGATTGTTGGAAAATTTGGTTGGAAAGTATGTTCCACCATTTTTTTTTTGGACACAAATTAATATATAATAAAGTGATATATATTAACGACTATGTAGTGAGTTTTGTAGCCACTAATGAGAGCTTTAAAAATGAACTAAAGCGTGTCCAAAACGGGTTAATGGTGAATGAGATATCGCGTCTCAAAGTTGTTAGTTTAAGTGCAAAGTAAGAAAAGATTTGATTTATCAATCAAGGATTTTTGTAAATCTTCTCTTAGATTTTGTCATTCTTTTCTTTTCTTATTAAGATCCTAAAAGATTTGACTTGTGATTTTGTAAATCTTTTCTTATCAATTTAGATTGTGTTTGCACTATAAATACCATACTTAGGTATTTAGAATAATAATAAACTAACACATAAACAAAAAATCATAATCCTCTTACATTTGTTTTCCGGCTTCTTATTCTACAACTTCGGTCACCCCGCTTCCGGTCTTTTTCAGGCAAGTGCTCTCGTCCGGCAATACACGCTGCTTCGAACCGGTGTACCCTGGGAACAGACGTCGAATCTGTTTAAGGGAATTGTGTCAAACACAAGCCCGGTTCAAACCTTCAATTCGGTTAGATCGTTTAACTTCACGCTCTTATCTTGATTATATATTATACATATTATTATGTTTGAGATAATATGTATACTTGTTTTCAGTTTCGTACATAAATATACCTACAAACAGAGAAACATCGGTGGCCAGAGGAGATCGAGCATGATCTCCCCTATGCACAGGCTCGCCAAAACGTGGCTCTCCCAATTTGCGTTTAGATTCTTATCTTTTAATCCTAAATAACGCATTTAACTAATATATATAGGCAAACTAAACGTTAACTCTAATGGGCGTCATTCACATGAATGAGCCGCTAGAGATTATGGCCCAACAGTTACATATGCTCATGTAAAAATCAGTATCACGCTTATAATACATCTAGATGTACAATGTAAAAATAAACGTTATTCGCCCAGCGACGGTCATACAAATATGCATCAACAGTTAGATTTAGATCTCTCTTTAATCCCCAAATTTTTATAAATTGTCACTATACTTAAAAACAAATTGACATTTGCAATGTTGGAGAACTCGCTACTTGGAGAGAACTAGACAGAGATACTTGATATCGACCAAAAAGTCACGTTTCTACTCCCGATATTAAGCCTCAAATCAATAAAGATATAAAATTATCGTCAAAATAAGCATTTTTTGCATTATTTTGTAGATCAAAGTGATTACGAAGACAATACAAGAAAAATCGAAGAAAACGGACTTAAAACGAAGAATCTAAAATAAAAACGATGCCTTTCATTTTCTAAGATTCTCTTCATTTTACCCTTCTTTTTCCTTTTCTTTGAAATCCTTTTGTCATTCCTTTTTGTTTTAGTTAAATTATTATATCTCTATGCCTTTCAAATTAATAAAAAATTATCTTTTGTTTTTTTTTCTTCATTTTTTATAATATTCTTTATTACATTTGTATAAATACATTTTTTCTATAATTTTTTTTTAATATTTATATTTGTCATACAATGAATTAATATTCGTATCAACAAATGTGTCTTCACGTTTTAAAATGATATACTTAAATTTAATGATAAGCATTAACTTTTATACCAATTCTGTATATGTGTAATATGTGTATTGTAGTAGTACATTATTAAAATAGTGTTTAGTACTTTTATTTCTATTTCTATTTATGTATTCTAATATAAATATAAATTATCTACTTCTAGTTATTATTTTTATCGAGACTAAACGTTTATATAAAACAATTTATAAAAAATACTTTACCTCCTGAATCCATTCTATTAATCAATATGACTGAAATAAGGAGCTCTAGATTGACGTCTGGGGAGTTTTTTCCCGGATCCATTCGGGATTCAATTCCGGTTCGTCTGCCCCTCGGGATAGTTTAAGGATCGGATTCCTACAATGCGATCCATGTTTCCTCCCGAAAGTGCGTACGCGCGTGGTAAATGAGAGTATTCGATGCTGACAGTTGCCTTTCAAAAAAATAGGTTACCTCCATTAAAACATTAGAAAAAGACAAAATTGCGCCAGTGGTCCATGATGTTTGTATTAAATAGCATGGTAAACCTTGATCTATTTTTTCGACGTAGATGACCCTAAACTATTCACTTTCGACACCATTGACCCAAACACTAACACCCGTTAGTTTTCTTGAAGTTAAGTGCGATCACATGCTTAGCATGTGAGGGCAATATAGTCCACACACGTTTTATTTTTAGTAAAATACTCACGGACCAGCCATGTGCAATAACATAAGCAGGTTGCCAACAAGTATGTCATCATTGACTAATCTGAAGGAACTTAATGTAAGTTTTAATGAACTCGAATCAGTGCCGGAAAGCGTATGTTTTGCTACTACTCTTGTGAAAATCAACGTTAACAACAACTTTGTTTATCTTAGATCTCTGCCAAGATCAATTGGGAACCTTGAGAATCTGGATAAGTTGGATATGAGTAACAATCAAATAAGAGTCTTACTAGATTCGTTTAGGATGTTATCGAAATTACGAGTGTTGAAACTGAAGGGAGCCCTTTGGAAGGACCACCGCATGATGTTCTTGACAAATGCGCTCAAGTAAATTATCGTTTATAGTATATTTTACTGTTAAAATTTTCATATTCATGGCTAATTTGTATGCATTATGATTTTCAATCTGTTATTCAGCACTTGAATGAACTTCATGAAAAGAAGGATGAGAAGATTCAGCCAATTAAAAAGAAGAAATCTTGGGCTCATAAATTCTTTTCAATCTCAAATAAATGCAAACGAATCATGTTGTCTACATGAACAACTTAACCAGCTTCAACTGGTTTTCATGTAAGTCCATGTATTTAGTGTTTATCATTCATCTTCACTTGACCTTTAAACCCTAGGAAAGCATCAACAATGGGAAAAGTTGATTACTAAAAAAGGGAAAGTTTAAGTTTAAAGGTTTCATCTGAACATTATGTGTGAATCTCTATAATCAAAATTCTAATAGTCATTTGCAGTCGTGTTTTCACAGGTTAAAAATTATGGAAGTGGTTGATTTGATAAATAAATATATTTAATTTAATTTATAATTTATAATTAAATTAAATGGCTGGTCCGTGAATATTTTACTAAAAATAAAATGTGTGTGGACTATATTGCCCTCACATGCTAAGCATGTGATCGCACTTAACTTCAAAAAAACTAACGGGTGTTATAATTAGTGTTTGGGTTAACTGTGTCGAAAGTGAATATTTTAGGGTCATATACGTTGAAGAAAAGATAAAGGTTTAGCATGCTATTTAATAGAAACATGATGCACTATTGGCGTAATTTTATCTTAGAAAAATAATATTGTACATTTGGTACGGGGATTTTTCATTTTGGGCCTTTTGGCCCATATAGAGGTGAATCAGAAGTTAAATGCTGTCCCGCATGATTGTTCTCGTCCGAACTCCGAACTAAATGCAAAACGCGTATATTCACTTATATTTGATTGTTTCAATAAATGTGTATCGGCAGGTACATGTTAGCCCTGTGTTGATTTTGTCAACCCATCCAGCGGTCCCGGTAGTCCACTAGAGCCTGGCGAAACACCATCACCAATTAACCCACAGCATGCCAGACCCGAGATTCGAACTTGCACTGTTATTGTTGCAATCTTCGCATGCGTGGGACCAAGGGATCATTTGAGCCCGTTAAGAATGATTTTTGATCCAATTATTTGAAAAATCCTCGTCCACCTCACCTCGCATGAAGAGAGTGAGTCATTCAGGCTATTGGCCCATTCTTTCACTTATATTTATATTTGATGCTTGACTTCATTTTACTCGGTTTCTCTCTGCATAAATAAATTGTAAATTGACTAAATTCAAATATCCACTTATCATCTGCAAAATTTGCAATCAAAACATTCAGATACAAATCACAACCCTAAAATGGCTACTATAACAATTCCACCTGTGTTGTCATCACCGCGTGATGACGCCATGCATTTATACAAAGCTTTCAAAGGTAGTACCATCTCTAAACCCTTGCTCAATTACAGCTTTCCGTCACTTATACTTCTTTATTACTATTTAATTTTGTTTTTTATACACTTAATGTGAATAGTAAATAACTTAATTCATGTTTGTGCTTCTATTCAATACTAATTTCAGCTGAGCACATAATTTTGTTAAGTTGTATTTGAGGTTTAGAATGTTACAATTTTCAGCTATAGTCTGTTATGTGAGATTGTATAAAATTAATAATTTGTAGGTTCGTGAAATTTAGGGTTTATCGTTTGTGTATGATTGTAGTTAAAATCCCTAAATACTAGGGTTATCAGTTTATCACTCTAAAACTGATGATGTATGGAATGTATGTTATTATTATGAAATACTAAAAATGGTGAATCTGATGATGATACTATAAAAGGGGTTTCTATGGTTATTTTTCATATTTTTGCTATGAGGGTTGTTGCATTGCACATGTGATGCATCATATGTGGCCCATGGAATCAATTATCTTATTAAATATTAAAATGTACAGATTTCGCTGTTACTGTTCAATGGATAAGGTTTGGACTTTGAGATTTATTTGATTTATAATCAAGAAAAATTGATGTGTATGTTGATTTGAATAGCTATATAATTTGTTAAGTTGATTTTTAAAAATAATACATTGGCAGTAAAGTCTTGATGTACCTTTAGGCTGCATAGCATACCAGAAATTCAATTGTTTGGGTAACGCAATCTAACTAATTTCATTAAAAATCAGTTGATGGATTTAGATCGCACATCACAAAGCAACATATTGTGCATCTGTTCAAACAAACACAAACTACAAATCTATGTTAGATAAACCTTATGTTCGATCTTGATTGCCGAACGTGTAATGTGACGAGTAACACTTATATATTCGAATTATAGATAATAGATAACTAGATAATAATGCTAATAATATGTGTTCAGGACTTGGTTGTGACACCGCAGCAGTTATCAGCGTTCTCGCTCATCGTGATTCATCACAGCGTGCTCTCATTGAAATTGAGTATAGAACTATGTACCATGAAGAGTTGACCAAAAGACTATCTTCGGAGCTCAGTGGGAATTGCAAGGTACCATCATTATCACTTATCTAGTTTAATATTTTTATAATTCACCTAAAAAAGAATAATATTAATATGTAAGTGTAAAATTTTGATTGTAATAAATGTCTGTAAATGATATCAAATGTTTTCAGAAAGCAGTCTTACTCTGGATGCCTGATCCGGCACGGAGAGATGCAATGATACTGCACGAAGCTTTAACAACCGACATTGATTTAAAAGCAGCTACAGAAGTTATTTGCTCTCGAACTCCATCTCAGATACAACATCTTAAGCAGCTTTACCATTCACTTTATGGAACGCACCTTGAACATGCCGTTCAAACTCAAGCTTCTGGTGACCTTGAAAAGGTTTCTCCTTGCCCTTCTCTATCTCTTTCAAATATGATATTATGCCAACTCAAGTATGTATATATGTTGAAATTAGACCAGCAAGTGTTTGAAGATCATCTCAGCCTGTTTTGACCTAAACATAATGTTGCAGAACCTGGAATTACTCTCCGAGTTCTCAGTTTTTCGAGAGCTCCGAGCCGAGTAATCTAACTTGGTCAAACTCAACCAAAACTCAGGATTACTTGGATAATCGGTCAAAACTCGGGATTTCTCGGAAAATTGGACAAATTGGTCAAAATCGGTCAAAGTCAAACTTGGTCTATATCCAAGTGCTTCCTGAGTTTCCTAATTACTCCCTAAAAAGTCCTGACTGAGTAATCCCGGACCATTGGACAGAACTTGGTCAAAATCGGTCAAAGTCAAACGTGGTCAACTTCCGAGTGTGTCCCAAGTTTCCGATTACTCCCTAAAAAGTCCTGAGACTGAGTACTCCTCAAGTAGTGAGATTTGCAACCTTCCCTAAACCTGCAGGACCCAACCATATCGCCCCCTTTGTTAAGATTATTTGGATGGTTGGTTGGACAAGTTGCACTGAGACACTTAATTGCAGCTTTGGTTCTTGTTGTGCAGTTGCTTCTGGCGTATTTGAGTACACCTCGTAGTGAAGGTTTGGAAGTTGATAGAATGATGGCAGATCAGGATGCTAAAGCTCTTTATAGAGCTGGAGAAAAGAGACTAGGGACTGATGAGAAAACATTCAGAATGATTTTCAGTGGAAGAAGTAGGGCCCACATGGCTGCTGTCAGTTCTGCTTATCATAATATGTATGGAAGCACACTGAAGAAGGTGCCAATTTGTCACATTTTTATGTGTTCTAAATATTTACATAGCCCGTGTGACTAGTTTTTAATTTAGTGAAATATGCAACGGTCTGTTTATTATATTGCAGGCTGTAAAAGGTGAAACATCTGGTAACTTTGAGCATGCTTTGGTCACAATTTTACAATGTGCTGAGAATCCTGGGAAGTATTTTGCAAAGGTATCATTAGTAAATCACTCTTATTTTTGTACCCTTTTTTGTTGGTCCCGTTGTAGGATTTCACATGTTTGCAATTATGTTTTGGAAGTCGTTATGTAATCTAGTGTAATATCGAGTAATCAGATCCGATAATATCAGGTCATCTGAATCTGCTTGAAGTTATGATAATAAGATGATCAGTTGTTTCAATGTTTGAATAATTCTGATTTATCATGATGTTTTTTACAAAAATACAAAGACAGTCCCTGTGGTTTGGTACGAAATTGCAGGTTCAGTCCCTAAACTTCTTAAGGTCAGCCACTATGGGTTGAAAATGTTGCATAGATAGTCCCTCCGTTGTCAGAACGTTAAAAAACTCTGTTAAATCCCCTCACATGCGAGGCTCATGAGGCTATTTTTGTCATTTTAGCTTCTTCTTTTTTCTTGAAAATAATCAACTTTAATATCATCTTCCTCTTCCAAACAACAGATTATTTGCTACTGCACTCAAACCTATTCGAAAAATGGATTATTTGACCTCTTTAGCAATCAGACAATCATAACCAGTTTACAGTATACGTATGCCCACACACTAGAAACAAGTTATTTAATTATTAGATACCCATACACCACTTATGTGGTATTGGGTTTTGTTGTTGTTGTTGTTGTTGTTGTATACCCACACACTAGAAACAAGTTATTTAATTATTAGATGATCCCAACTCGGGAATATCTCGGAGAGATCTCGGACGTTGACTTGCATTGACTTTTTTGTTTTTAATATATATATATATATATATATATATATATATATATATATATATATATATATATATATATATATATATATGTATGTATGTATATGTATATATATATATGTATATGTATATGTATATGTATATGTATGTATGTATGTATGTATATTTGTATACATTTTTACGAGATTTTACAAGAAAAACCGAAAAATGAGCGAGAATCCGAGAAAATTACGAGATTTTACGAGAAAATTCAAGAAATGATCGAAAAATCCGAGAAATAGTGCTTTGACCAAGTTTGACCTCGTTGACCGTGAAATCTCCAAAAAAACGAGATCTCGGGGAGAAATAACGAGATTTACAACACTTGATGATCCCTATCATTACGCAATGCCAAACACCCAAAGAGATAAATTGCAAGTCGGATTATATCTAATTCTAATGCTTTATACGTTTTAGTTCATTAATATGTTTAAAATGTTTAAATGTTTAGAAACTGTGATTATGATGATTGTGATTATGATGATTACAGGTACTCCATAGAGCAATGAAAGGCCTGGGAACCGATGATAAAACGCTTATTAGAGTAATTGTGACAAGGGCAGAAATTGACATGCAGTATATTAAGGCAGAGTATCATAAGAAGCATCACAAGAGTCTGAACGATGCTGTTCACTCCGAGACTTCAGGCCATTACCGAACCTTTCTTATTTCGCTTTTAGGCCCAAATCATCATTAGGATGTAGCTTGTGAGGCCAACTTATAACTGGGCACTTTTTTTTCAAGTATCTATGCTTTTAAATAATCTTTTAGTATGCCAACTTTATGTGTGATGTGTGTTCTATGTTTGTTAGAAAGTCTAATATGTTAAGATGAATCGTGTGCGGTTGTTATGGTAAGTTTTCTAGAGACGTAGAAAATCGCATATGAAGAAATGTAACTATGAACTCTTGTTATGTCGTGTTTTCGATTGTTGATATGAAGTAGACTTCTTAAATTACTGAACTCATTGCATGTTTTCCAGATGATCTGAAATACAACTTTTACATGTCTTAACTTCATATATGGTATTAACACAACAGTGAGATGATCCAAATATGTAAAATGCCTACTTTGTACTTGAACCAATTTTAACTCGTATTGAACCAATTATCTAAGACAGGGTTTAACAGTAACTTATATTGAATCAATTTTAACTCATCAATCACATGCACAATACACGCATATTCAATTCTAGATTACAATGTCCCGAAACCATTATTAAGAAACTTGAGGCTATCCGAGCTAGATTTTTTTGGGTAGTTGTGCGAATAAGAAAGATGGTATGGATTAAATGGGAGTCAATTCTTCCATCTTTCGAGAAAGGTGGATTGAATATTGATAGTCTTAAGGCGTTTAACCTCGCGCTTATTCAAAAGTGGAGATGGCGGTATTTATGTTATCCAAATGATTTGTGGGTTAATGTGATAAAATCTATTCATGGTGATTTGTTTGAGCATACATACGGTATTCGCCCATGGGTGATGATATTGGAGAATTGCAAAAAACCGATTCAGGATAATTTGTTACCTTCTAACTACTTGCATGATATTTGGTGTGGAACTTCTTCGTTAGCTTCGTGGTTCAATAGGTTGTATCATCTTGATGCGAACAAGCTTGATATGGTGGTCGACAAATGGGTAGACGGGGTGTGGCATTGGTGTTGGTTACGAGAGGACCTAGGGAGTCGTAATAGTGACATTTTGGATACGCTTATGATTGAATTACAGCAGGTAAACATTTCAACGAGAGCAGATAAATGGGTGTGTTCCTTAGCTCGGATGGGCTGTTTTTGGTTAAAACTATTCGGGATCACTTAGATCGTTCTTGGCTTCCGTCTAATCCGGTTATGACCACATGGGTTAAACAACTATCAAGAAAAGTAAATGTATTTTGTTGGCGCTTTAAGCTAGATTCTCTTCCTCTTCGTTGGAACCTATCCACGAGGGGTTTGGAGATTTCGACGATAGAATGCTTGATTTTCCAACAGGAGGTTGAACGCCTAAATCATGTATTTTTTGAATGTGGGGTAGCCGTGGATATTCGGCGTTCTACTCGCATTTGGCTCGATGTTGGTATGCCGTCCTTTCACTCTTGGGTGGAGGTGCAAAGTTGGATCGATGGTTTACCGAGCTTTAAAACTCGAATTATTGCGGTGGTGGTAACGTTACTTTGGGTCTTATAGAGATATCGCAACGAAATCGTTTTTAATGATATTATTATTCGTAGAAGTAATATTTTTGATGTAATTCATTTATTTTCATTTCGGCGTCTTAAAAATAGAGGTCAAGTAGTTTCCAATTAGAACTATTGGCTTCAAAAGCCTTTTTAATTTTCTCTCTTAGCGTCTTGCTAGGGAGCGTTTTTTAATATAATTGCTTTTGCCGTTTTTTTTGAAAGGCAACATATCATATCACGAGAAAAGGAGGTACAACACGAAACATATGCCCATTATAAGACAATTGAGCAATATGAACACCAAATACAACGTTGCAGAGGAAGCAACATACAAACGAATTAGAGTGAAACTAAAAACATTAACTTATACAATATCGGATAGGATTTGATAACCACTCGAGCCATTCGATCCTTTTGTCTTTGAAGCGCGAAGAAATCCAATCAAAGGAGACTAATTGGACTTCCATTAAAGCCCCCGGTCCATTCCAACATTCATTCTAGAACACTTTCCGATTTCGATTCTTCCATATTAAATAGCCGCATACCCATTCCATTGCTTGCCATATATCCGACCCCGTAGGAGTTAAATGTCGCTCACTTGCCCCACGAAAAACTTCATTGATACTTAGATTTGAAAACGATCCCATATTCCACCACTTGTAGACTCTTTCCCATAAGTCCAATGCTTGCCGACAAAAAATCATAGAATGCTCAATAGTTTCCACATCATCGTCACATAGAGGGCATCTAACTGTATCAAGGTCAATAACTCGCTTGTCGAGTTCGGTACGAACTGGGATACGACGTTTTAACACCCTCCATATGAATAATTCAACTTTTGAAGGTACCAAATGATTATTCAAAGTCTCTTGTCTCGATCCACTGCTTGTGAGGATTTTTTCGTCTAGAATCGCCGAGAGTTTTTTGGTTGTGAAGATCCCGTTAGATGATAAACGCCACGTCCAAGAGTCTGAGTTTGCATCTGGTTTCCGAAAATCGTCGAATAGACAGGTTAGTTCATCAAATTCGTTCCGTTTTCTACCTGAGATTTCTCGTTGCCATTGCCATGTAGCCTGCCACGAACTGTCAGCCCATCGAATTCTGTATACCAGCATCACATCTCGATCATGCTCCAAGTGAAAAAGCTGTCTGAACTTTCTGTTGAGAGGAACGTTACATAGCCAAGGGTCGTCCCAGAATCTAGTAGTCGAGCCTTCGCCAACTGTCTTAATAAATGAGTTCCCGAAGCTTACACATGTATTTTCAATCTCGAGGCATGCACGTAAAATATTAGCCCAAACGTCACTCTTTCCTCTAATATCGTTAGGACCCGAAGGAACGAGAAGCCCAATTGTACCATAAATACTTTTAACGATTGAGACCCAAAGAGAGTTGGGCTCTAATTTTGCCAAAACCATTTGCCCAACAGAGCAAGATTTTTTGCCCGTAAAGATCTAATGTTAAGACCGCCTTCACCATATGGTAGAAGGCAATCTTCCCATTTTACCAATGCGATTTTGGAAATTTCACCCGACCCGCCCCAAAAGAAATTTTTACGGATACACTCAAGGTTTTTGATAACACTCAAAGGCGCACGAAAGAGAGAGAAGTAATATAGCGGTAAACTATTAAGGACCGATTTAATTAGTGTTAACCTTCCTCCAAATGAGACCGTCTTTGCTTTCCAATTTGCGAGCCTCGAATTAAATTTATCAATTACGGGTTTCCAATTCTCCACACGATTCATGTTTCTACCAATCGAAAGTCCAAGATAGGTGAATGGGAATTCTCCAACTCTACATCCAACACGATGAGCCATATGGATGATTTCACTTGTTGAAACACCAAGCCCGAAGATAAGACTCTTATTGTAATTTATCTTCAAGCCCGAGACCCTTTCAAAACAATTTAACAATTTCATAAGACTCTTATTGTAATTGCTTTTGTCGTTAAAAAAACAATACATGCATACGATATATATATATATATATATATATATATATATATATATATATATATATATATATATATATATATATATATATATATATATATATATATATATAACGAGAAATATTCATTTGAATCACTAATTTTGCTTACGATATGTACAATCACATGTGATTGGATATTACAATCACATGTGATCGTAAGATCCAATCACATATAATTGTCCCGTGCTTTTAATCTTAGCCATTGATTATATTAATCAAAAGACTGAGATTTATCCTCTGATTTTCAAGCAAAATTAATGATGTAAATGAATATTTCCCAGTAAAATACAATACTTGTTTAAAAAAATAATCAAACTTAACGAAGGATAGTGCCATTGGTATCAATTTTAGAATTTTCCGTACGGACTAAGCTTAAGATCAATGATTGAGATCAATTGTTAATCGTTATTGTTGATCCCAAGTAAGCAACCTGGAAATTTATCATTCAATTAAACAATATATTAACGATTAGTCGGAATGTATTAAACAATATTACCTGTGAAATTATTGAATAGCACAATGTTTTGAAGAATAATTGTAAATATAATAATGACGTATCACTGAAGCTTGGCTTGAGTGGTATGTGATGGGATTCAACTTGGGGTACTTCCAACCCAGGTTCAATTCTCACTATAAGCAGGAAGTTTTCAACATTTGATAGTATCGTCAACGCACTTCGTAATTTCTGATAGAATCTGTGTTCTTCAATAATATACTAAGTTTGTGACTCCCAGACTCATACGTAACAATACTTACCAAAAATACTTTTGACTCATCAGATTTTAAACAATCATTTGTCCTAACATTTTTTTTATCCTAACACGTTTGGCCGGAGAGAGCGAACCGGGTGATGGATACGCCAATGTGTTATCTTACAAGATAGAGAATCGGTCCGGGAAAAACATTTTGAAAGAGACGGTTAATGGAAAGTTGAAAAGCGTGGGATCTCTAGGTTGATTTCTCTTAGATCGTATGGTTTAGTTTTCGTTTTTATCGGGTAGTATCCAATTTTGTATTTGTTAGTTTTTTTAACGTTTTTCGGGTAGTTAGAGGTGGCTTGTTTATAGATAGTTTTCATTTAGTTAGTTGCCTTCTAGGTGTGAGCTCCCCCGTTCACCGGTTTATTTGTACTTCTTGTTGAGAGTGTTTTCCTTTAGAAAACGTTCTCGTTTCTATAAGTTTTCGTTATTTTGTAAAAAATAAATAAAATTGTCCTAACAGTCACTCCTTATCAAATATTTTGTATAAATAATAAATACTTAAAGTATATTATTATTACGAGGTAATAATATATTCACCATCATTTTTTATTCATCCATCAAATAATATGCATTATATAGTTGTACTATACATGTAAATAATACTTTGATGGATGTATCAAAAAATGTTAATGGACATATCAATTCAACAAAAAAAAATTCTAAGATAAATAAAACTACATATATCAAGAACGTGTGGCCATCACATTTGTCATTGTAATGGTTTACCGAATACATATATAAAAAAACGTGATCTTGCATTCAATGATGAATGGTACTCCGTGATAGATGGATGAATCTTTGTCTTTTTATGTTATTTGAATACCGCAGATATTTTTACTTATGCAGTTTAATCGAGTTCATTCATATTTCATAATACTATTTCTTCGACCACTCTATATCGTGTTGTTAATAAGTTTGAACATCAAACATCTTGTTATACGGGAACATGAAACTTTTTAAGTTTTTTTTTTTTTTTTTTTTAAATATCAAAATGTCATCCACTAAACTATCTTGTACGGAGTAATTGTTATGATGGTTTAATAAGTAGCAACATAACACTAATCTATCTATCTATATCTATAGTTTCTATTAAATCTCTAAAATAATGATGTCATTATTAGGCTAATTCTTTTATTAAGAAAAAAAATCAAAAATAAAAAGAAAAAAATCTAAGCATGGTGGGTGATGTCATTAATTTAAATAATTTTGAATTAAAATTAAATTTTATTAATTAATTATAATTATTAAATTTTATTAATAATTATTTTAACTATTAAAATTAAAAAATTTGAATTATTTTAATTAATTATTTTGATTTAAGTACGAGAAGGTATAAAAACCAGGCAGAACGAAACCAATTCTAAATTTATATTTTAATTTACACTTTTAAAATAAAATGACAACCAATATTATCTCTTATGATTGGATGTAGATTGTTTAATATGCATTTTAGGTGTTTGATGAAATGTTCAGCTGACGAGTTTCTTAGTCGGGCTATGTGGTTCCACGGGTCATTAAACTAAATGATTTTAGCATTTACGTTCACTTAATACCTAAAACATATCATTAAACATTTTGGTTTAAACAAACTCGTGATTTCACGGGTCATTTCACTAGTTTGACCGTAAAATTTTTAGTGTAATTAGAGCATCTCCAATGGCAATTAAGATCCAATTGCGATACCGTAGGAAGTATTATACCAATGTGAAAGTGACTTCGTTATGAAATTGAGATTTTAAGCATCACTTTCAATCTACCATAATTAACAACAAAAGTTGGGAAAAATATAAATAATAATATGATGAGTCAAAAGTATTTTGCAGATTTTAGAGTCTGGAAATTTAGAGTCTGAAGTTGTAGACTCTGGAGTTGTTGAAGTAAACGTATGATGATTTCTTGAAGCCAAAGTCAAAGAATATTCTGGAGATATGCTTGTTATTTAAGAAGATTTGTTTTGAAGATTTGATTTTATCTCCAGAGTTGACTTCCTAATTAATAGTTGATTTGGCTTGTTTTAGTTTATCTTTTCCATTTTTATAGGTATGTACTTATGGAAACCAAATATCCAGATTTGATTTTTACCTGTATAAATAGGGGCGTATGTTTTCATATGAATTTGTACTTTGCACGATCTATTATCTAATTCTTATTCTATTCATCGTGTTCTCTCATTTTCTGCACTATAATTCTTATTTATTGTATAAAGTGAGAGTCTGGTGTTCATAGTCCTATTACTGTGAACTTATAACTGGTATCAGAGCATGAAAGGTATAAATCCTATCTCGGTGATCTTTAAAACGATCCATATTTTTAATCAAAAGGTCTATCAGTATTATTACTATCCCAAATATGGCTATAATTGAAAAGGCTGGTGGTTCTAGCAAGTTTCAGGAAGATCTGAAAGCTGTTGAGAAGATGGATAAGGACACTACTTGCAATAAACTTCTGCCTATAAGGTACAAAACTTTGTGAACTATCTTGGTAATGAAAAAGTGAGAATATTTCAGTACTTGCTGCTTGACTTTGAATGGTGTTTAGATGATATTGATATGTTAAGAACACAAATTTTTGATCTTAAAAATGTTATCAAAGACAAAGATGCTGAAATTAAAGTCTTAAAAAATGTGAGGTTGAACTTGACACATATAAAATGGCATACATAGAAGAAACTAAAAGATTAAATACTGAATTAGGAAGATCAATGAATAGGTCAAAACACTATGAATCAATTTGTAAATCTTGGTGTGTATCTTCCAAAAAGAATTCTGATGCTATTGCCAAACAAATTCCAAATGATGTCAAAGCTATACTAGGTGAAAACTACATATTAAATAATAATGTGGAACTTGATCCAAGTGTATTTAAACCTGACATTCTACCAAATACATTTGTAAAATTTGATGGTGACAAAAAGATTTTAACCAATGCTTTTGTAAGATCATTAGATCCTGTCGAGCCTTCTGAGACTATAATACTTGAAAGTAAAAATTCATTAGAGTCTGAACTCTTAAAACCTTTAGACTCTAACAGTTTAGTCTCTCAAAATGAAAGTGAGTGTTCTGACATGGAGTCTGACACTCATGAGTCAAGTTGCAAGGACAACTCTGAATCATCCTCTGATGCTTGCATTTGTTCAGATCCAAAAAGGTCAACTAAGAGAAGGTTAAAGTCAAATCAAGCTAAGACTATTCATAAACTCAAAAAGGAAATTTCAAAACTCAATGAAAAAATTAAGAGTCAAGAAAAACCTTCAGTTAAAAGAACATTTTGTTTTTCTAAGAAAATTGAGAAGGAATGGAAACCCAAAGTTTGTGAAAATAAAAGTGTCTTAAAATCTGTTAAGAACAAGTTGATCTGGATAGGAAACAAAGCTTTTGTCTGGAGAGTGAAGGGCACTCCAATTGAACCCACTGAAAAGTGGATTCCCCTTAAAAACTAATCATTCTCTTTTGTTTGTGTCTTGTGTAGCAGGGTAATATGTGGTATCTGGATAGTGGCTGCTCAAGACACATGACTAGATGCAAAGAGCATCTAGTAGGGTTTGTTGAAAAAAAAAGGTCCTTCTGTAAGATATGGGGATAATTCTGTTGCAAAGACTATTGGTTATGGTACTATTAAAGCTGGAAGTGTTACATTTAAGAAAGTTGCTTTAGTTGAAGGGCTGAAACATAATCTGCTGAGTGTGAGCCAAACTGCTGATGAAGACTGTGAAATCAGAATTAGGAAGAAAGCTGGTATTATTTATGATCCTAAAGGAAGGCCAACACTTGTGGCTTGGAGATTTCAAAATGTGTATATATTGGATCTAGAATTTGTTGATGCTGGAATTGAGACATGTCTGTACTCTCAGACTGTCCCAGAGCTTAATTGGCTTTGGCACAAAAGGCTTTCTCATCTTAATTTTAAAAACATCAATGAGCTTTCCAAAAAGAAGCTTGTAAGAGGTCTTCTATAACAACCTTTTAAGAAAGATAAACCTTGTTCTGCTTGCATTATGGGTAAACAGACCAAAACAAAGTTTTTCTCAAAAACCCTGGCTAGCATCAGTGATCCACTTCACATGCTTCACGTGGATCTGTTTGGTCCAATGAACACTAGTAGTCTGGGTGGGAAAAGATATACTCTGATGATTGTTGATGAGTATTCTAGATTTACATGGGTTATTTTCTTAGCTGCAAAGAGTGATGCTCCTGAAGAAATCATCAATTTGATCAGGAGAGAGCAGGTGCAAAAGGGTGTTCTTGTCAAACAGTTGAGAAGTGATCATGGTAATGAGTTCAAAAATGTCAGATTAATTGATTTTTGTGTAGAGTTTGGAATTGGTCAAAATAACAAAATGGAGTTGTTGAAAGAAGAAATAGGACACTCATTGAAGCAGCCAGAACCATGCTATGCCAATCAAATGTTGCCCTAAGGTTCTGAGCTGAAGCTGTCAATACAGCATGTTACACTCAAAATAGGTCCTTGATTGTGAAGAAACATGGTAAAACTCCTTATGAGTTATATCATAAAAAGGTGCCTACTATTCATTATTTCCATGTATTTGGGTGTAAGTGCTATATATTAAATCAAATAGATCAGCTTGATAAAATGAGGCCAAAGTCTGATAAAGGTATTTTTATGGGATACTCTTCTGTATCTAAAGCTTACAGAGCATATAATCAGAGGAGAATGAAGATTGAAGAATCCATTAATGTTTTCTTTGATGAAAGTTCTTTAGAAATGGATCAGTCATGTAGTACTGAGCTATCTGCACTTGGTGAATTGTCAAATTTGATTTCTGGTAATAGTGTTCAGACTTAGGATTCAGAGTCTGAGTCAGATGAACCAAACTTATCTGGATTGAGAAATGAAATTGCAGATAATACTCATACAGAAGAACCTCCACAACAAGATGAATCTGTTGTCAATCAAGAAAGTGATTAGTCATCAAATACCACTTTGGATCTCATTGTTCCTACTAGAAAATCATCTAGAAATATAGTTTCTCCAAAGCATCTTGAGGACTATGTTGTGAATCCTACAGGTTTACCTAAGCCTATTTCTTCTTCTCAGACACCTGTGTCTAACTTTGCTATAGCAAATTACTGCTTCTTTTCTAATTTTCTCTCACTAATTGAGCCTAAAGAAGTAGATGAAGCATTGGCTGATAATGATTGGGTTGAGGCTATGACTGAAGAATTGACAGAATTTGAAAGGAATGATGTATGGGAATTGGTTCCAAAGCCTGCTGATGAAAGGACCCGTTCATATACATTATAAACGATTCACAATAGTTGATTACATTGCGAGGTATTTGACCTCTATATGATACATTTTACAAACATTGCATTCGTTTTTAAAAGACAAACTTTCTTTACATTGAAAATTGACAGGCATGCATACCATTTCATAATATCCACTATCCAACTATAAATTGATTTAATAATAATCTTTGATGAACTCAATGACTCGAATGCAACGTTCTTCGAAATATTCTATGAAAGACTCCAAGTAATATCTTTAAAATGAGCAAATGCACAGCGGAAGATTTCTTTAACACCTGAGAATAAACATGCTTTAAAGTGTCAACCAAAAGGTTGGTGAGTTCATTAGTTTATCATAATCATTTATTTCCATCATTTTAATAGACCACAAGAATTTCATTTCCAGTTCTCATAAATATACGTCTCATGCATAGAGACAAAAAAATAATCATTCATATGGTGAACACCTGGTAACCGACATTAACTAGATACATATAAAAATATCCCCTATCATTCCGGGATCCTCCTTCGGACATGATATAATTTCGAAGTACTAAAGCATCCGGTACCTTGGATGGGGTTTGTTAGGCCCAATAGATCTATCTTTAGGATTCGCGTCAATTAGGGTGTATGTTCCCTAATTCTTAGATTACCAGACTTTAATAAAAAGGGGCATATTCGATTTTGATAATTCAACCATAGAATGTAGTTTCAATTACTTGTGTCTATTTCGTCAAACATTTATAAAAGCGCATGTATTCTCAGTCCCAAAAATATAAAGGGTAAAAAGGCAAATGAAACTCACCATACTGTATTTCGTAGTAAAAATACATATAACGTCATTGAACAATTGCAAGGTTGGCCTCGGATTCACGAACCTAAATTAATTATATATAATTATGTGTTGGTCAATATTTGTCTAACAAATTAGGTCAAGTCATAGTGTACCACAATCCTAATGCTCGAGACTAATATGCAAAAGTCAACAAAAGTAAATTTGACTCAAAATAATTTCCAAAAATTTATACATGATTAATATATAGTTTAAATATCGTCGTTTTATATTTTTAAATATTTTTAAAAGATTTATTAGAGTAAATAATATAATTTATTTATTAATAAATAAAATTTTATATTATATTTATATAATAAAATATACTTTTATATATATTAAGTAATAAAATTTATAGGGTTCATTTAATATTATAAAGATAATATGATACGTATTATTAAAGTAAGTTATTACACGTAGTAAAATATGTTTGTATCAAATATTTATTTGATAAAATAATATCTATAATGATAGTAAGTAAAAGTTGTATTATTTTGTAATAATAATTATTATTATAAAAATATCAATATTTATAATTACTAAGATGACATTATGATAAAACGATAATTCTAATTATGATAACTTTAATATTTACGATAATTTTTAATATTATCTTTAAAATAATAATTCTATTTAAAATAATAATAATAATGATATTTTATAGTAACAATGACATTTCTATTAAAATGATAATTTTTGTTAAAATGATAGTTTTAATACTAACGATAATTTTAATAATAATAGTAATGATAAAAATAATAAGAACGATAATTTTATCTAAATCAATATCTTATAATATTTTAATTTCATCATGATACTCTTACCCATTATTTCCTAATCGTTTCATTTAATAGCTTTTAATCGTCTTTTATATCGTGTTCGTAATAATGATAATAATAGTAATCAAAATAATTAGATGTTACAAATATTTGTTTTAATTACACTAATATTAATAATGATAGTTACTATAACATTATTAACGATAATACTAATAATTATCTTAATGATAATATAGTAATAATAATAATAACAATAACCATTTTTAAATAATGATATATATATTAATAATGATAATAATAATAATAATAATAATAATAATAATAATAATAATAATAATAATAATAATAATAATAATAATAATAATAATAATAATAATTGGATAATAATAATAATACTAATTATAACTTTAACGATAATAACGATAGTAATAATAAAAAATAATAATAATTTTTAATGATAAATCCTTTTATTGATAAAGATAATAATAATAATAATAAGATAAAACTAGAACGACGATAATAACAACGATAATAATAATCATTTTTAATAATAATACAAAAATTCGATGGACTATAACTTCAAATCCGTTCATCGAAATCATTCGATATCTAAATGAAAAGTTCTTAATTTTTCTCTAGCTTTTCAACGACATGCATATCTTATACCTTATCTCAGTCGCATATATAACTAATTCAGGATTCAACATAACCTAACTAAAGGCAATATCAAAAGTACAAACATGCATAATCCTATATACTCGAGCACTAGTCAGGGATACACTATTAGTATGTAAAAGTTAAATTATGAGTACTCACGTATCAATATTGAGATTCAATATTGCAGGAAAGGTACGTAGACGCAACGGAGATGATAAACACTATATTGACCTCACGAGCATACCCATGAACCATACCAATCACCTCCATAGCTATAACCCATAATTTCCTTAATCCAATCCCACTCAAAAAACAATTTCGAAATCACTCGGACAGCACTCTGACGTAATATTTTATGTATACTAATAATATCTTGAAATAATACGGAGTAAATATATATATGTAAATCGATTGAGAGAGTTTAGAGAAAAATATTTTCAAGTTTCTATGAAATAATGAAACCTATTGAATTCTATTTATAATAGATTTTTGAATTATTAAAGTGAATTATTAAAGTATGAATTATTAAAGTGAATTATTAAAGTATGAATTATTAAATTGAATTATTAAAGTATGAATTATTAAAGTGAATTATTAAAGTATGAATTATTAAAGTGGATTATTAAAGTATGAATTATTAAAGTGAATTATTAAAGTTAAAGTAAAGTAAAAATAAAGTAAAGGTAAAGTTTAAGTATAGTAAAAGTATAAAATTATGTACGTATAATACGCGTATAAATATATATAATATTAATTTAAATTGTTATATATATTTAATAAAATAAAATATAAATATCGTTATCTTTATCATACTAGTTAAGTAATGAGTTGTAAAAAGTGATTCTAGATATTTATAAAAGTTATATACGTTTTAATAATAAAATTCTTTTTAAATTGAAAACGTTTTGTACGTTTGAAACTAAATAGATCAATCGAGTCTTTATGAGATTCAATCTTCCACTATCCTTTGTATAGTTCTCAATGATTGACAATTTATTCTTATTTATAAATCACTTTACCATTTTTTGAATATTGTTAAAATGGAAAGATTTCTCAAATCAACGTGGGCCTTTCAACAGAGACTTGTAATCATAATTCAATATATCTGATAATTCAATCATTTGATCTTATCTTCTAATTCCATTGATAAACATTTTGAAACAGATACAATCATATAAAGTATTTAATCTAATATTTTGTTTACGTTTCAAGTTATAATATATATACACATATACATATATAATCATATTCGTTTAATGGTTCGTGAATCGTTGGAACTTGGTCGAGGTTGAATGAATGTATGAACATAGTTTAAAATTCTTGCAATTTAACTTAACAAATATTGCTTATCGTGTCGGAAACATATAAAGATTAAAGTTTAAATTTGGTTGGAAATTTCCGGGTTGTCACAGTACCTACCCGTTAAAGAAATTTCGTCCCGAAATTTGAGTGGAAAGGTCGTGAATGATAATAAGTATGTTTTCATGATGCATACGGGCTGAAAATTAGAGTTTTATCATCAGCGAATAATTTGGATAAACAATCCATTTATATGAAGAGTACGAATGAAGCTAACATAGAAGAGTGAAATGAGTAAGTGTAGATTCATCTTATCATTTGAAGTAGATATGATTGATTTCCAGATTTCAAGGGATTTGAAGAAAATCTTTGTAATAAGATTTGATTCTCCGGTAACAAAAGGAATTAGGATCCGCTTTAAATGCGATCGTCCATTTTAATTGTTCTGTCGGAGATTTTCTTATAAATTCACCTCCTTCCTTTTCTTACAACTCACACCTTCTGTTGATGCATTTTATGCAAGTCCCTAGACATCTACCCACGTCCATTGCAGGTACAACAGTTTACAGGCCACCATGATCGTTCGTTATTATCCTATCCGTGTTTGTATGTGGTTACAGCAACTGCAGGAACGAGATGTGGATGTTTGACTATGTTAGACTTAGTCAGACGTCCGAGTGAAGCCTCACTCGTATGGCTGACAGGCTCATACGCACGGTTGATGCTGAGCTAAGTCACAATTACAACCTAAATGAGAAGACACGAGTGAGTGATCACCCGTACGGCTGATGAAGCCAACTCGTACGTGTGATGAATGAATCGTATGAGTGAGTCAATAGCAGGGGTATATAAAGTCTTATGTTCTTCATTTTAGGTTAAGCCTCTCATTTGTTACACACACTCAGATCTAGTGAGCTCCTCCGATTCTCTCTCAGTCCAAATCACCCAGGTGGTGAATAATAGCTCTAGGTGTTGATCTAATCACACTTGATTTAGTTGTGGTATGACTAAATTAATCACAAAAAGCTTAACCTATTCACTAGAGGGTTTGATTCACTTATTCCGTCATTGTGTGAGTTAAATCTGTTGATTTCTAAGTTCCTAGTCATGTTTCATCACCTTCTATTCTTTCCCCCTCAACTCATATTTTAAAGTATTCATCAATATGCTCCATCCAGTTCTGATTCTCGATATACTTATAACTTTCATATCGGTCATTCTTCTTTTTCATCTACCGCCCGAAGAATCTATTTACTTCTACTATACTCTTGGGTTTATAGTGTTTCTAGTTCTCCCGTGTCTTTATATTGCTATATGCATCGATATATATGATTTATAATTTCTGGTTTGTCGTTGGGATTTATATGTTCCCTTATATTTCAAAGTCTCTGTTTCTATCTTCTATAATCATTGTCATCCACAGTTAATGCTCTCTTTTATTTGCTGCAATTTATACCCCAATTTCTATTTCGGAGTTTTGTCCTTTCGTTTCTTCTTCTTGTGATTAAGCACCGCTTGTAATGGTCCAGAATTCACAAATATGATTTTCAGAATGAACATTGTTAATGTTCTAGGAAGGAAATTGTGATGGCACGATCTTGACTTGTCAAATTACTAGAATACCTTGGAAAAGGCCGAATCATCAAGAAATATTTTCTTGATATTTTAGAGGTAAAATAGAATACAAGAGTCGTATAACATGGCACATGATGATGTTATGATCTGTGAATCATCACGTTCCATTTAGAAACTCAGCATGACTTACTGTAATATAATCACATTGATCAAGTGTCATTATATTATACTAATTCATGCTTCAGTTCCCAACATTACTTCAAAATATTCCTATTTTAAACTTGAATGTTTCAGAATTTAGAAACTAAAATAGTTTCTTTTATGATGTAATACAGATAGCGCGAAGAGGTAAATGATTTCAAATAAGAAAAATTAAGAAAATATCTTCAGAAATATGGAGGATATTTATAATGAAAGATATGATGATATTTTAGAATTTCTAATATCAGAGGATGATGAAGAATATTGTCCGCAAGGGTTTAGAGTCAGGAGCAAGGTATTCGTTAATGACTTCAGCAGACACTGAATCATTTGGATTCTTTGAAGGCAGGTTCAGTCTTTGTGATTTGTCCACAGCCTCCTTCGTACTTTGCTCAATCCGTTTTTCAGTTCCAAAACTTCTCTATTTCTGAGCTTTGTTAATACACTAATCTTTATCATCAAACTTTTTACTGCTAAGGTCTTTTACAGTTTTTGTTGCTTCATCAGCATTTCGAGAACTAGTTCGCGGTTCAGAGTGTTTTTCAGAAACTTCACATTCGAAGTATGTAAGCCTTGGAAATAGACGTTATGTATAACTGTTGGCGTCAACATGCTGTGAGACTTCAAAATACTGATTGCTAACTCCCAATGATTCGTATGACAATTCTCGTTACAAGAGGCAGATGAGTAAATGATGTGGTTTCGATAAATATAAAGATTCTTCAGAATGCCCAAGATCAGTGAAGTTGTTGGTAAGTTTATTGCTAATGTGGTGGAATATGAAAGGTTCTACGGTAACAAAAGGGTAATCACATATATCAAAATTATGATAAGGCTACTCCGAATGAAAAAATCGAAGTTGTCTTGCTGGAACTGTGATATAATTTGCTACTTTGCAAAGGAATTGCAAGGTTATTTTTGCTAATAAATGCCAAAAGATCTGACACAGATATGTGTTGAATTATGACTTTGGTTTCGAGAGCTTTTTAAGTAAATAACTGTGGGTAATATGTGGTTGGATCATCATCTCGATTGCTCATTATTTGAAGTGTCTTCAGAGATTTTCGAAGGGTTTGAACATAGATTGTAATCGTTTGTATACATTTGATGTTCTAACACACTTTTGAAGTCAAAGTATAGCTTTGAAAGATGTAGGAATCTAAAAGTAATGATACCGGTTATATCTCGAATTGAATTCTGAGATTTTAAAATCAGAATACGTAATTGGGTTTGAATGAGTATGGTTGTTTTGATTTCTATGAAAGAATGTATATTATTGTGAAAGTAGGAAGTATAATTGATAATTTGCTTAATCTGATTCGAAGAATGTAACATATTAATTGTGAATTTATATATATCTCTCGGGTATTACCTACCCGTTAAAAAAATTTTCACAATTAATATTTTGTACATAAGAATTTTATTACATTCGTTATGAAAATATATATGTATGTATTCTCCTCAGATGTAACATAGATTTTAATGAGTTAATACTAAATTAAACTCATTCGATTTACGGCTGGAACTAGAATTGAATAATTCCTTGAAGGTTTAGAGGTTACATAAGTATTTCTTCAATAATATTGAAATTATGAATCAATACTTCGTTATTTGTTGAGATGTGATGTTGGTTTTCGTTAAATTCTTGTGAACTTCGCAAAGTACGAATGATGTTATCTGAAAAGTTTCGATTACATCAATGATGAAGTGTGAAATCAAATATATACTTGATTTATTAGGAATTGGAATTTGTTGAATTGAGACAGAGATTGTAGTTAATGATGGTTAAGTCGCGGGTGAGGGACGTACATTATTGCATATTTGTAATATGAATTAACTGAGTAGTTAAGATTCACACACAATAGCTTAGCACGGAAACATTTATTTTTTATTTCAAAAAAATATATATATATATATAAAATATATATATAATTTCTTCAGAGGGAATGAGTTAATTCTTCATAACTTGTTGATACAATATACACGTTATTGATTCGTAATGATGTCCACAGTGATTCTTGAACTGACGGAGTTTGTGATGTTATAGGTGTTGTTGATTCTGATGTTGACTGTACTGACGATGCTGGTGACGTTGACGGTACTGTTGATGCTGTTGGTAAAACAAGTTTAACTTGTTAATCACACACCATTTTTGTCAGGGTTTCTACTCTTCCTTCTATCATTTTGGTTCGCTTAACTGATTTATGGTTAGGGCTAGATTAGATAATCTCTAAGACTTTAGAGATTATATAATCGCCGCGGAATGTTTCTCCAATGAAGTTATGAATTAATACTTCATCAGTTGTTGTTGTTGGTACTCCTCGGTATCTATGGTGCGTATGACGTTGATGCTCGTGGGACAGATTGTGAAGTTGATGTTTACGACGCAGTTGTGGTTGGAGGTGGTAATAGTACTGTTGGCGTTGATGATGGTGGTACTGGTTATGCTGCTGGTGTTTGTAATCTCTGCACCATATTCTCCAAAGCCACTACCCGAGCGCGAAGTTCGTTGACTTCTTCTATTATACCGGGGTGATTGTCGGTTCGGACGAGCGGATAAATATAATCTAGAATTTGATGTAGTATATAATCGTGACGAGATACTCTGGAAATGAGAGAGAAAATGGTGTTTCGGATTGGTTCGCCGGTAAGTGCTTCAGGTTCTTCGTTAAGAGGGCAATGGGGTGGATGGAAGGGATCACCTTCTTCTTGTCTCCAATGATTGAGGAGGCTACGAACCCATCCCCAATTCATCCAGAATAGATGATGACTGATTGGTTGATTCATTCCGGTCACACTGCTTTCGGAGCTTGAGTGAGATTCCATTTCGGAATCCGAGTGACTTGAACTGATGACAAATTCCATTTCATACGATTGGATAAAGGATTTTCGATATAAAAATGATTTTTCGGCTATCGGGTGGTATTCTATTTACATAGGATATCTATATATAGAGATCAAAAGATTTCATAGATTACGGAGGAATTTTCGGGGTATGTCAGGTAAAGTTTAAAGTAACAGATACGATAAGATATGATTTAGCAGATACGCTAAGATATGAAGTTTGTCTATACACTACTCATGCAATTAATGTAGCAAGACGTGTCTAGACTAATAATGATAAGAAGGTAATTTCCTATGGATGATAAGCAGATGATTTCCGACTAGAAATGATAAGCAAAACTTTTGACATGCAGACACGGTCGAAGTCCAGACTCACTAATGCATCCTAACGACTTATCAGTTAGACACACTAATGCAGACCTGGTTCGCTAAGACCACCGCTCTGATACCAACTGAAAGGACCCGTTCATATACATTATAAACGATTCACAATAGTTGATTACATTGCGAGGTATTTGACCTCTATATGATACATTTTACAAACATTGCATTCGTTTTTAAAAGACAAACTTTCTTTACATTGAAAATTGACAGGCATGCATACCATTTCATAATATCCACTATCCAACTATAAATTGATTTAATAATAATCTTTGATGAACTCAATGACTCGAATGCAACGTTCTTCGAAATATGCTATGAAAGACTCCAAGTAATATCTTTAAAATGAGCAAATGCACAGCGGAAGATTTCTTTAACACCTGAGAATAAACATGCTTTAAAGTGTCAACCAAAAGGTTGGTGAGTTCATTAGTTTATCATAATCATTTATTTCCATCATTTTAATAGACCACAAGAATTTCATTTCCAGTTCTCATAAATATACGTCTCATGCATAGAGACAAAAAAATAATCATTCATATGGTGAACACCTGGTAACCGACATTAACTAGATACATATAAAAATATCCCCTATCATTCCGGGATCCTCCTTCGGACATGATATAATTTCGAAGTACTAAAGCATCCGGTACCTTGGATGGGGTTTGTTAGGCCCAATAGATCTATCTTTAGGATTCGCGTCAATTAGGGTGTATGTTCCCTAATTCTTAGATTACCAGACTTTAATAAAAAGGGGCATATTCGATTTTGATAATTCAACCATAGAATGTAGTTTCAATTACTTGTGTCTATTTCGTCAAACATTTATAAAAGCGCATGTATTCTCAGTCCCAAAAATATAAAGGGTAAAAAGGCAAATGAAACTCACCATACTGTATTTCGTAGTAAAAATACATATAACGTCATTGAACAATTGCAAGGTTGGCCTCGGATTCACGAACCTAAATTAATTATATATAATTATGTGTTGGTCAATATTTGTCTAACAAATTAGGTCAAGTCATAGTGTACCACAATCCTAATGCTCGAGACTAATATGCAAAAGTCAACAAAAGTAAATTTGACTCAAAATAATTTCCAAAAATTTATACATGATTAATATATAGTTTAAATATCGTCGTTTTATATTTTTAAATATTTTTAAAAGATTTATTAGAGTAAATAATATAATTTATTTATTAATAAATAAAATTTTATATTATATTTATATAATAAAATATACTTTTATATATATTAAGTAATAAAATTTATAGGGTTCATTTAATATTATAAAGATAATATGATACGTATTATTAAAGTAAGTTATTACACGTAGTAAAATATGTTTGTATCAAATATTTATTTGATAAAATAATATCTATAATGATAGTAAGTAAAAGTTGTATTATTTTGTAATAATAATTATTATTATAAAAATATCAATATTTATAATTACTAAGATGACATTATGATAAAACGATAATTCTAATTATGATAACTTTAATATTTACGATAATTTTTAATATTATCTTTAAAATAATAATTCTATTTAAAATAATAATAATAATGATATTTTATAGTAACAATGACATTTCTATTAAAATGATAATTTTTGTTAAAATGATAGTTTTAATACTAACGATAATTTTAATAATAATAGTAATGATAAAAATAATAAGAACGATAATTTTATCTAAATCAATATCTTATAATATTTTAATTTCATCATGATACTCTTACCCATTATTTCCTAATCGTTTCATTTAATAGCTTTTAATCGTCTTTTATATCGTGTTCGTAATAATGATAATAATAGTAATCAAAATAATTAGATGTTACAAATATTTGTTTTAATTACACTAATATTAATAATGATAGTTACTATAACATTATTAACGATAATACTAATAATTATCTTAATGATAATATAGTAATAATAATAATAACAATAACCATTTTTAAATAATGATATATATATTAATAATGATAATAATAATAATAATAATAATAATAATAATAATAATAATAATAATAATAATAATAATAATTGGATAATAATAATAATACTAATTATAACTTTAACGATAATAACGATAGTAATAATAAAAAATAATAATAATTTTTTATGATAAATCCTTTTATTGATAAAGATAATAATAATAATAATAATAATAATAAGATAAAACTAGAACGACGATAATAACAACGATAATAATAATCATTTTTAATAATAATACAAAAATTCGATGGACTATAACTTCAAATCCGTTCATCGAAATCATTCGATATCTAAATGAAAAGTTCTTAATTTTTCTCTAGCTTTTCAACGACATGCATATCTTATACCTTATCTCAGTCGCATATATAACTAATTCAGGATTCAACATAACCTAACTAAAGGCAATATCAAAAGTACAAACATGCATAATCCTATATACTCGAGCACTAGTCAGGGATACACTATTAGTATGTAAAAGTTAAATTATGAGTACTCACGTATCAATATTGAGATTCAATATTGCAGGAAAGGTACGTAGACGCAACGGAGATGATAAACACTATATTGACCTCACGAGCATACCCATGAACCATACCAATCACCTCCATAGCTATAACCCATAATTTCCTTAATCCAATCCCACTCAAAAAACAATTTCGAAATCACTCGGACAGCACTCTGACGTAATATTTTATGTATACTAATAATATCTTGAAATAATACGGAGTAAATATATATATGTAAATCGATTGAGAGAGTTTAGAGAAAAATATTTTTAAGTTTCTATGAAATAATGAAACCTATTGAATTCTATTTATAATAGATTTTTGAATTATTAAAGTGAATTATTAAAGTATGAATTATTAAAGTGAATTATTAAAGTATGAATTATTAAATTGAATTATTAAAGTATGAATTATTAAAGTGAATTATTAAAGTATGAATTATTAAAGTGGATTATTAAAGTATGAATTATTAAAGTGAATTATTAAAGTTAAAGTAAAGTAAAAATAAAGTAAAGGTAAAGTTTAAGTATAGTAAAAGTATAAAATTATGTACGTATAATACGCGTATAAATATATATAATATTAATTTAAATTGTTATATATATTTAATAAAATAAAATATAAATATCGTTATCTTTATCATACTAGTTAAGTAATGAGTTGTAAAAAGTGATTCTAGATATTTATAAAAGTTATATACGTTTTAATAATAAAATTCTTTTTAAATTGAAAACGTTTTGTACGTTTGAAACTAAATAGATCAATCGAGTCTTTATGAGATTCAATCTTCCACTATCCTTTGTATAGTTCTCAATGATTGACAATTTATTCTTATTTATAAATCACTTTACCATTTTTTGAATATTGTTAAAATGGAAAGATTTCTCAAATCAACGTGGGCCTTTCAACAGAGACTTGTAATCATAATTCAATATATCTGATAATTCAATCATTTGATTTTATCTTCTAATTCCATTGATAAACATTTTGAAACAGATACAATCATATAAAGTATTTAATCTAATATTTTGTTTACGTTTCAAGTTATAATATATATACACATATACATATATAATCATATTCGTTTAATGGTTCGTGAATCGTTGGAACTTGGTCGAGGTTGAATGAATGTATGAACATAGTTTAAAATTCTTGCAATTTAACTTAACAAATATTGCTTATCGTGTCGGAAACATATAAAGATTAAAGTTTAAATTTGGTTGGAAATTTCCGGGTTGTCACAGCTGATAAAACTGCAATAGGCACAAAATGGGTTTTCAGAAACAAGGTTGATAAAGATGGTATTGTAATCAGAAATAAAGCAAGGTTGGTTGCTCAAGGGTACAGACAAGAAGAAGGAATAGACTATGATGAGACTTTTACTCCTGTAGCTAGAATTGAAGCTACTAGACTGTTTCTGGCATATGTTGCTCAAAAAGATTTCAAAGTTTTTCAAATGGATGTGAAGAGTGCTTTCCTGAATGGTAAATTGCAAGAAGAGGTTTATGTGAAACAACCTCCTGATTTTATAAATAAGAAATTTTCTAAGCATGTCTACAAACTGAAGAAAGCATTGTATAGTCTGAAGCAAGCTCCCAGAGCCTGGTATGATACCTTGTCAACATTTCTTCTAGAAAAGAATTTTTCCAGAGGAGCCATTGACAAGACTTTGTTTATCAAAAAGGACAAAGGTGATGTGTTACTTGTTCAAATTTATGTTGATGACATTATCTTTGGGTCTACAAATCCACACTTGAGAAAATGGTTTTATGACATTATGTCTGAAGAGTATAGAATGAGTAATTTACGTACTTTAAACTATTTTCTTGGGTTGCAAATAAAACAGAGTTTTGAGGGCATTTTTATTAACCAAAGTAACTACATTTCTGACATATTAACTAAATATAGTTTTAAAAATTGTTCCTCTTTAAGAACTCCAATGAGTGTTTCTGAAAAGCTTGATAAAGATGAATATGGGAAACCCACTTGTCAATCAACCTATAGAGGTATGATTGGATCTTTGCTTTACTTAACTGCAAGTAGACCTGATATAATGTTTGCTACATGTCTTTGTGCACGTTACCAATCTGATCCTAGGGAGTCTCATTATAAAGCTGTGAAAAGAATTTTTAGATACTTAAAAGGTATCCCTAACCTGGGTCTTTGGTATTCTAAAGACTCAGGGTTTGATCTAATTGGTTACACAGTTGCAGACTATGCAGGGTGCAAGTTAGATAGGAAAAGCACCTCTGGTGGATGTCAATTGCTAGGTGGAAAGTTGGTTAGCTGGTCTAGTAAAAAGCTGAATTATGTGGCTACTTCTACAGCAGAAGCTGAGTATGTTGCTGCTGGAAATTGTTGTGCTCAGTTACTTTGGATGTAACATCAACTTTTGGATTTTGGTTTAACATTGACCAACACTCCAATCATGTGTGACAATGAGAGTGCAATTGCTATTACTGAGAATCCAGTGTTTCACTCAAGAACCAAGCACATTGAAATCAGGCATCACTTTATAAGGGATTGTGTTGAAAAGGGCAAAGTCTTCTTAAAGCATATTGGCACTAAGGATCAATTGGCAGATATTTCCACTAAGGCACTTACTGAGGAAATGCACTTTTATCTTCTTGGACAACTTGGAATGTTAAATCCATTTATTGAAATGTTGTCCAGTGATGATATTCATTGAGTCTGAATTATTTTCTTAGAGTCTGGGTGACGCAATATTATTCAAAGTCCGGGAAAGTTTACTCGAGTGTATTTTTGTGTATAAAATTGTTTCCTTCTTTAGTCAAATAAAGTTTTTTTTTAAAATTTAGTTTTTAGGTTAATTTTATTTTTCTTTATTCTATTTCCTAAAATAAAAGGGTCAAGTTTGTTATTAATGAAGGGGGTTAATGGTAACTTTTGGAAAATCTTTGTGTCAAGTGTAGTGACCCGAACTTTTCCTTGTTTATATATATATTAAATGAAATTGTTATTTATATGATTAAGTGTTTCCAACATGTTAAGCAATCAAACTTGTTAAGACTTGATTAATTGAAATAGGTTTCATATAGACATTTGACCACCCAAGTTGACCGGTGATTCACGAACGTTAAAACTTGTAAAAACTATATGATGACATATATTTGATTATATATATAGTTAACATGATATTATGATAAGTAAGTATCTCATTAGGTATTTTAACAATGAGTTATATACATAAAATTGAGTTTATTGAATTAAAAAACTCGAAACGATATATATAACGATTATCGTTATAACAACTTCTTACTAAATACATATGAATCATATTAAGATATTAATACACTATGTTTAATAATGATAAATGATAAGTAAACATGTCATTAAGTGTATTAACAATGAACTACATATGTAAAAACAAGACTACTAACTTAATGATTTCGAAACGAGACATATATGTAACGATTATCGTTGTATCGACATTTAAATGTATATATATCATATTAAGATATATTAATATATCATAATATCATGATAATATAATAATTTAACATCTCATTAGATATAATAAACATTGGGTTAACAACATTTAACAAGATCGTTAACTTAAAGGTTTCAAATCAACATTTACATGTAACGACTAACGATGACTTAACGACTCAGTTAAAATGTATATACATGTAGTGTTTTAATATGTATTCATACACTTTTGAAAGACTTCAAAACACTTATCAAAATACTTCTACTTAACAAAAATGCTTACAATTACATCCTCGTTCAGTTTCATCAACAATTCTACTCGTATGCACCCGTATTCGTACTCGTACAATATACAGCTTTTAGATGTATGTACTATTGGTATATACACTCCAATGATCAGCTCTTAGCATCCCATGTGAGTCACCTAACACATGTAGGAACCATCATTTGGCAACTAGCATGAAATATCTCATAAAATTACAAAAATATGAGTAATCATTCATGACTTATTTACATGTAAACAAAATTACACATCCTTTATATCTAATCCATATACCAACGACCAAAAATACCTACAAACACTTTCATTCTTCAATTTTCTTTATCTAATTGATCTCTCTCAAGTTCTATCTTCAAGTTCTAAGTGTTCTTCATAAATTCTACAAGTTCTAGTTTCATAAAATCAAGAATACTTCCAAGTTTGCTAGCTTACTTCCAATCTTGTAGAGTGATCATCCAACCTCAAGAAATCTTTCTTATTTACAGTAATATATCTTTCTAATACAAGGTAATACTCATATTCAAACTTTGATTCAATTTCTATAACTATAACAATCTTATTTCGAGTGGAAATCTTACTTGAACTTGTTTTCGTGTCATGATTCTACTTCAAGAACTTTCAAGCCATCCAAGATCCTTTGAAGCTAGATCCATTTGTCTCTTTTCCAGTAGGCTTATCCACAAAACTTGAGGTAGTAATGATGTTCATAACATCATTCGATTCATAAATATAAAGTTATCTTATTCGAAGGTTTAAACTTGAAATCACTAGAACATAGTTTAGTTAATTCTAAACTTGTTCGCAAACAAAAATTAATCCTTCTAACTTGACTTTTAAAATAAACTAAACACATGTTCTATATCTATATGATATGCTAACTTAATGATTTAAAACCTGGAAACACGAAAACGCCGTAAAATCGGACATACGCCGTCGTAATAACACAGCGGGCTGTTTTGGGTTTGATAACTAAAAACTATGATAAACTTTGATTTAAAAGTTGTTCTTCTGGGAAAATGATTTTTCTTATGAACATGAAACTATATCCAAAAATCATGGTTAAACTCAAAGTGGAAGTATGTTTTTCAAAATGGTCATCAAGACGTCGTTCTTTCGACTGAAATGACTACCTCTTACAAAAATGACTTGTAACTTATATTTCCGACTATAAACCTATACTATTTCTGTTTAGATTCATAAAATATAGTTCAACATGAAACCATAGCAATTTGATTCACTCAAAACAAATTTAAAATGAAGAAATTATGGGTAAAACAAGATTGGATATTTTTTTATTTTTGTAGCTACGGGAAATATTAACAATTCTATACAAATCATATTCTAACTAACTTATATTGTATTATACATGTATTCTAATATATTATGTAATCTTGGGATACCATAGACACGTATGCAAATGTTTTGACATATCATATCGACCCATGTATATATATTATTTGGAACAACCATAGACACTCTATATGCAGTAATGTTGGATTTAGCTATACAGGGTTGAGGTTGATTCCAAAAATATATATACTTTGACTTGTGATCTAGCCTGAGACGTGTATACACTGGGTCGTGGATTGATTCAAGATAATATATATTGATTTATTTCTGTACATCTAACTGTGGACAACTAGTTGTAGGTTACTAACGAGGACAGCTGACTTAATAAACTTAAAACATCAAAATGTATTAAAAGTGTTGTAATTATATTTTGAACATACTTTGATATATATGTACATATTTGTTATAGGTTCGTGAATCGACCAGTGGCCAAGTCTTACTTTTCGACGAAGTAAAAATCTGTGAAAGTGAGTTATAGTCCCACTTTTAAAATCTAATATTTTGGGATGAGAATACACGCAGTTTTATAAATGTTTTACGAAATAGACATAAGTAATTGAAACTACATTATATGGGTGAATGATCGAAGCCGAATATGCCCCTTTTGCTTGGTAACCTAAGAATTACTAAACCGATCTACTAATTGACGCGAATCCTAAAGATAGATCTATTAGGCCTAACGAACCCCATCCAAAGTACCGGATGCTTTAGTACTTCGAATTCATTTTTATCATGTCCGAAGGATTTCCCGGAATGATAGGGGATATTCTTATATGCATCTTGTTAATGTCGGTTACCAGGTGTTCACCATATGAATGAATTTTATCTCTATGTATGGGATGTATATTGAAATATGAAATCTTGTGGTCTATTATTATGATTTGATAATATATTGGATAAACCTATAACTCACCAACATTTTTGTTGACGTTTTAAGCATGTTTATTCTCAGGTGATTATTAAGAGCTTCCGCTGTTGCATACTAAAATAAGGACAAGATTTGGAGTCCATGCTTGTATGATATTATGTAAAAACTGCATTCAAGAAACTTATTTTTGATGTAATATGTTCTTATTGTAAACCATTATGTAATGGTCGTGTGTAAACGGTATATTTTAGATTATCATTATTTGATAATCTACGTAATACTTTTTAAACCATTATAGATAAAATAAAGGTTATGGTTGTTTTAAAAATGAAAGCAGTCTTTGAAAAACGTCTCATATAGAGGTCAAAACCTCACGACGAAATCAATTAATATGGAACGTTTATAATCAATATGAACGGGACATTTCATCAGGTGTATTTATTTGATTTTATCTCTCCTATTTTTACTCTTCAAAATTGTGTATCTTGCTAAACTCTCTCAATCGATCATCATCTTCTTGAAAATTCTCTCGATTCAAAATTGTGTATCTAATGGCAAACACGAAGTTCATCCCTTTTGTTCTTGAACCCACCGATAACATGATTAGGGCTAAAGAAATCATAGGAGGCAAGGATGTACAGGTTTCGGTTAATAATAGGGTTGCTTGTGGTACTGCACCTGAGGGTTTCGCTAATGAAGGGTATGAGGATCTGATACTGTTTATGAAGAATCATCCTTTGAAGGATGCTTTCTTCAAGTCTACGATCATGTTTCCAGAGATGTTGGCAGAGTTTTGGTACACTTGCATTGGGAACAGAGAAGCTAGGACTATTACTGGTACTTACAGAGATGGTAATAATTCCTTAACACTTACTGAAAATCATTTAAGGGTTGCTTTAAATCTTCCTTTTCAAGATAATTTTGTTCGAACTGTGTCAAAAACTACTGCGAGAACTAGTTTTCCTTTGGTTGGTCAACCCTTAACTGATTCAACTGTTAAAATCAGTATGTTTTCTCCAAGATGGATGTTTTTGTTGTCAAATATCACTAGGAGTCTGAGTTTCAAGTGTGGAAGTTTGACTGAAGTCAATGATTTTGAGGCATATCTGTTTCATGCTATGGTCACAGGGAGGAATATAGATTTTTCACGTTTATATTTCAATGAACTCTTGGTGCTCACTGAAAAACCTCAAAGGGATCATAATGTTCCATTTATCAGAGTTTTAAGTCTTATGTTTGAACAAGCTATGACTCCTGTTTTGTATGATGGGCTTAGAGTATTTGGTGTGTATGAGTATACATGTATGCCAGAATGTAGTGTCAGAATGTTTCACAGGCACATTGTGAATGATCAAGAAGTTGCTCTTACTCCTGCTATGATGCATTGGGTCAATCTTGGCCGTGCAGACCAACCTACAGATTCTGAGCAATCAGAGTCTGAAGGGGCATCTTCATCAGGTTCTGAGCAATCAGAGTCTGAAGAGGGTCACAACAATGGTCAACATCACTCTTTAGAATCTGAGCAATCAGATTCTACCCCCACACATTCTCCACCCCATGATGTTACACATACAGAGCAGGCTGAGGACATGAATGAGGAAATCTCACCCCAGTCTAACCCATCCTCACCCACTGCTGTTGAGCAAATTTCCTACTCAAACCACCTTATGAACTCACCAGTTCATACAGAGAATACCACCATATTTGAAACCTTAGATGATACAGCACCTGTGGATTCTCCTATAAAATTCACTAGGCAAGGTGCTTCTAGTACTACTCCATCACCTCTGGTAGAGGTTAGTGAGAGCAGTGCTTTGACCCAACCTAAACCTGATAGGATACTGAACTTGAATACCCACATTACAGTCACTGAAGAAACCCACTCAGTTGACTTACATGAAGAAGTCCCAATCCTGGACTCCAATAACCAAATCCAAAAACCAGCTGAAATGACCAAGCCTAATTTTACCCCAGACCTAAGTCTGTCACTACCCACCCAAAATGTCCCATCCTTACACATTCTTGCACAGGCTGCCAATGTTACACTCATGTCACAGGGTGTAATACATGCCTCAAATTCTTCTTTGTCCAAAGATCACCTTTCTTTTCAACAGGAAGGCTGTGAGGACATACCAACCCTACCCACATTCATTGGCACTACTTCTCAGACTGAGGCACAAGTCACCATGGTTGGCCTGCACCAGGCTTTGACCAGGTTGACTAAGGAGTTTGATGACAAGCTTTCTGTTGTGCAGTCTAAATTTAATAATCTTAACTTTAATAATAATTTTGTTTCTAAAACTGAGTTGATGGAGGTGAGGAGGTTGGTTCGGGATATGCAACGGTTGACTGGTTCAAGTGGTTCAGGGTCTGGAACAGAGATTAATCAAAAGTTGACAGAACTGGAGAAAAGAATGGCTGGTGTTGATGAAATACAAGAATGTTTTACAGGATTTGCATCTGATATTTCTTCCCTCAAGGCTGAACAGACTGAAATTTAGAAATTCCTATCTACTCTTCCTTTGGATGATGTCAAAAAGGGGGGAGAAAAGAAAAAGATCAGATGATGCAGGTATTGCAGGTATTGAGGGGGAGCAATCCAAAAAGACTCACATTGAGGGGGAGGATATTACTGATAAGGGTGCTTGTGATAAACAGGGTAGTTCTGGTGGTGTTTTGGTTGCTGCTACACAGAGAACAGATGGTGATCTTAGGGCTCAGATGAACAAGAGGTTCAGATTCAGAAGATATGCTGGTGACATTGTGAAAGTTGAGGTTGAAAAGTCTGAATTTGAAGGTGTAATTCTCTTGCTAACAATGACTCATATGACAGATAGAAGATTGAGGGTGAAAATAAATCAAATAGTTCGTTTGGGTTTTTGTGAATGGAGAGGCATAGCTTTTTGTATTAAGGAATGTGCAGGGGATCAGGTTATTTTGAATGAAGTTTTAAAAAGGGTGTTTATGTTCGTTCACTTAGTGTTTGAAGAAGGCTTCATAAGCTCTAAAGATTATGAGGTGCTTTGTGGAGCTTTTAATCTGGAGATGAAAGAAAGAAGAGTTAAGGGTAATGTTGAAAGGTATGCTGTTCCTGAGCATATGAAATTTTTGGATAATATGTATGTTGAATATTTGGATGGCTTAATGATTAAGACCACTGGAAATCAAAAGATGTTAATTAGGTGTGATCAGTTTGAAGGAGCTGGTATTGATATGTTGATTAGTTTACTGTCCAGATGTGAAACACAGCAAACAACTTCTTTCAGGATGCAGTTGTTAAAACACTTGCATAGCAAGCTGAGCATGTTGAAGAAAATTTCTCATATGAAGAGCAAGTGCAAGCTAATTGAAAGGGAGTATGCAAAGATGTTTGTTTAGGAGTACAAGTTGTTTTGACATCATCAGATAGGGGGAGATTGTTGGAAAAAATAGAAATAATAATCTGATGAGTCAAAAGTATTTTGCAGATTTTAGAGTCTGGAGATTTAGAGTCTGAAGTTGAAGACTCTGGAATTATTGAAGTAAACGTATGATGATTTCTTGAAACCAAAGTCAAAGAATATTCTGGAGATATGCTTGTTATTTAAGAAGATTTGTTTTGAAGATTTGATTTTATCTCCAGAGTTGACTTCCTAATTAATAGTTGATTTGGCTTGTTTTAGTTTATCTTTTCCATTTTTATAGGTATGTAGTTATGGAAATCAAATCTTCAGATTTGGTTTTTACCTATATAAATAGGGGCATATGTTTTCATATGAATTTGTACTTTGCACGATCTATTATCTAATTCTTATTCTATTCATCGTGTTCTTTCATTTTCTGCACTATAATTCTTATTTATTGTATAAAGTGAGAGTCTAGTGTTCATGTACTACTGTGAACTTATAACAAATCTTTTAAAATATCAATTTATGGGGTTTAACTTATAAGAGATGTTGCGTGTACCAACTAGTAAGGGTCACTAGGTGGCACCCACCTTAAGTAATTCGTAATTTTTAATGTAAATTTTTTTCATTTTATTTCTAGTGATTTTTTTTTTCTTTTCAAAAGTATTCATATTTTGCTCAAAAGTGCCCGAATTTTTCTTAAAAAACTTTATATTTTTGCTCAAAAGTCTTCGTATTTTACTCAAAAGTCTCCATACTTTGTCTAAAAAAATTTGCTACGGCTTTAAATTTTTTTTTTTCCGAATGAAAATAAATAATTACTGGTTATTCCATTGCGTGTACCTAACTTTCGGATTTATTTAATTTAATAATAGGTTAAAAGCTTAGTTAACCAAATGTACAAAACTTTTCATGAGATAAAACCACACAATGTTATGGAAACCAATCAAAGTCCTAGATGTGTCCATAAAGGCATAAAGCCAACAGCATAAACAAAACTTAAACATCACAAGCAAACGTCATTTCTATTATTCAAGGGACTAAAACTGATCATTAGCTATATTTTTAAGGATGAAACATGTAAAATCATCTACATCTTACATATAAATTGTCCATTTTCCCTTCACAACACATCAATAATTCTCTTAACATATCTCTTAAACTCTATCACGCAAACTTAAAAGTTGACCATGGCTATAAAGCACAACATGTACATAGCCGTTATTCTGGTTGTGTTTGTTGTTGCCAACGTGGCAGCTGAGCTTCAACGTTTCGATCATTGGACGACGAAAGCAGATGGGTCACTCGACGTTTTGGTGATCGGGGATTGGGGACGGAGAGGATTATACAACCAATCTAATGTCGCATTTCAGGTACTTTGTTTAGTACAACAATTATTATTTAGAAAATGAATTACTAAAACGTTACATGTGAAGTTAAAAGTAGTGAAATAAAGAGATATTACATGTAAAAAGATATATGCAGTATTGTGTATACAATTTTTGAACAGTGCATTTGTGGTCCAAAATTTATAATATGATCAAAAAATTGTATGTTTTCATAAGTGCAAATCGTGTTATTTGTTTTGTGATCGCGGTATACTGGTAATAATGTATGAACATACGAGTTACAACATAACAATTGCTAAAGTGATGGGATAAGACCACTTTAGTGATTAAACATTGTATAGTTTCGCAAATAACAATTAGCGTATTAAAACGCACATTAACCTGAGGATCGCTTTGGCGGACTTAGAAGATTCATGAGTATGTTAAAGATTGTTTCGCAACACTACATGTTTGTTATGTGCACAATAGCAAGTGTGGAAATTGCAAAGAACACGTCTAGAAACTATGAATACATGATAAAATAAAAAGCACTATATAAATAAGAACAATTGCAATTGAAACAATGAAAATTTTTATTAAATTCGCAGAGAAAGTTGCGACATTACATTGAAAACTAACACTCGTTAACATTCTTAAGCTACTTACTTAAGTCAAGGTTGATTATTTCATCAACCGTTGCATCTTCTTTCTCACTTATCGCGATGAGCCTTGGGAATGGAGATGGAAGCAGTTTTCGCTCTAGCTTTTCGAAGCATCTTATCTGCTTCAGCATAGGAACAAACGCGATCTGCTACGATTGATGGTAGTGGGTCTGGTATGCTGCCAATAGCGGAGAGCTCCGCCAAAAATTCTACCTGTTCCATAAGTTGAAAAGCGCCAGCATAGGCAGAAAAGGATTCAGACACGGGGCGGGAGTCCATTATTTTTTGCCCAAAGGTGGGATGATGTTGGCGAAGCTTGGTAAAGTTAAGCTCCGCAGTGCTTTTTGCCGCGAGGGCATTATTGCGGCCAGAAATAAGGGTCGCCACTTCTTACTTTAATGCCTCATTGGCATCCTTCAGATCTTTTTCCGACGTTTCTTTGGTGGAAAGTTTTTCCTTTAACTCTGCAATAGTAGAGTTAGCAGATTGTAGGTCAGATGCCAATGCAGAGCATTGCTTTTCACTCTGCAAAAACTTATTGTGTTCAGCCTTTGACTTGCTCAGTTCGTCTTCAAGGACTTTGAAAAACTGTTCTTGGCGAGACATCATGTCATAAGCTGAGTTAAAGGTCATATAAAAGTTTTGCACAAAGCAATTGTGCGCGTCTTGGGCGGTTAGTTTGGAGAATTCACTCCGCACTTCGTTAGGGATAGCCAAAGACATTTGTTGGCGCTGTGAAAGTGCAGCAGCAGGAGAAGACATGAGGTAGGCGGGAAGACCATCTACCTTGATGGAGGTAAACGGACTCGGTGGAGTCCGGAACATTTCGTCAACTTTGACGAGAGAAAGATCTGGAGTTGTTAAGGAACCTCCAGGTGTGTGGTAGGAGCATTGATAGTTGGAACCGTTGGAACCATTGTATCTTTAAACAGAAACATACACAAGCGTTAATGATCACGATTGTTCAAAAATGCGTTAATAGAAATGATAGAAAAATGTAAATTATTACCTGGTTGGTTTGATGGGTCCAAATTTGCCACGATTGGAGTGGTGGCAGGTTTGAGAGTAGATTTGCTCCTCTTCTTTTGAGTAAAAGTAGGAGGAGTAACAAGACCTTTTCCGGAATCGTTTATTCCGGTAACGGTAGGGGAGGTTGTCGATGATGAAGGAGAAGGAGAAACTTTAACCTCCGGACTTCTGAGCCTCTTGGTGATGAAGCTCTTGGGATTTTCCTTGCGGTTAATTTCTTCGATCTTCATCCTAGAGAATAGTATTGTAGAAGAGTTTCTTAGAAGAGAGAAATGCAAAGGAAGCAAAGTAATTTTTTCAATGAAGAATTGTCCATATGTATAGGTAATTTGAAGGATTCCAATTGGTCCACCTAAAAAGGCAGGAAAGTGGTTTAAAGTTGAGGTATCATAGCGATTGGTAAAATAGCTTTTTGTTTTCTTTCGAAGTGCGCAATGCACTAGCGGATGACGGGGACTTTTAAGCCCATTTTTTTAGAGTTTATCATTGTAGCGACCCGACAAAATCGTCATTGACGGCGCCGTCTACTTAGGTCCCGTTACGTGGTCATAAGTCTTTAAAATAACGTTTGACCAAAAATATGTCGTATTCATTTCAAATGTAAAGATTGTTTCAAGTTTACAAGAATAGTTCAACCACAAGTTATGTTACAATGTTATAAGTACAAATGAAACCTATGCGACACAGTTTAAAATGAAGTCAAAAGACGCTCCATGTATGCATATAACTCGACATCCAATGCAAGTATCAAAATAATGAGCGGAAGCATGTATTACATATTGTTCAAAGACCTGAGAAAAACATAGAAATCTGTCAACGAAAAAGTTGGTGAAATCATAGATTTAAGTAAGTAAGTGAGTAAGTAAAATGAACCACAAGATTTATAACATTTCAATAATAGTAAACCATTCCAAAAATTGTTATCACGAGCACCCAATTATCAAGGCTTAACTTTTCTTCCATAGAACCCCATCACAATAGTGTTAGAACATACACTGTTTCACGAAAATATATTTCATCCGAAGTAACGGTAGCGAACCGTCCGAATGAGGGTTTGTCAAACCCATATGGCCATACAACATAAGTTCTCGCTTACACCCGGCAAGTGTAACTAATGATAATCGAATTGAGGATTTTGTTCTAACTCGTATGTAGAATGTTTGTTTTCATACTTGTGTTCACTTTGTAAAATGAAACGTTTATGTTTTCTCATCCCAATGTAAGTTTAAAAGAGTAAAAGTGGGACTATGATCTCACCTTGAGTACACGAGAAATAAATATACTTCACAAAGTTAACGAGTGTAAGAACGGATGCTAGTCTTGACCTAAACAAGTAGGTTGTATCAATAACGGTAAACACGATTGGTCAAAGTTGTTTAATTAGTCCTATGGCTCGTTACGACTCGATTAATTAGCATGCGAATCAAATTTGTCAAGTTTCATGCAAGAATCAAGTATAAAAGAGGATTAGAACGATTGTATAAGTTTTTGGTTAAGTTTGACTAAAAGTCAAACTTGGTCAAAGTCAACGAAAAAGTCAACACGTTCGGGTCGGGTCCCGAACTATTTTTCTAAGTTATATAATCATATATGAGCATGTTGGCCAAGTTTCATGTCAATCGGAGGTGCGTAGCATAGTTAGAATTAAACGAAAAATTGGAAATTTGGACAGCCCTCGGTAGTTCATCTGGACGGCATCCAAACTGGCTGGACGGCGTCCAGATGTGAAAGCCAGGACGGTGTCCAAGATATGGGATGGCGTCCCAATGAACTACAGGTTGCTGAAGCTGAAATTTCACAAGTCTCGAACCAAAACTCAAACAAACACAAAATGTGAACCGAAAACACTTAGAACATGTATCTTATATCGTTGGAAAGGTATTTTGACGAGGAATACAACTAATCACATATCATCAAACAATTACATCATTTAAATGACCAAATCCTCGTCGAATGATCGTTAAAAGTTCATCATTGAAGTTTCAAGTTCGTAAAACGCATTTTATGATTCGGGAATCCAATTTACACATACGATATGCCGTTTCGAAGGTAATTAAACATACATTGCAACTAAATACTTACTAACAACATTAACAAGCATTCAATGCATCAAAAGTTTATTTTAAAAGCTATCAAACCCTAACCAAGAATCACAAAATCAATAATCATGTTAGTGAAGTTTTCCAAGTCAACCTACACATCAAATTGAAGCTAATGATGCTATTAACACATTTAATACATGAACTTTAACATTTAAACAACATTTAATCATCCAAAATCAAAGATTAAGCACACCCATTTCAAGTGTTCATGCTAGTTACTCAAAACAACAATTCGAGCAAACTAAACACATATTCATGTTAGACTTGAGCCATAGACACTAATTAACATCATTTCAAGTCAAAAACACTAAGAACATGAAATCTAGAGTTTTAGAAATGTTACCCAAACGAGATGAAATTGGTACCAAAATGTAGAGGATGAAGAGAGGATCATGAATATGTAATTTGTTTGAATTGATGCTTGCTAGATCTTGAATAGATGATGAATTTGTGTTGAGTGAATTGTGAGAAAAAGTGAAAGTATGAGATGAGATGGGAGGTGAATGGTTGAGTGGAGGAGAAGCACTTTGACTAGTTGACCTAGTCAATTCTTTGCCCACTTTGAAAGTTTAGTCCCTCAAGTTTCAAAGCGGGTGCGTGAATTAACCGAACGAATTATTTTAAATACGCGAGAGTAAACGGGAGATGTTAAAATTCAATAATGGAAATATTAAGAACATTAGCTAACGGAGAGTACGAATCTAGATACGAAAGATGTTATTAAAATAAAAAGACGGGCGTTAAAATAATTTTAACGGAAAAATGCGGGATGTTACATTACCCACACCTTAAAAGAAATTTCGTCCCGAAATTTAGTTGGAAGTAATAGTTGATGTCTCTTCCTCCAGACCTTGCGTTGTCAATTCTACGAATAACTGAAAATACGTCCTTGGGCATTCGCACGAATTTTTACAGTCGGGATTTTACGTTGTCTTAAGGTTTGGTTTTACGATCCATAATTTCAACTGGTTCTCCTATGAAGTGAAGTTTGTCATCGATAGTAAGCTCATCGAAAAGGATAACAAGTTCTTGTTTCGCAAGACACTTCCTTAAGTTTGCTATATAGAATGTAGGATGAACGGAATTCGATTGAGTCGGGAGTTCGAAACGGTAAGCAACGGGTTCGATACGCTTCAAGATTTCAGAAGGATTAAAATATCACGAATTTAGCTTTCTGCGTTTCCCGAAACGGATTACACCTTTCCAAGGTGCGACTTTTAACATTACGCGGTTACCCACTTGGAATTCGAAAGGTTTACGTCTAACATCAGTGTAGCTCTTTTGGCGACTACGGGCCGTGTTGAGCCCTTCTCGGACTTGAACGATCTTAACGGTTATTTCTTGAATGAGTTCGGATCCGGTGATTTTCTTTTCACCTACTTTGGCCTAACGAAAAGGGGAATGACATTTGCGGTCATATAAAGTTTCGAAAAGTGCGGCGTTAATACACGAGTGGTAACTACTGTTGTAAGAGAATTCGGTTAAAGGTAAGGACTTTTCCCAAGTAATTTGTAGTTGATAAAACAAACTCGCATTATGGTTTCCAAGGTTCGAATCGTACATTTGCTTTGTTCTTCGGTTTGTGGGGGATATGCGGCACCCATGTTTAAACGTGGTCCCGAGGCGTTTTGTAAGTCTAGAAGTGAAACGAGCATTGTGATCCGAGATAATCGACAATGGTACACCGTGTTGGAATAGAATTCTTTAAGATATGTTTGAACAAGTTAGTTAGGGCTCGAAAACGTTTGTTTGAACAAGTTTCTTATCGGCTACGAAAAACGTTCGTCAGGGCTACTCACCCTCATGGTGAATACTAGTAATACGTGAAGAGTCTCTCTCTCCATTGAGAATTTAGATAAAAGGTTTCCTTATACGTAAGTACGAACGAAAAAGATAGGAGTGAAATGAGGATTTAGAATAGGATGAGTTCTCACCTCGATGTAGCCATATCGCGCATCTTGTGGCCAAATGTTGGGACTTGGTGGGAAATGAGATAGTATACGTAGTTGTATAGTTCGGAGTTGAGTAGTAGTTGACCGTATATCAGAAGCATAAGGATGATAAGTCGAAGAAGAAAGAGGTATTCTTGGATTGTGTGTTATCTTAGGTTCCAGTAGTATCAGACGGTAACAGTGAAATAACAGAGTTATGTAACGTGGTACGTGGTGATGAGAAGATTGATCGGGTCCATAATTAAGTATTCCAATTATTCATGCGAATGTAACGAATTTCAGTTTCCTTGATATCGAATCGAGAGAGGATGCCTTTCAGGCATTCACGTAGAATTATTTCCATATTTGATTTCCATCCTGTGCTACACGAATTTGGCTAGTAAGGTGGGTGTGAATCATCACGTTTAAGGTCCGGACATGGAGAGGTTTAAATCTTCCCTTAGTAAGTTAACTAGGTTAAAGGACGAGCAATACGGGAGAAGTCGGAAATGAATATTCGGTAATAATCAGCGAGATCTAAGACTTTACGAATACAAGTCGGAGTCGTGAGTGTTTTTCGATTACGCGTGACTTTGATTTTTGCGACGTCTACTTTAATACCTTGACCACTAACAACATGGTTTAGAATTTGGACTTCGTTTAACCAAAATTATCACTTGGAGAATTCGGCATAGAGTTGCTCTTTTCTCAAGAGTTCGAGCGTAGGACGGAGACGTTGTTCGTTTTCTTCTTCGCTTGAATTGAATAGGTTAAGTCTTCACCTTTGAATAAGATGACGGATTTGTCTAGATAAGTTTACATACGCGATTCATAAGATCCATGAATACGGACAAAGCCTTAGATACTGAACGACACTAAAAAAATTCATATCTATCGCAACGAGTTTGGAAAGCGGTTTTGGAGACATCTTCTCCCTTAACCCTTAATTGATGATAATCCTAATGGAGGTCGATTTGGAATACACACGGAATCCTTGTAATTGATCAGGAGGTCATTGATACGGGGGAAAGGATATCGGTTCTTAACCGAAAATTATTTAGTTCACGATAATCAATACATATTTGTGGGGAAACATTTTCTTCCTAACGAATAGGTTTTGAGCTCCCTAGTTCTATAGGTATCAAGTCAATTTCAAAATTTTTACCTAAAAAGTTCAACGTACACCCTCTGATAAAATTGTCGGCCCGCAATAGTTTTCCGTTGGTGACCTGAATGATATAAGTAGTATCTAAGGGAAGTAGTGGAGTGCTAAAAGAATGAGTCAAAGTCTTGGATACAAAGCATTTATCGGCACCCGAATCGAATAAGAAAGAAACGTGAAGCGACCCGTCCTAATCCATAAGGACGAATACAATAACATATGATTACATCGCGAGGTTCTGACCTCTATATGATACATTTCACAAACATTGCATTCGTTTTTAAAAGACAAACTTTCATTTTAACTAAAGTTGACAGGCATGCATACCATTTCATAATATATCAAACTATAAATGACTTATAATAATCTTGTTGAACTCATTGACTCGAATGCAACGTCTTTTGAAATATGTCATGAATGACTCCAAGTAATATCTTTAAAATGAGTAATTGCACTGCGGAAGACTTCTTTCATACCTGAGAATAAACATGCTTTAAAGTGTCAACCAAAAGGTTGGTGAGTTCATTAGTTTATCATAAATAATCATTTTCATCATTTTAATAGACCACAAGATTTTCATTTCTCATAAATATACGTCCCATGCATAGAGACAAAAATAATCATTCATATGGATTGAACACCTGGTAACCGACATTAACAAGATGCATATAAGAATATCCCCTATCATTCCGGGAAATCCTTCGGACATGATAAAACAACATCGAAGTACTAATGCATCCGGTACTTTGGATGGGGTTCGTTAGGCCCAATAGATCTATCTTTAGGATTCGCGTCAATTAGTAGACTGGTTTACTAATTCTTAGGTTACCAAGTAAAAATGGGCATATTCGGCTTCGATCATTCAACCATATAATGTAGTTTCGATTACTTGTGTCTATATTGTAAAACATTTATAAAAGCGCATGTATTCTCAGTCCCAAAAATATATATTGCAAAAGCATTTAAAAAGGGAGCAAATGAAACTCACTCTACAATATTTTGTAGTAAAAATATTCATACGACGAAACTGAACAATGCAGGGTTGGCCTCGGATTCACGAACCTATAACATTCGTATATATATTAAAACATATACTCATAATCGAACAATATATATATATATATATATATATATATATATATATATTAGTGATATAACTGTTATTTAATGAATTTTATGTTCTATTAATAGCTTAAATATATTTATTTTAAGTAATTAATTATTAATTATTATTATAATAATAATAAATTTATTAACATCAACCTTTTAAATACTTGTTAAATATAGTAATTCATTATTAAATTTATATAGGTCTAATAGATTTATACAAAACGTTATATTTCATATAATTTGGTACTAATTATATTAATATAGGTTTTAACTAAAAGTATATTTTTTATATGAATATATATATATATATATATATATATATATATATATATATATATATATATATATATATATATATATATATATATATATATATATGTATATATATATATATATATATATATATATATATATATATATATATATATATATATATATATATAACTCATGTTATATTATTTTTAATTACCATATTAATAATATTTCGTTAATATTTATTTATTCTATAGGTATTATATATATTTCTCATTTATAGTCGTAATGTTATTCGTACTTTTAATATATATAAATGATTCATATGAAATTAACATTTTCGTTTTAAAGTTTTAAAATATATTAGGTAGTAGTTACTAATGAAGTCTTCGTTAGCACCTACGTTAAAGTTTAAATCTTTATATATTATCTATTCATGTCTAAATATATATGTATGTATATTATCCTTTCATATAATTATACAAATTGTCATGACTTTCATCTTCAAATTTTCTTATCGTAATACCTCTTATCTTAATATAATATAAATCTTATATATATTAATCAAAATGCTTATCCTTTATACAAATATTTTTATGTTTAAGTCATAACCATAAAATAATTACTTTTAATTTATAATTATCATAATTATGTTCTTCTTTAGTTATTTTAGCCTCATAATTTCATAAATTATCACAATAATAATAATAATAATAATAATAATAATAATAATAATAATAATAATAATAATAATAATAATAATAATAATAATAATAATAACAACAATAATAATAGTAAATACTACCTTAAGAGTATAAGCTTCCAACAAAAATAAAAACTGCCTCTTTCCAGGCTCGAACCCACGACCTCTCGCTCAACTGACAAACACCCTTAACCATTGGACTGTTTAATGTTTTCTATTTTAAATCACAGTGAAATTTGTTTTAACCCAAAATTCGCTCGGCCCAACATCTCAGCCCTAGTATTCTTCGGCCTAAGATAACAAACTGAAATAGTAGCCCAATCTTATTGTACTTCAAAAGCCTGTTAACATATGATAAGTAAACCCACCGATGAATTTTTGGGTTTTTAATTTTCGCAGACAACTCACACGAATAGTTACAGTCATCACGTCACCATCATCTTACTTTTAACCTAACCATCAATCATCATTGTCTTCGTTAAACATTTATGGTAAAGTATTGCAGTATTAGATCGAGTTCGTTGGACAGAAAATAGAAAGCGAAACCGCAACAAAAAATATAACGGCTGTATCTGTAAATGGTGACTGCAACTCAGGGAAAAAAATAAGCAGAGGGGTTTACAACGAGAAACAGAATAAAAACAAGGTAATAGCAGCATTTACTATTCATCATCACTTTTATTATCATCACTTCCATCGTAACAGTAAAAAAATGGGTTTATGATGGCGGCTTTATTCAAGTGTTATACAAAGATTAGCAGTCGTTTTCGGGGATGTTCTTGGGTTGGGTTTATAATGAACAAAAGAGGGGCTATTAAACCTGGTCTTCCTTATCTAAACAGCAATCATGTAGCAGTAGTTGTAGTAATATAATGATAATTAAGGTGAGGATTGTGGTGACGGTTTAATCAAAGAATTAGAAACAGATATAAACAACTGCAGCAGCAATAAGTTCGATGGAGTTTGAAAGCGAGTTTTACAGTGATTGTTGCGATTGTGGTGGTGACTCATGAACGTGATGAATGGTGATTAAAGCAAGAAAAATTATTGATAAGTGATTGATGTGGGTGTTGATGGTTTACGATGGTGATTGTAGTGAAAGAAGGAGAAAAATGGTGGGGTGTTCTTGGTGGTTTGAAGAAGACAAGGTGGTGGTGTTCGTTCGGTATAGTAGCAATAGATGAGAGGATCGATTAGCAGCAATAGATGAGAGGATCGATTAGCTTGTGTGTGTGGGATTTAATCGAAGTTATAATTATATGAAGTATATAAGTGTATTATAAAATTCATATTAGACAGCTATGAAATCTTGATATATTTGGCATGTGATAATGTGTTTGTAATTAAATATTGTGATTAGTATCCATAGAAACAGAGTTAGCATTGTAAACAGGCTGTACACGATTTGTATGTATATGGGATCAAAAGAATGCAATAGACATCGAATATTACAATTCAATAATTCAAGTGGTAATGACAACCAACAAGACACACACAGTGACCCATAAAGTGACCTTCAATCAATTATTTTTAAAACAGTGTAAGTTTATTCTACCGACAGTTTTCACGGAGTGTGTCCATTGCTAAACAGTTAACGTATAAATTTGTTCCTAAAAATCCCAAATTTTTAGATTAATTATATTTAATTATTTCACTCATTTACTATTTGAAATCTGATAAAAAAAAGTTCGATAATTATTTATTTTCTATTCCAATTTATAGGTACGGAGTACAAAAACTTAGTTCGAAAAGGTAAAAAAAGAATATTTATCAAAAATATTATCTTTTTAATCAAATTTTGGAACAACTTTTATTTTAAAACTTCATATATATATATATATATATATATATATATATATATATATATATATATATATATATATATATATATATAATAGACCTATTTTAAAAAAATTAAACGTCAACCGAAAGTTACAGACATTTACCATTTAAACTCAAAATTAATTATATTTAATATATACTATGTATATATATAAACAGTTTTAAATAACAAAATTTACTACGCAAATAAATATATATTAAATAATTAAATTAAATATAACAATATATATATACAAGAAATATACATATAAAATAATATTTTTTATTACAATGTATTTTATTGTACATATTTATTTATAACAATAAATGTATATAATAGTTTATTAATGTTCATGTCATTATATATATTATACATATATTTATATATACACGTATTTATATATATCCAAATATTTACAAGCAATGGTTCGTGAATCATCGGGGGCAGTCGAAGGTCATATGAATATATGAAAATACTTCAAACTTTTTGAGACTCAACTTTACAGACTTTGCTTATCGTATCAGAACATATAAAGAATAAGTTTAAATTTGGTCGGAAATTCCCGGGTCGTCACAGTACCTACCCGTTAAAGAAATTTCGTCCCGAAATTTGAGTGAGGTGGTCATGGCTAACAATAAAAAATGTTTTCATGACGAATATAAGTTGATAAATAAAGTTTTATCATTATTGAGTAATGAAGATAAAATGATTCGATTATTCGAAGAGTACGAATGAAGCTATCATAAAAGAATGAAATGAGTAAAAGCAGGTTCGTCTTAACCAATGACGTAATCATGGTTGATTTTATAAAATAAGATGTATCATAACTTTTGACATAGTCATGGTTGAATTTAGAAAATAAGGTGCATCTTAACTTATGACGTTGCCTTGGTTGAATTGCGGAATTCAAGGGATTTAAAGAAAATCTTCGAAATCTAAAAGATTTGATTCTTCGGTGAATAAGGAAATTGAGATCTCTATAATAAAATACGGTAATCTGCCTCGCTTACTCTGTCTGATATTTCCATTATAAATTAAACTCTTCCGTTCCATTATTCTTACCATTTCTATACTTTCTTTCTTAATTCATACATCCAAAAGATTGTGAAAATGCTTAACCCAATACTGATCCTTGTCCTTATCCTTACTATCGCAACAATCATTCTCCTTTTTCAACTTCCACCAGAGGAATCTGCTTACTTGTACTTTGCTCTTGGGGTTATAGTGCTTTTAATTCTCCCGTGTCTTTATGTTGCGATAAACATTGATATTCACGGTTTGTAATTTATGAGTTGTTATCGGGCTTTATATCTCCCCTTATATTTTAATGTCCCTATTTCTGTTTCCTATAATCATTGTCATCCACAGTTAATACTCCCTCCTATTTGCTGCAATTTATACTCCAATTTCTATTTCGGAGCTTTGTCCCTTCGTTTCTTCTTCTTGCGATTGGGCATGTCTTGTAATGGTCCAGAATTCGCAGTTATAAGTTTTAGAATGAACATTGTTAATGTTCTAAGAAGGGAATGGTAATGGCACAATCTTGATTTGTTAAATCACCAGAATACCCTGGAAAAGACCGAATCATCAAAAAATATTTTCTTGATATTTTAGAGGTTTAAATAGAATATAAGAGTCGTGTAACATGGCACATGATGACGTTAGAGTCGGTGAATCATCACGTTTCATTAGAAACTCAGCATGAATTACTGTAATATAATCACGTTGATCAAGTGTCATTATATTATACTAACCCATGCATCAATTTCCAACACTACTTCAAAATCATTCATAATTCAAACTCGAATTTTAAAGGAATTTAGAAACTAAAGTAGTTTCCTTTATGATGTAATATAGATAGCACGAAGAGATAAATAATTTCGGACGAGAATATTTATGAAAATGTCTTCAAAAATATCGAAGATATTTATGATGATATTTTGGAATTTCTAAGTTCGATAGTTGATGAAGAAAGATTTTCCGCAAAATTTTTAACATGAGTACGGAGCAAGATATTTGTTGAAGGTTTCATCGGATCCAGAATTACCTGGTTTCTTTGAATATATGGTATGGTCCTTGTATTTGGCCTTGGTCTCCTTCATGGTTTGCTCAATCTGTTTTTCAGTACCAAATTTTCTATCGAGCGTTTTAACACTCCCTTCTTTATCATCAAACTTTTGGCCGTTTAGACCATCTACGATTTTTCTGTTTCCTCTGCATTTAAGGCTACCATACCTGAATCATCGGTTATCAATCCGAGGTGGTTTCAAGAGAATTGTGTTTTTAGATGATTAAACGCTGATGATAATATGGTGGAATATAAAAGGTTCCCCGGTAACAATAAAAGAGCATACATATAAATCACGGTGATAATAAGGTTGTTTTGAACGAAAAGTAGAAGTTAACTTGCTGGAGCTGTGACAAAATTTGCTACTTTGAAAGGAATTACTAAGTTATTTTTGGTAATAATAATACTAAAGGAATTAGCACAGATACGTGTTAAACGTTTACTCAGGTTCCAAGAGTTTTCAAGTGCATAACTATATGCATCAATCTCTTCTTACGTAGATGAAATGCGGTTGGTTCATCCTCTCGATTCAGGTGTTTTCAAGAATTACGAAAGGTTTGAACGCAGATTGTAATTGTCAAGATACAATTGAGGTTTAAGATGAAGTCAAGTGGCAAACTTGAAGAAGTTTTTAGTTTCATGTGTTATAATTAATATTTTAATTCATTTTAATTGTCCAACATTATTAGTCCACAGTTAACAATTCAATAATTGATATATAATATTCGAATTAATTAATATGTATCGTGACCCGTGTACATGTCTCAGACTCGATCACAACTCAAAGTATATATATTATTGTAGAATCAACCTCAACCCTGTATAGCTAACTCTATCATTACTGCATATAGAGTGTCTATGGTTATTTCAAATAATATATATAGATGCGTCGATATGATATGTCAAAACCTTGTATACGTGTCCCGATATTTAAAGTGTGTAAAGTAAATAACAGAAATTAAATGACGATGAATAAAATTGCGAGAATATAAATTGTGATAAATAAATTGCGATAAATAAAATGTAATCAGTTAGCTATGAACAGTTAGCTAGGAACAGTTAGCGTGGATTCTTAACGAAATTTTTCTCATAGTTAATTTGTTTGTTTCTAACAAATTTTATTTTGTCCAATGTTTTCTTCATTATGCCACTTGTTGGATTCTGATAGGTCAAAATCCAAATATGAAATTGACTGAAAATGGTTATTCTGTGATGAACAGATTCGTACTTCTGTGGTTGTAAGTAGGATAGTAAATGACTATTGAATCAGAATCTAAGAATGTATAGTGTAACTTATTAATGTGAAATTTAAATATTTCTAGGGTATTACCTACCCGTTAAAATATTTTCACCATTAACAGTTTGTACAAAAGAATTTTTAATTACAATCTTTATGAAAATATACTTACATATATATTTTTCTTAGATGTAATCATAGATTTAATGAGTCAATATGATATTAAACTCATTTGATTTACCGTTAGAACAAGAATATATAATCTCTAAAACATTAGAGATTACATAATCGCCCTGTTAAACGAAGATAAATGATGTAGAACGATGATTATACTCGAGATACAGAATGAGATGTTGAGGCATGGATTATTGATGGTACTGGTGCTGTTATTGATGGTACTGTTGGTGCCGTTGATGTTGCTGAAGCTGGTAAATTTACACCATATTCTCCAAATTGATTACTCAAGCGCGAAGTTCGTTGACTTCTTCTATTATTCCGGGATGATTGTCGATCGGAACGAGCGGACGAATAAGGTTTAGAATTTTAGATAGAATATACTCGTGGTGAGGTATTCGGGAAATGAGGGTGAAAATAGTGTTTCAGACTGGTTCGCCGGTAAGTGCTTCAGGTTCTTCACCAAGAGGGAAATGTGGTGGATGGAAAGGATCGCCTTCTTCTCGTCTCCATCGGTTAAGTTAACTACGAATCCATCAGATGAATTGGGGATGGATGATTGGTTGATTCATTCTGGTGACACTGCATTCGGAGCTTAGGTGAAACTCCATATCGGAATAGCTGTCGAAATAGCTATCGGAGTAGCTATCGGAATCCGAAGAACTGGAACTGGTTGAGGGATCCATCTCGTACGATCAGGGAATTGATTTTCAATAAGAAATAGATTATAGGATGTAGATTAGTACCCTGCAATACATAATTTACATATATGCATATATAATACTAAAATCCCATAAGTTACGGAGGAATCTACGGAAGCTGTCAGGCAAAGGTAACAATAACAGATACGCTAAGATATGAATTTATCTATACACTGTCTATGCAATGGAGGTAGTAAGACATGTCTAGACTTTAAGGATGATAAGCAAATAATTTTCGACACTAAATGATAAGCAAAACTTTTGACATGCAGACAAGGTCGAAGTCCAGACTCACTAATGTATCTAAACAACTATCAGTTAGACACACTAATGCAAGACCTGGTTCGCTAAGACTACCGCTCTGATACCACATGAAGCGACCCGTCCTAATCCATAAGGACGAATACAATAACATATGATTACATCACGTGGTTCTGACCTCTATATGATACATTTTACAAACATTGCATTCGTTTTTAAAAGACAAACTTTCATTTCAACGAAAGTTGACAGACATGCATACCATTTCATAATATATCAAACTATAATTGACTTATAATAATCTTGTTGAACTCATTGACTCGAATGCAACGTCTTTTGAAATATGTCATGAATGACTCCAAGTAATATCTTTAAAATGAGCAATTGCACAGCGGAAGACTTCTTTCATAACTGAGAATAAACATGCTTTAAAGTGTCAACCAAAAGGTTGGTGAATTCATTAGTTTATCATAAATAATCATTTTCATCATTTTAATAGACCACGAGATTTTCATTTCTCATAAATATACATCCCATGCATAGAGACAAAAATAATCATTCATATGGATTGAACACCTGGTAACCGACATTAACAAGATGCATATAAGAATATCCCCTATCATTCCGGGAAATCCTTCAGACATGATAAAACAACATCGAAGTACTAAAGCATCCGGTACTTTGGATGGGGTTCGTTAGGCCCAATAGATCTATCTATAGGATTTGCGTCAATGAGCAGACTGGTTTACTAATTCTTAGGTTACCAAGTAAAAAGGGGCATATTCGGCTTCGATCATTCAACCATATAATGTAGTTTCGATTACTTGTGTCTATTTCGTAAAACATTTATAAAAGCGCATGTATTCTCAGTCCCAAAAATACATATTGCAAAAGCATTTAAAAAGGGAGCAAATGAAACTCACTCTACAATATTTTGTAGTAAAAATATTCATAAGACGAAACTGAACAATGCAGGGTTGGCCTCGGATTCACGAACCTATAACATTCGTATATATATTAAAACATATACTCGTAATCGAACAATATATATATATTATTATTAGTGATATAACTGTTATTTAATGAATTTTATGTTCTATTAATAGCTTAAATATATTTATTTTAAGTAATTAATTATTATTTATTATTATAATAATAATAAATTTATTAACATCAACCTTTTAAAAACTTGTTAAATATATTAATACATTATTAAATGTATATAGGTCTAATAGATTTATACAAAACGTTATATTTCATATAATTTGGTACTAATTATAATAATATAGGTTTTAACCAAAAGTATATTTTTTATATGAATATATATATATATATATATATATATATATATATATATATATATATAACTCATGTCATATTATTTTTAATTACCATATTAATAATATTTCATTAATATTTATTTATACTATAGGTATTATATATATTTCTCATTTATAGTCGTAATGTTATTCGTATTTTTAATATATATAAATGATTCATATGAAATTAACATTTTCATTTTAAAGTTTTAAAATATATTAGGTAGTAGTTACTAATGAAGTCTTCGTTAGCACCTACGTTAAAGTTTAAATCTTTATATATTATCTATTCATGTCTAAATATATATGTATGTATATTATCCTTTCATATAATAATACAAATTGTCATGACTTTCATCTTCGAATTTTCTTATCGTAATACCTCTTATCTTAATATAATATAAATCTTATATATATTAATCAAAATGCTTATCCTTTATACAAATATTTTTATGTTTAAGTCATAACCATAAAATAATTACTTTTAATTTATAATTATCATAATTATGTTCTTCTTTAGTTATTTTAGCTTCATAATTTCATAAATTATCACAATAATAATAATAATAATAATAATAATAATAATAATAATAATAACAACAACAATAATAATAGTAAATACTACCTTAAGAGTATAAGCTTCCAACAAAAATAAAAACTGCCTCTTTCCAGGCTCGAACCCACGACATCTCGCTCAACTGACAAACACCCTTAACCATTGGACTGTTTAATGTTTTCTATTTTAAATCACAGTGAAATTTGTTTTAACCCAAAATTCGCTCGGCCCAACATCTCAGCCCTAGTATTCTTCGATCCAAGATAACAAACTGAAATAGTAGCCCAATCTTATTGTACTTCAAAAGCCTGTTAATGTATGATAAGTAAACCCACCGATGAATTTTTGGGTTTTTAATTTTCGCAGACAACTCACACGAATAGTTACAGTCATCACGTCACCATCATCTTAATTTTAACCTAACCATCAATCATCATTGTCTTAGTTAAACATTTATGGTAAAGTATTTCAGTATTAGATCGAGTTTGTTGGACAGAAAATAGAAAGCGAAACAGCAACAAAAAATATAATGGATGTATCTGTAAATGGTGACTGCAACTCAGGAAAAAAAATAAGCAGCGGGGTTTACAACGAGAAACAGAATAAAAACTAGGTAATAGCAGCATTTACTGTTCATCGTCACTTTTATTATCATCACTTCCATCGTAACAGTAAAAAAAATGGGTTTATGATGGCGGCTTTATTCAAGTGTTATACAAAGATTAGCAGTCGTTTTCGGGGATGTTCTTGGGTTGGGTTTATATTGAACAAAAGAGGGGCTGTTAAACCTGGTCTTCCTTATCTAAACAGCAATCACGTAGCAGTAGTTGTAGTAATATAATGATAATTAAAGTGAGGATTGTGGTGACGGTTTAATCAAAGAATTAGAAACAGATATAAACAACTGCAGCAGCAATAAGTTCGATGGAGTTTGAAAGCGAGTTTTACAGTGATTGTTGTGATTATGTTGCTGACTCATGAACGTGATGAATGGTGATTAAAACAGGAAAAATAATTGATAAGTGATTGATGTGGGTGTTGATGGTATACGGTGGTGATGGTAGTGAAAGAATGAGAAAAATGGTGGGGTGATCTTGGTGGTTTGAAGAAGACAAGGTGGTGGTGTTCGTTTAGTATAGTAGCAATAGATGAGAGGATCGATTAGCAGCAATAGATGAGAGGATCGATTAGCTTGTGTGTGTGGGATTTAATCAAGGTTATAATTATATGAAGTATATAAGTGTATTATAAAATTCATATTAGACAGCTATGAAATCTTGATATATTTGGCATGTGATAATGTGTTTGTTATTAAATATTGTGATTAGTATCCATAAAAACAGAGTTAGCATTGTAAACAGGCTGTACACGGTTTGTATGTATATGGGATCAAAAGAATGCAATAGTCATCGAATATTACAATTCAATAATTCAAGTGGTAATGACAGCCAACAAGACACACACAGTGACCCATAAAGTGACCTTCAATCAATTATATTTAAAACAGTGTAAGTTTATTCTACCGACAGTTTTCACGAAGTGTGTCCATTGCTAAACAGTTAACGTATAAATTTGTTCCTAAAAATCCCAAAATTTTAGATTAATTATATTTAATTATTTCACTCATTTACTATTTGAAATCTGATAAAAAAAGGTTCGATAATTATTTATTTTCTGTTCCAATTTATAGGTACGGAGTACAAAAACTTAGTTCGAAAAGGTAAAAAAAAATATTTATCAAAACTATTATCTTTTTAATCAAATTTTGGAACAACTTTTATTTTAAAACTTCATATATATAATAGACCTATTTTAAAAAAATTAAACGTCAACCGAAAGTTACAGACATTTACCATTTAAACTCAAAATTAATTATATTTAATATATACTATGTATATATATATAAACAGTTATAAATAACAAAATTTACTACGCAAATAAATATATATTAAATTAAATATAACAATATATATATACAAGAAATATACATATAAAATAATAGTTTTTATTACAATGTATTTTATTGTACATATTTATTTATAACAATAAATGTACATAATAGTTTATTAATGTTCATGTCATTATATATATTATACATATATTTATATATATATGTATTTATATATATCCACATATTTACAAGTAATGGTTCGTGAATCATTGGGGGCAGTCGAAGGTCATATGAATATATGAAAATAGTTCAAACTTTTTGAGACTCAACTTTACAGACTTTGCTTATCGTATCGGAACATATAAAGAATAAGTTTAAATTGGGTCGGAAATTCCCGGGTCGTCACAAAACGTAAGAGTTGTTGAGAAGAAACGTACCCGTGACTAGTTCCTTGTCGTCTCGGGCATCCTAGCTGTTAAGGTTGAAAGCTCATTCGCGTACATTGGGGTTTGCTTTCTCCTTTGGACACGCATTCTTAAAATGACCCAGTTGGCCACATCCGAAACAAGCACCCTTTCTGCGTGCACTGGCACCTTTTTAGCGACGAGGGCGGCACTTCTATAAGCATGGGCCATATGGCCACTTCTTTGACACTTAATGCAAAATGGCTTGCCACATTCACCATAATGATGTTTGTGGCACTTGTTACAAAAAGGTAGGTTTCCGGCATACCCTTTCTTACCGTCGGAGGTAAGAGGCTTCTTGGCGAAGTTGTTGTTGTAGTTGCTTGATGGGGAGGTTTCCCATTTTCTTTTGTTGCCACCCTATTGATTCTCGGCCGTTGGTGTCGGCGCTTCAATTTCATCCACCATTTTTATAAATTGGCGGGCCATCGTTAAAGCCTCTTGTAGGTTAGCGGGTTTGGATGACATTACCCTGTGCCGAAAGCTCTTAGGGAGGCCAGCCATGTAAAGATCAACTCTTAGGGACTCGGGAGTCATGAGGTTTGGACACATTAAGGCTAGTTCGGCAAACCGTTGATTGTAAGCTTCGAGGACATTCCGGACTGTTTTTAAGTTTCTTAGTCCCTGTTCGAGCATTCGAGTGTCTTTACGCGGGAAGTATTCGGTGATTATTCTTTCTCTTAATTCGGTCCAAGAGAGTGTGTGGGCCTCATCGGTACCCACGAATTGTACATACGTTGTCCACCATGAGAGAGCAATATCGGTGAAAGTGAGGGTGGAAAACTTGACCTTATCTTGGTCCCAACAACCGCTTGTGCTAAAAACGGCTTCTGTTTGTTCAAACCATCGGGTGAGAGCAACCGGTCCCCCGGTTCCATCGAAAGTGGGAGGTTTGCACCCCATGAAGTTCTTGTAGGAGCACCCCTCGTTTGAATTACCGGATCCATGATTGTTGTTGTTGTTGGAGGAGTTACCAGCCCCATGATTGTTGTTGTTCTGTTTATGATGATATTTTGGAATTGTAAAGTTCGAAAGATGATGAAAAATTTTTTTTTGCTAGATTTTAACATGACTTCAGAGCAATATATTCTCTAAAGATTCCATCGGATCCAGAATTACCTGAATTCTATGAATATAGGATTTGGTCCTTGTATTTGTCCTTGGTCCCCTTCATAGTTACCTCAATCCGTTTTTCAGTACCAAATTTTCTATCAAGCGTTCCCAACACTCCATTCTTTATCATTAAACTTTTGGCCATTTAGACCATCTACAATTTTGATGTTTCCTCTGCATTTAATGCTACCATATATGAATCATTGGTTATCAATCTGAGGTGGTTTCAAGAGGATTGTGTTTTTAGATGATTAAACGCTGATTGTAATCGTCAAGATACAAAGGAAGTTTAAGATGAAATCAAGTGGCAACTTGAGGAATTATTTAACTGTAGAAGATGTAACTTATTAACGATATTTTAAATCAAAATGGGTTATAATTAATATTTCCTACTCTTTTGATACTTTTTAATTGTCCAAAGTTAGTAGTTCAATGTTAATAGTCTAATAGTTCAATAGTCCAATAGTTCAATATATAATCTTAGAATTTAAAAATATTTAAGATCAGAAGATGATGAAGAAATTTTACGTAGTTAATTAATTGGTTACTAATCAATTTTATTTTATCCAATATTTTCTTCATTATGCCACTTGTCAAATCTTGACTTGGATTCTGATCGGTCAAAATCCGAATATGAAATTGAATTTGAATGAAAATAGTTGTTCTTTGGTGAACGGATACGTATATGTGCGGATTTGAGCAGTATTGTTAATGACTGCTGAATCCGAACCGAAGAGTGTACAGTGTAACTTATTAATGTGAAATCTAAATATTTCTCGGGTATTACCTACCCATTAAAATAATTTTCACGATTAACAGTTTGTACAAAATAATCTTGTAATTACAATCTTTATGAAAATATGTATACATATATATTTTCTTCAGATGTAATCATGGATTTAATGAGTCAATAAGATATTAATCTTATTTGATTTACCATTAGAACGAGAATATATAATCTTTAAGACTTTAGAGATTACATATTCGCCATGTAGAACGAAGATAAAATAGATAGAACGATACGTAGAACAATGATTATACTCGAGGTACAGAATGAGATATTTAGGCATGTGGTGTTAAAACTTGGGTTGTTGGTGGTACTGCTGTTGATGTTGGTGGTAATGTTGATGCCGGTGATGTTGCTGGAGCTGGTAAGTTTTACACCATATTTTCCAAAGCCACTACTCGAGCGCGAAGCTCGTTGACTTCTGGGATGATTGGTGGCTTGAACAAGTGAATGAATAAGGTTTAGAATTATAGAGATTACGTAATCGTTGCGAGCTATTCTGGAAATGAGGGTGAAGATGGTGTTTCGAACAGGTTCGCAGATAAATGCTTCAGATTCTTCGTCAAGAGGGCAATTTGTTTGTTGGAAGGGATCGCCTTCTGCTCGTCTCTACTGATTAAGTCGACTACGAACCCATCCCCAATTCATCCAGAATTAATGATGGCTAATTGGTTGATCCATTCCGGTCACACTGCTTTCGGAACTCAGGTGAATATCCAAGTCGGAATAGCTATCGGAATCCGAGGAATTTGAACTAGTTGCGAGTTTCATCTTGCACGATCAGATAAAGTATATTCGGTAGGAAATAGATTATAGGATTTAGTTTGGTATGCTTCAATACATAACTTACATACGTATATATAATACCAAAGTCCCATAAGTTACGGAGGAATCTTCGGAAGATGTCGGACAAAGTTTATATTAATAGATATGCTAAGATATGAATTTTGTCTATACACTATTCATGCAATCAATGCAGTAAGATGTGTCTAGACTAAGAATGATAAGCATGTAATTTTCGACAGAACATGATAAGCAAAACTTTTGACATGCAGCTAAGGTCGAAGTCCAGACTCACTAATGCATCCTAACGACTATCAGTTAGACACACTAATGCAGATCTGGTTCGCTAAGACCACCGCTCTGATACCACATGAGACGACCCGTCCTAATCCATGAGGACGAATACAATAACATATGGTTACATTGCGAGGTATTTGACCTCTATACGATACATTTTACAAACATTGCATTCGTATTTAAAAGAAAAACTTTCATTTCATTGAAAGTTGACAGGCATGCATACCATTTCATAATATCCAAACTATAAATGACCTAATTTGTCATTTTTAATAATAATCTTTATTTAACTCAATGACTTGAATGCAACGTATTTTTAAATATGCCATGAATGACTCAAAGTAATATCTTTAACATGAGCAAATGCACAGCAGAAGATTTCTTTAATACCTGAGAATAAACATGCATTCAAGTGTCAACTAAAAGGTTGGTGAGTTCATTAGTTTATCGTAATCAATCATTTCCATAATTTTAATAGACCACAAGATTTCATTTATTCAATAATCATACACTCGCAAGTGTTTAAAAATTCATTCATATGGATTGAACACCTGGTAACCGACATTAACAAAATGCATCTAGAATATCCCCAAACATATAAACATCAAAGTACTAAAGCAGTTCAAATTCTCTGACCGGAGCGTGTCAAAGCCCATAGATCTATCTTTAGGATTCGCGTCAATTGGTGGCAATTATAATAAACACCAATTCTTAGGCTACCAAGTTCAACAAGGGCGATATCCGGTATAATAATTCAACCATAGAATGTAGTTTCGATTACTTGTGTCTATTTCGTAAAACATTTATAAAAGCAGCGCATGTATTCTCAGTCCCAAAAATATATATTGCAAAAGCATTTAAAAAGGGAGCCAATGAAACTCACTATACTGTATTTTGTAGCAAAAATACATATGACGACATTGAGCAATGCAGGGTTGGCCTCGGATTCACGAACCTATATCATTTATATGTATATTAACACATAAAATGATAATCGAACAAATTTATGTATTATTAGAGATTTAATTGTTATTTTAATTAGGTTTTTCATTAATAATCTTATTAATTATATTTATTAATATTTATTATAAAAGTATTAATAATGTTATGTTATGTGTAGTAAATATAGTTTTATATAATTAATAGTTATTTGATAAAATAATATTGATAATAATAATTATAAATAAAAGTTATTTTATTTTACAATAATAATAATAATAATAATAATAATAATAATAATAATAATAATAATAATAATAATAATAATAATAATAATTATAATAATAGTTATTATGATAATAATATTGATAATATAAAAATAATAATATTAATGTCAAAATAATAATAATGATAGTAATAATAATAATTTTTGATAAAAATAATAATTTCTCTAATAATGATAATATTAATAGTAAAAATGATACTTTTAATATAAATTGTTAGGACCCCGAAGTTGTATAGTGTTAATGTGAAATAAGCTTAAATGAAGGTTCCTTAGAAGAGGGCTATATAAGGAACCTAAGTAGTCCTAATTAGATAGCCATTGCATTGTAACCGAGTTCTAGAAGCTGTGGAATGTAATTTTACCGATTCTCTCTAATACCGAGTCTCATTCTTACATACCGAATCTCTCTTTATCTTATCATTTCTCTCAATCTCAACATGATCTGACCTATCATTTGGTATCAGAGCTTCCAGGAAGTGATTCTACATCACTATATCGATCCAGAGATTGTAGATTATAGAATTTGAATACTCTCGGTATTTTGAATCACATTCGGTATTATCGAATTTGATAATCTGACGTTCAAATTCTTGTGATAAGTTCAGCGAAGGTGCATTAGGTCTTTTAGAAAGAGTTTCGATCATCATTACAGCTTTTTAACTTCAATTATGGAGAATCAAGTTGATTTTTAGAGTTTGTGGCTAAAACTCTCGGTATTGCTTAATTCAAGCTTGATTCTGGATTTTTGTGAAGATTTAAGGATTCAGTTGTGTTCGTGAGGTGTTAAATCATATTTCTGACGGTTCAATTTCTTCAATTCATCAAGTTTTGAAGATTTGATCAACACTCGGTATCGTAACTGTCATACCGAGTCTGCTTCATTACTTAAATTCATCTTAAGTGTTGCAGATTGTGGTGTGATCGTGATTCTATCACATTCGGTTTGATTATACGCAGCTAATTGGTGTGGTTTGAGAAAGAATTCTGTCATATTTCTAAGTTTTAAACTTAGACTCGGTATTGTCAACTGCTACAGTTGACATTCGGTATCCTATACTTTTGGTATCTTTGATATTTTGTGTGATACTAACTTGTTTCCTTGTGCAGCAAGGTTACAGAATCTAATTCAAAAGGATTGAATTGAGTTTGAACTTCAAATTCATACAGAATCTGACTACCGAGTCAGATACAGAATCTGAGTTTCTGTATCACTTAATCCATTGTTTTAAGTGGTTACAAGCTACAATTCTTGTGATTACCGAATCTATACTGAATCTGGGTGTGTCACCTGTATTTCTGATCAGTTTCTTATACAGAATCTGATATACAGAATCTTTACCGAATCTGCTACAGTACCGAATCTGATACAGAATCTGACATTCTGATCAGATTGTTGTGATTTTTCATCTTAGATTTGTGTAATACAGAATCTTTACCAAATCTACCTCATTTTCAAGATGTCTACTCAAGATACTTTGATCATTGGATCAGATTTCCGTCCTCCAGTGTTGTTTGATGGCAAGTACACTCAGTGGCTTCACCATATCACTCAGTACATAGACTATAAGGGTGAGAAAGCAAAGTACATTTGGGCTTCTCTGAGAGATGGTCCAGTTGTTGATTATCATCCGGATACTGGTATGCCAATTCCAGTCTATGAACTTTCTGGTGATAAGCGTGAGAGAGCTCAGGGTGACATAGAGGCAAAGAATATTATTATGCAAGCTATCCCGTATGAATTGTTTGAAAATGTTGATAGCAACACAACAGCAAAAGATATATGGGATGAGATCAAACGACAGCAAGAAGGTTATGACATGTCAGACGTTACTAAATTGAATAAGGCTCTGGGATTCTATGAAGATTTCAAGCAGGAAACTGATGAACCACTCAAGGATACCTATCGTCGTTTCAATGGTGTTCTCAATGAGTTAAAAAGGTGCAAGATCATAAAAGTAAATGCTGAAGTCAACATGAAGTTTCTCAAAAAGCTCAATGCTGATTGGCTTCCTTATGGAACCATTGTTCGATCTACTAAAGAGATTGACAAGTTGATTATTCATGAGCTTGTTGGAGTTCTTATGCATTACCAACCTGAAGTGTCTAAACTTCAAGAAGGAAGGAAAGAGTCTTCTCCGGGCGATCCACTTGCCCTAATTGCCAAAAAGAAGAGCAAATCGTTGACGTCTTCCAAAAGCTTGTCCAAGAAAGTTCTTGTAGAAGAATCAACTGATTCATAAGATTTGAATCTTTCTGATGTTGATGATTCTCACCTTGAATTAGTCAAGATGGCAGCCATGTTCACAAAAGCCTTGAACAAACACAAGTTTGAAGGCAAATCAAGCAATCAACGCAAAAACTCGTCATCTTCCTCGTACTACAAGAAAGCTGATCAATCTAAACAACAACGTGCTGATGATTCCAAGAAGGAAGATTCAATTTGTTTCAATTGTGGCAAAGCTGGTCATTATTCTCGTGAGTGCAAGATGCCTAAGAAGAAGGACGCAGCTTACTACAAGAAGAAAATGTTGATGGCTAAGATTGTGGAAACTGGGGGAGAGCTAAAACCGGTTGATGATACTTGGTTTAACTGGACTGACGATTCAGATTCAGAGGTGGAACATGCAAATGTTTGCAAGGTGACAAAGCTCATCAAAGCTAAGGAAGCAATGGAGAATTCTGACTCAACATCCGATGATAATGAGGTACAATCAACTGAATTCTCACCTGATTTTATAAAAATGCAAAATGACTTGATGAAGAATCTGGTCTCAATTTCAAAAGAAGTCAAAGGCTTAAAATCTGAAAACAAGGTTTTAAAAGATAAAATCAAAATGAATGAGACCAGACCTTCTTAATCCAAATTGCAAATGGATGTGCAACGATTGACTCTCCAACTCAACTCTACGGAAACTGAGTTGGAAGATCTGAAAAAGACAATTCATCCGATTAAAGTTGAAAGAACTGATTATCATTTAAAATTAGAACGACTTGCAGAAAAAGTTCAATTTTTAGAAAAAGATCTTTCTGATTTGAAAAACCAACATGAACCCACACTTTCAAAACTAAACAAGAAAATCGTTCAATTGGAAAACACCATAATTGAAAAGAACACTGAAATTTCTTTATTGTCAAAAGAATCTTTTCAAATGAAAGCACAACTTGCTCGATATGAGGAAAAACTCTATCGAACAGAGCAATCCAAAGCTATCATGGATATGAAACTTTCAAAACAAACGATTTTCATGAATAGACCAAAAACGATTCATGGTGAAAAGTGGGGGTTGGATTATGAAGATCCGAAAATTTTAGAAGATGCTTCCAAAAAGATTCCAGGATTATATCATTCTGATTATTTTCAAGCCGGTTTACCATCGCATTTTGTACATGCTTCTGATGCTGATTTTGATGATATTATTGTAAATCGTAAATCTAGGAAATACCATCAAATTAGCTTAATGTATGAAAAAATCAATGCTAAGATAGGTAAATCGAATCCTGATTTCTTGAAAAATCTTGTTGAAACTGAAAAGAACATGCAACGTGAAGATTATGTGCCTAAGCGTAGACTGGTTTATATCCCAACACTCATGCTAGAGAAATACATTTTAATGCTTGAGAATGAAGTGTTTAACAAACCTAGTTCTAGCATTACTGCAATAGATGAGGTGTTTGATGAACCAATTTTTGATGTGAAACCAATTCTACCAACTTTACCTGCATGTCCAGATGATGTTTTCTGTGAAGACCTAGCACATGAACTAACTGTCTTCTTTGAGACAGATTCTCTAGGTCAAAATTCTTTAGATAAAAAAGTAGAACCTCAGAATGAACTGAACATTGAACCTTTGATAGATTTTGAAAGTCAACTTGATCCTTTGCATGATTATTACTTGCATTTGCCTGCTATACGTGATTTGAATCGTATAGTAGCTCAACTTGAACAGGAGAATATTGACTTGCAACTTAAGTGCCAATCATTAGAACAAATGCTTGCTTTGTGTGATAAATTGTCTTCACTGCCTAAGAAAGAATGTACTTATGCTTTTAAGGAGGGTGAAGTGATAGTTTTTGCTGAAGAATTATGTCTTAAGATTAAAAGCTTAAAACAAAAGATAATTCAACTGAAACAGGCTAACACACTTAAGCAAACGTCTAATGTTGCAACCATTGTGCTTGAATGTACTGGTGGGATTACTAAGAAGGGGAAGGGAACAACAACATCTAAGGATGTAAAACCCATTACTATTCTTAAAAATCCTCTACGTTCTCAATTTGGCAATCATGGTTCGAAAGTTGTTTCTACAACTCAGTATCTTATTAAAAAGGTTCATTCTCCAAATGATTCTGTGTTAACTGAAAAGATTCCTATTATTCCTATGACAAAATCTTCAAAAGCGAGTCTTTTAATGAAATCAGTTAAGTCCACAACACACACAAGTTCTAAACCTGATTTAAGTGAGTATGATGCAAAAGAACGTACAATCAAATTGGAAATTCTGCAAAATCAGTCATCTCATGTGTCAACTGAAAAGTTTGGACGTCTAACTAACAAAGGTGTTTTTCGTGTCACAGGTAATAATCCAAACTTGAATTACAAATCTGTATGGGTTCCTAAGTCCACGACTAAGAAAGTAGCAACCAAACCAAAGCAATCTGCTAGTCGGCCTAGGAAATCATCTCATGTTTTTCAATTTTCTTCTGTGAACAAAACATCTACTTGGAATAAATTGTGTGTTAAGACTTCTGATAACGATGTAAAGATTGATATTGCGTATGATGCTTCATGTAATGTGGTTTTAAATGATGCTTTATTGTCTAAACTGCATGATGCTTTACGTGATTATTTCATCATTGATCCAAAGTTTGTTGTTAATCCAAAGTTTATTGCTGGTACTAACCGAAAAGGACCCAAGAAACTTTGGGTACCTAAACTCTAGGAAACTCACATTTACAGGGTTTCGACGTCTGTGTTTGGTATATCGATTCCGGTTGTTCTCGACACATGACGGGCGATAAATCCTTGCTTGTCAACTTCATTGACAAATTCCTAGGAACGGTTACATTCGGAAACGATGAGATTGCAGTAATAACGGGTTACGGAGATTTTGTGCAAAATGGCATAACAATCAAACGGGTTTCATATGTTGAGGGTTTGGGGTGCAGTTTATTTAGTGTGAGCCAATTCTGCGATGGAGATCTCAAAGTTTTGTTTGAACGTCGACAATGCTCGGTGCAATCCACCGAAGGGAATGATCTTCTTGTTGGTAAACGTTGTGCTTCACTATATATTATTGACCTCAATGATGCACCATCACATGCAACCATGTGTTTGGCCACTCGTTCTACCAAAGAAAATTCATGGTTATGGCATCATCGGATGTCACACCTGAATTACAAGGGTATCAATCGACTAGTCTCTAAAGATTTAGTTGATGGTATTCCAACCTTTCAATATGATAAACATCATGTGTGTCCATCATGTGCGATGGGTAAGCTGAAACGGACCAATCATCCGCTTAAGCAAAACCCCAGTACTTCATCGTCTTTGCAATTATTGCATATGGACTTATGTGGACCCATGCGTATTTCTAGCCTCGGTGGCAAGAAACATGTGCTTGTCATTGTTGATAACTATACCCGGTTTACATGGATTTTTCTTTTGCGAACTAAGTCATAAACCCCCGCCATTATCATTAAGTTCATTAAAAAGATTCAACGCTCTTTTAACAAACATGTTAAGAGCATCAGAACTGATAATGGGACGGAATTTAAGAATGACCCGCTTGATAGTTATTTGAAAGACCAAGGCATTGAACATCAGTTCTCTGCTGCTCGGACCCCCCAACAAAATGGAGTAGTCGAACGACGTAATCGTACGTTGTGCGAAGCAGCACGAACGATGCTTGCCTACTCCAAATTACCTCCAAAAATGTGGGGGGAGGCCATTTCAACTGCATGCTATACCCAAAATCGTTGTATTGTAAACAAACGTTTTGATAAAACTCCATATGAGTTATTATATGGTAGACGCCCGAATGTCAAATATTTCTGTGTTTTTGGTTGTATATGCTATGTGCTTAACGATTTTGACAGCCTCGGAAAGTTTGATCCTCATGGCGATCAGGCCATATTTCTTGGTTATTCCTCCAACAAAGTTGCTTATCGTGTTTATCATAAGCGGACAAAGATGATTAAAGAGAGCATTAACGTCAAGTTCGATGAATTTTCAGGAATGGCTTTTGAACAACACAGTTCAAAACCCGATTCTAACCTGGCTACTACTTCTTCCACGCAAAACTCAATTTTCTCGAAGAAGGGTGTTCCTACGGTTACATCAGAGGAACTGGATATCTTGTTTGATAGTCTTTATACTCCTCAACGGGATTCAAATGTTCAAGCCGTACCGGTTATACCATCACAATCAACTACTGTGGAGACTCTTCAAAGTCTTTTTGATGAAGATTCAACACCAACTGATTCACCTGTTGCTTCTTCATCCTCCCTCCAACCTCCTGTTACTGATAATCTTGAACAAGATCAAGATTCATCATTTGATACAACTCCAGCTGTTTCTCCAGATACTCTATTGAATCCATTAGATAATGTTACATCAGATCAAGCAGATCAAGGCTCAATGTCAACAACGGTTGATGTTCCGATGGATACAATTGATGTTCAACCTCTTCCCCACACCCGATGGACTAAAAGTCATCCAATAGATCTTATTATTGGTGACGCATCTGCTCCAGATTCAACTCGAAGGGCTACTCAGAATATGTGTCTATTCACAGCCTTTCTTAGTAAGATTGAACCAATAATGGTTGCTCAAGCTTTACTAGATCCATACTGGGTAGTTGCAATGCAAGACGAGATCAATCAATTTGAACGATTGAAAGTATGGCGATTAGTTCCAAGACCAACGGGTCAACGACCAATAGGGGTTAAGTGGATTTTCAAGAACAAGAAGGATTCTGATGGAATTGTGGTTTGAAATAAGGCACGTCTTGTGGCCAAAGGATATCGACAACAAGACGGCATTGATTATGACGAAACGTTTACTCCGGTTGCTAGGATTGAGGCAATTCGTCTTTTCCTTGCATTTGCTTCTCATATGAAGTTCACGGTGTTTCAAATGGATGTCAAAACTGCTTTTCTGAATGGTTATCTTCAAGAGGAAATCTATGTTGATCAACCAGAAGGCTTTGTCGATCCCATTCATCCAAACCACGTTTACTACTTGGAGAAAGCTTTATACCGTCTGAAGCAAGCACCGCGTGCATGGTACGAGACCTTAACAAAGTATTTGCTGGATAATGACTTCTCTCGTGGAACGATTGATACAACGCTATTCATCCGTAAAAACTACGGTCACATTCTCTTGGTTCAAATTTACGTTGATGATATTATTTTTGGTTCCACGTCCCCGGCCTTATGCAAAGAATTTGGTGACCTTATGGCCAGCAAATTCGAAATGAGCATGCTTGACAAGTTAACTTTCTTCTTGGGGTTACAAGTAAAACAATTACCAAATGGGATTTTTATCAGTCAAACAAAGTATATCAATGATATGCTAAAACGTTTTAAAATGACTGCTTTAAAACCAATGACAACCCCAATGAGGACTTTACTGGATGCTGATACTAATGGGGAACCCTTTGATATTACGCTCTATTAAAGCATGGTTGGTTCTTTAATGTATCTGACTGCAAGTCGACCAGACATTACACTTGCCGTAACTGTCTGTGCCCGCTTTCAGTCCAACCCTAAGAAATCTCACTCCAAAGCGGTTGTTAGGATTTTTCAATACCTTAAAGGTACACCTAACCTTGGGATTTGGTATCCTCATGGATCCAATTTCAATCTTACTGCTTATACTGATGCGGATCATGGTGGTTGCCATGTTGATAGAAAGAGCACATCTAGATCAATTCAGATGTTGGGGAATAGGCTAGTTGGTTGGTCATCCAAAAAGCAGAACTGTGTGTCTTTATCAACAGCTGAGTCCGAGTACATTGCTGCAGCTCACTGTTGTTCACAAGTTTTGTGGATGCAAACTCAACTCTTGGACTATGGCTTTAATATTTCTAAGACCCCGATCTATTGTGATTCACAAAGTACTATTGCAATAACAAGCAACCCGGTTCAGCATTCTAAAACTAAACACATAGATATTCGTTATCATTTCATTAAGGATCATGTAGAGAAAGGGGATGTAGAGTTATACTTTGTGCCTACTAAAGTGCAATTAGCTGACATGTTCACTAAACCTTTAGATGAACTTAGGCTAAAATTCTTGATCAAAGAGATTGGCATGGTAGAGTATAGTGCTTGATATTCCTTAGATCTGTTGGGACTTATTTTTGGGATCTTGTGTTTAGGGGGAGTAGATACTTTCTAGGGGGAGCAACTAAGTTTCAGTGCTTTAGATAATTTTTCTTTAAGGGACTGCCTTTAGATTAATGATAACTTCCTAGATATATTTGTTCAATGGTTACGCAAGGGGGAGGTAACTCATTGATATCCTATTTCAAGGGGAAGTTAATTCATTTTCTTGGGAACATAATCAAAATGCTGATTTACTTTCTTGTATATCACATTTTGAGGGGGAGAAAAAGGGAGAAAATGAGAAAATTATTCAAAAATATTGTTTTTCAAAAGTGAATTCAAAATTTCTTTGTTTTTATCTGAAATAATTCACTATGGCTTGTATACATCTCAGTATGCAACCCGTGTCAACAATTGGTATCACTGAAGATTTGTACTTTGTATAAAATTCAAAGTTCTTTTAAGTACAAATCTTATTTTGAAAAATTCATAAAAATTGGAAAAGATAAAATCCAAAAAATATTTAAATTTTACTGAATAAATGCTATTTTTAGCATTTTACCGAGTCTGACAACCAACAGTACAGATTCGGTAAGTTCAAAGTTTTCAAAAATTGTCTCAGAATTTTTTTTCATGAAAAGATTGAAATGGATTTCAAGAGGAAAAATCAATTTGTCAAGATTTGGAGTTAAATTGTTAAAGTTTTGAAAAATTGGACTGTATTCGGTATATTAGGCCCATTCTGTAAAGCCCATTCGGTATTTTACCTTTGGTATCTATAAAAAGAGAGTCAAAGTCAAACATTACTCTCTTACTGTTATTAATTACCTACCGAGTCTGTTGATTATACCGAATCTGCCTAATTCTACCGAGTCCGTCATTCCGTTTCTTCAAATTCTTGGTAATTGTTCATTTTAATCAATGTTTAAGCTATATAATTGTAGATCTGAGATAATTAAGTTTTTATCAACCAGAAAAGATAAAAAATAACTGGATTATGACTTTTAATTTTTGAAATCTTGTTGATTATACCGAGTCTGAGTCGATTTCAATTAATCTTTGATTAAACTCAATTGATTTGGAAAATTGTAACAACCCTCACTTTTCGACTTCTAAATTTACTGAATTAACCCTAGGGTTATATGTCTGACTATATGTATTAAGGGTTGTTATATACAATTAAATATTGACCGAATAGTAATTTTTAGTCAACAATGTATGCTTAAATAAATAATATATTATTAATTTATATAATTTGACATAATTTAACTAAGTATATAAACTTTGTATCACTTTTATTATTTAGTTAATGTATTATATATTTAACTATATAATAAATCTAATTATATATAAATGTAATAATATTTACAAACTTACTAAAACTATAGTTTGATAATTAAAATCATAATTATTATTAAAAATACAAAATACCGAATTATTTATTATTTTTATGCAAAATTTGTATTTATTAATTAAATAAAAATAAAATAAAATAAAATATTATTTACAAGTATTCTTGGAAAAGCATTAAATCAATTTGTTTATTTATAAAAAAAATCCTTAAAATAAATGAAAAAATAAATAAATAAATAAATTACTTTTTAATTAAAAATTTTAATGGAAAAACTACTTTTATTATTTTATTTTGTGCATTATCCCATGACCTAACATTTAATACTTTTTAATTTTAAAATCCCATTAAGAATTAAAATATTTCTTTTTCTTTTAATTATTTTATTCTTTTTACCTAATTTTTTCAAGTATAAATACCCCTCATTTCTCATTCAAACTCACACCAAAATTTCTCTCATTCTCTCTTTGAAGAATTACTACTAGTAGGTATTCTTTTCTTACTTTTTATTTTTTTACTTTTTACTTTTTACTTTTTACTTTTTACTTTTTACTTCGGTTATTATTTTTACCGAAACATGTAAATAATGTTATAAATTATATGCAATTAAAAATAAAATAAATAACATGTATACACTATTACTATTACTAGCACCTATAACCTACTACTTATATTGTAAAATAAAAACATTTTGGGATATGTATTAGAGATGTATAGATCTTCGAACTTTCTTGACGAATGGTTTCTATGAGATTCTAGGCAGAGGGTTTGGATTTCCGATTTAAAGGGTCCTATGGCTCAAGCCCCTAGATCTAAATTAGCCATTCGAAGGGAAAGGGTTTATTGGAAGCTTATCTAATACGACAAGTATCCTAAAATGGAAAACACTGATAAAAGTAGAAACTCTCTAGTCATAGAAACTTAGTAAAATAAGAAACTTTCTAAAAATGGAAACTTTATAAAAATAGTAACTTACTAGGAATAGAAACTTAGTAAAACAAACTATACTTAAACACATACTTAAACTTAAACATGGGCAAAACACTTAACTACTCTTAAATGTCAATAGGCTGACTTTCCTGCTCACTCGTTCAACTCTTTATTCCGAGGAATAACTCTCTCTCTACTTACTAAGGTGAATTCATAGCCCCTCTTTATTGCTAGCAAACTTACTTACTTTACTTGGGATGAGACACATGCTGTTTTTACTTTTTACAATTTAGACACAAGTACCAAACTATTAAACTATGCTACACCCGGCTATGTCCGACTAAGTCCCTACGGTGATATTTTTAATTGCTACTGCATGCTTAATTATTGGGGGTAGGCCTATCGGGAGTAACGTCCCCGATACATTTGACTAAGTCTTTGTATTACTTAATAATGAAATTAAACCGACAAGGACAGACACAACTTGTCATGGGGCAAACTTAAACGTTTAGTCTAAATATCACGCATTGGCATAACTTTTGATCCTGCGGGAGATCAACTTTACAAAATAAATCTTGTGGTCTAAAACAACGACAAACTTTTTGTTAAACCTATGAACTTCACTCAACCTTTTTGGTTGACACTTTAGCATGTTTTGTCTCAGGTGCTGTTTGATTCAAGCTCTTATACTTACCGCTTATGTGATGCTACTTGGACATAGGATCAAGAGATATCGCATTTATTACTTCTGCATGTGAACATTTACGATATTGTTATTCCTGTCAGTGTAACAACATTTCATTTTCCGCTGCGTACTCATTAAAGTTAAATTCATCATTTAGTATTGTTCTCGTTTATTATAATATGTTGGTATGTTTTGATATTAGTGACGTTCCTTCCAGACCCTATTGGGAGGACATTACAGATTGGTATCAGAGTATAACCAGGCTGTCATAGAGAACCAGGATTGCATTTTTATGTGTGCCTTACTTGTTAGCTAGGGTGCCTTAGCAATCTAGGAAACTATAACCTTTCCTGCCTTAGACTTTAAAGCACTTAGGATTGCCTTGTAATCTTAAAACATATGCCTTACAATCCAATCCTATAACTGATCAAAATCTCCTTCCTAATGTTAGGATGTCTAATTATCATCAAACGACCAAAATGAATCTTTTCAAGCCAACCGAAAAAGATACTAAAAGGTCTTCCACAGAAAGACCAGTCCAAAGTCCACCTTATGGCTTTGGTGGTCCCCCCTCACCAAATTATAGCCCAAATACTACTCTAAAGTTATATGGGTCTCCTTAATACTATCCAACCCCGAGGAATAAAGACAAGAGGAAATTTCTTGAAGAAACTGGGCCGTCAAAGAAAAGATCCCGATCTCCTTTCTACGATGAAGTTGATGCCAAGTACGAGCTCATGAATCTGCAAAAAACTACCGATGACCTAATTCGCCATATTGTAAGGATCGATTTTCAAATGAAGGAAAAAGACCTAGCGATCAAGAAGCTCATGGAGGAAAATGCTGAACTAAAGAAAGAGATAAAGTTGGTGAAGTATGAAGGTGATAGAAATACCCGATGGGGGAAGCAATCTCTCTCCTACCTAAGAGAAGATGTTGACCTTAGATTGAAGATGGAGGAAAACCGCGTGAATAATCAACTTTCTATAAGGGACCACAAGTACCATGTAATCAACAATGAAGTTTCTAACCTTTATGATAATATCGAGTTCCTGCATGAGAAACAAAAGGCGAAGAATGAGAAAGTTGAGAAGTTTATGAAGAAGGTTGAGGACGAGAAGAAGGAATATGAATCTTAATATTCTTTAGTTATCTTTCTATTTTCCATCTATGTAAAGGCTATACCTTAAAACTATTTCTATTTCTGAATCATATATTAAAAGGCTTATTTAATGCCTAGTTCCTTAATAAAATAAAGTGTTTTATTTATATCATGTGATATTAATACTTTATCTTATTCCTACTTGTAATTGCTCAAATTTGTTAACTTATCCGACTTATGTTCACTTTTATGTAGTGACATCATGGTTCGTTCAGCTGCACCTACCGCTAACAACGTTGTGTTAACTACTGAGCAATTCCAACAGTTACTCACTGCCGCCCAAGGCAACGCCCAAGCTAACCATTCTAATCCACAACTAAAACCTTGTTCCTACAAGGATTTTTCAAACTGTCATCCTCCTGCATTTAAGGGGACTGAAGAAGCTGTCGAACTAGTCCGTTGGTTCGAGAAGATGGAATCTATTTTTCGTATTTGCAACTGTGGTGATAACGATCGAGTAAAGTATGCCACTAGCTCATTGGGTGGCAATGCTTTAACTTGGTGGACTGCTCATGCCAAGTCCGTAGGAACTGATAATGCTAATGCAATTCCATGGGATGAACTCAAAAGCATGATGGTCAACAAATTCTGTCCTCGAAGTCAAGTTCAGAAACTTGAAGCTGAGTTCTGGGAACTCAAGGTCAAGGGTACTGACATTGAGAACTATACCAATCGTTATCTGGAGCTTTCTACTCTATGTCCTGAAATGTTTCCTACTGAAGCTAGAAGAATTGAGCGGTATATTGAAGGTCTTCCCCAGGATGTTCAAGGGAATGTTATTGCTGCTGAGAAGGTTACTTTGGATGCTGTGATTCTCATGGCACAAAATCTCATGTTGGCCAAGAGAAGAAGGGCGTCGACCAATAAGCAAGTTGAAACCAAGGGTAATGATGGTAAGAGGAAGTTTGAGCCATCTCAAGGTTCGGCTCAGAATGATAATAAGAAGCCTGCGGATGGTACAAGGTCAAATTATAAGGATACTTATCCTTTCTGTATTCGTTGTGAGAGGCATCACCCGGGGAAGTGTACTGCGGTTTGTGCATTGTGTAAGAAAGCGAGACACATTGCTAAGACGTGTAAGAATCCTCCGAAGGATAAGGCTATTGTTCCGGCCAAAGCTCCTCATACATGCTATACTTGTGGAGAGAAGGGACACATTAGTCCGAATTGTCTTAAGAAGAAAGATAATCCCGCTACTGGAGCTAATGCTACTGCTGCGAAGGGTCGTGCGTTTATTATTACTGCTGCTGAAGCCCGAGATGAAGATGAAGTTATCACGGGTACGTATCTTGTCAATAATTTCTATGCAACTATTTTATTCGATACTGGTGCCGACAGAAGTTACGTGTCTAGTGATTTTTGTACCCTATTTGCTGAAAAGCCTCAACCCTTAGAAACTAAAAGATTAGTAGAAGTAGCCAATGGAAAGGTCATGCAAGTCGATAAAATCTATAAAAACTGCAACCTAATCTTAGCCGATAAAGAATTTAAGATAGACCTTTTGCCGGTCAAACTCGGAAGTTTTGACGTCGTAGTTGGTATGGATTGGTTACGTCCATTACATGCTGCTATCATGTGTTACGATAAAACTGTTAATGTTCCATTGGGGAATGGAGATACTCTCATCATCCAAGGTGAAAAGAGTGGTTCCAATCTCAATATCATCTCCTATATCAAAACCCGCAAATACCTTATGAAAGGTTATCCAGCCATTCTAGCCCACGTTAAGCTGATCGAATCGGAAGAGAAGCGTATTGAAGATGTACCAGTGGTTAGAGACTATCCCGATGTGTTTCCCAAAGATCTTCCTGGTCTTCCACCTCCTCGACAAGTTGAATTTCAAATTGATTTAGCTCCCGGTGCTGCTCCTATTGCTAAAGCACCATACCGTTTAGCACCTTCCGAAATGAAGGAACTTTCCAACCAGCTCCAAGAACTATTGGATAAAGGTTTCATTCATCCAAGCTCGTCCCCATGGGGAGCTCCTATTCTATTTGTTAAAAAGAAGGATGGTACGTTAAGGATGTGCATTGATTACCGCGAACTTAACAAACTTACTATCAAGAACCGTTATCCGTTGCCACGTATTGATGATCTATTCGACCAACTTTAAGGGTCAATTGTTTATTCAAAGATTGATTTGAGGTCCTGATATCACCAACTTAGAGTCAAGGAATCTGATATTCCTAAGACTGCTTTTCGCACTCGTTATGGGCATTATGAATTCTGTGTCATGCCTTTTGGTTTGCCCAATGCTCCTGCCGTTTTCATGGATCTCATGAACCGTGTCTGCAAACCCTATCTCGATAAATTCGTCATTGTTTTCATTGATGACATTTTGATCTACTCCAAGAGTGAGAAGGAACATGAGCAACATCTGCGCGTGATTCTTGAACTCTTACGAAAGGAACAACTCTACGCTAAGTTTTCTAAGTGCGAGTTTTGGCTCAAAACCGTACAATTCCTCGGACATGTTGTTGATAGTAATGGAATACATGTCGATCCAGCTAAGATTACCGCTATCCAGAACTGGGAGATACCAAAGACTGTGAAGCATATTCGTCAATTTTTGGGACTTGCCGGTTATTATCGGAGATTCATAAAGGATTTTTCCCTTCTTGCCAAACCTCTTACGAAGCTAACTCAAAAAGGGAAGAAGTTTGAGTGGTCCGAAGAACAGGAATCTGCTTTCAAGATTCTGAAAGAGAAGTTGACCACAGCCCCGATTCTATCTTTACCTGAAGGTACTGACGATTTTGTTGTTTACTGGGATGCCTCAAAGCAAGGCTTTGGTTGTGTTTTAATGCAACGTGAAAAGGTTATTGCCTACGCATCTAGACAGTTGAAGAAACACGAGGAGAACTATACCACACACGACCTTGAGTTAGGTGCCGTGGTATTTGCATTAAAGATATGGAGACATTATCTATATGGTACCCAGTTTACGGTGTACACTAACCATAAAAGTCTTCGACACATCTTTGATCAAAAATAGCTGAATATGAGGCAAAGCCGATGGCTCGAGTTATTGAACGATTATGACTGTAAGATGGAATATCATCCTGGCAAGGCAAACGTAGTTGCTGATCCCCTTAGTCGAAAAGACGATGTTAAACGTGTTCGTACCTTAAACCTGAAAATCAAATCAAATCTTATATCACGAATCTGCGAAGCTCAACTGGAAGCTATTAAACCAACACTTATCGAAGGTGAAGGACCTATCGGTTTCGAGAACCAACTCCAAGTGAAAGCTAATGGTACACGGTACTTTGGCAACAGAATTTGGGTTCCTCGCTTCGGTAATCTCCGTGAACTAGTCTTGGATGAAGCGCATAAGACTAGGTATTCTATTCATCCGGGTTCCAGTAAGATGTACCATGATGTGAAGGAATTCTACTGGTGGCCTAATATGAAAGCCGACATTGCTACGTATGTTAGTAAGTGTCTCACTTGTTTGAAAGTTAAGGCTGAACATCAAAAGCCTTCTGGTCTATTGACACAACCCGATATTCCGCAGTGGAAGTGGGAATGTATCGCTATGGACTTTATTACTAAATTGCCTAAGACTTCTAGTGGCAATGATACTATATGGGTCATAGTAGATCGTCTTACTAAATCTGCTCATTTCTTACCGATCAAGGAGACCGACAAGATGGAGAGATTGTCACAACTGTATATCAAAGAAATTGTCTCTCGTCATGGTGTTCCTATATCAATCATATCCGATCGCGACAGTAGATTCACTTCCAGATTCTGGAAATCCTTACAAACTGCTCTTGGAACTCAACTCGACATGAGTACTGCTTATCATCCGCAAACCGATGGTCAAAGTGAACGAACCATTCAAACATTGGAAGATATGCTTCGCGCTTGTGTTATCGACTTCGGCAAAGGCTGGGATAGACATTTGCCTTTGGTTGAATTCTCTTAAAATAATAGTTACCACTCAAGTATTAAGGCTGCACCTTTTGAGGCCTTATACGGACGAAAATGTAGATCCCCACTGTGCTGGGATGAATTAGAGGACAGACAGTTAACTGGTCCTAAAATCATACACGAGACAACCGAAAAGATAGTTCAGATTAAGAAACGAATAGAAACTGCCCGCAGCCGACAGAAGAGCTATGCCAATAAAGGTCGGAAAGATTTGGAATTCCAAGTTGGTGACAAAGTCATGTTGAAAGTTGATGTGTTGCACGTGGTGTACGAAAATACTATTATTTTTAATACAAAATACTACAAAATATGACACAAGTTTTATTAATTTACGGATGGGATATACCTAAACCTTGCTACAACACTATAGGCAGTATACCTAATCGTAGAGTAGTGTAGTTTTAGTAAGTCCGGTTCGTTCCACAGGGAGCTGGTGATACTTACTATATTTTTAACTATATTTATACAAAATATATATAATTATATAAGTAGTAATATTATTATAAAAGGGGGGTTTTACCGTTTAATGACCGGTTTGTCGATTCTATATTTTAAGCGTAAAGATAAATGATGATAATTAAAGTGCGTAAAATAATGACAATAAATAAAATGACAGTAAATAAAATTGCGAGTAATAAAATGACAGTAAATAAAGATACGATGAGAAATATAATAAAAGAATTATGCTTATTTAAACTTCCGTAATCATGATGTTTGACGTGTTGATTTTAATTTATTACCATGGGTTAATTGTCCTTTGTCCTGGTTTATTTGATACGTCTATCTGGTTTTTGTCCATAATAGTCCATCGGTCATAAATATAAAGTGCGAGTATCCTCGTCAAATTACCCTTATACCCGAAGTCAAATATTCCAACTAATTAAGGATTTAAACTGTGACGCAGCTATCACTTCTGTCAACAATTACACCAGTTATCACTGTATGTAATCCACCCCTGTTTTAATTAGTTTATGAATATTAATTCATCCACTTGATCAGAATGAATAATCAATTACCCAACCCAATTGATTAATTAAATGATTATAACAGATTCCATATGAACATCACTAAATAGGACAACCATAATCATTATTAATTATTAGGTTAATTAATTTGAAGATAGGTTCGACAGACTCCAATGAGTTGTCACTCAATTAGACAATACCCCTCATCTATTAATAGTCAATAGTTCAATTTCCACAAGTGTCGGTCTTTTGCCCAAACCTTAATTATGGTCCAAAGTTCAATAACCCCTTCTTAATATTTTAGCCCAACATCACGATTACTTCGGCTCAAATAAGCATAATAATAACTTAGTTACGATACATTAATTTAAAAAGGAAGAACATAGCTTACAGTGGTGATTAATCGCGTAGCGTTACACGGGCAGAGTTTCGACTTTAAAACCCGTAAAATATTTCTTACAATAACCCAATTATTATTAAACTTAAATTAAACTTAATATTATAAATATAAATATATATATTCTTACAGAGGGAAAGAAAGAAAAATGAAGTTAAGGTGTCCTTTTTCATTACTACGTGAATTCCATTTTATAGGCAAATGTTGATTTGAAATTTTCACTTATGACCCCTTAACTATGCTCAATTAACAACTTTTTATTATTTATTATTATTCTTATTATGAATTATTTAAATATTATATTATATTCTTGTGCATAGTTGACTTGTACTTTCAGCTCCGTTGCGTCGAGCGTTGATAGTTGGCTCGGGTACCGGTTCCGGATTTTCGAACGTCCTTTCGTATAATTTAATATCTTGTACTTTGCGTTTTGTAACTTGTACTCTTGTCATTTTTAGACGTTTCTCATCAATAAATTGAACCTTTTGAATTGTATCTTGTACATTTGAGCTTTTTGGACGTTTTGGTCTTTCAAATCTTTGTTTTTGTCTTTAAATCTTCATTTTCGAGCGATTTGCGTCTTTCGTCTTCGCACTTATTTATTTAACTATTACAACTAAAAATAAGGAAATTACATTTAAAAACTTTACATATTGGAACGATATTGCTACTAAATATATATTCATTTGGAGCACTATCAAAAGTATCCCCTTGGAAAGGCATCGTTCGTTTTGGTAAACGAAGCAAACTAAGTCCGCGTTTGTTGGACCCTTCAAGATTACTGAAAGGATCGGATCCGTGGCTTATCGATTAGAATTACCTGCTGAACTTAGCAGCGTACACAACGTATTTCATGTCTCGAATCTTAAAAAGTGTCTCGCTGATGACACTCTCGTTATTCCTTTGGATGACATTCGCATTGATGATAAAATGCACTTCATAGAGGAACCCGTAGAAGTCATGGACCGATCTGCTAAACGCTTAAAACAAAGCACCATACCTATTGTTAAGATCCGTTGGAATTCACGACGTGGCCCCGAGTATACCTGGGAACGTGAAGACCAAATGAAACAGAAATATCCCCATCTCTTCTCAACCGCTGATGCATCCGAGAAGTCTACCTAAAACTTCGGGACGAAGTTTTTATTAACGGGGAGGTACTGTAACAACCCTCACTTTTCGACTTCTAAATTTACTGAATTAACCCTAGGGTTATATGTCTGACTATATGTATTAAGGGTTGTTATATACAATTAAATATTGACCGAATAGTAATTTTTAGTCAACAATGTACGCTTAAATAAATAATATATTATTAATTTATATAATTTGACATAATTTAACTAAGTATATAAACTTTGTATCACTTTTATTATTTAGTTAATGTATTATATATTTAACTATATAATAAATCTAATTATATATAAATGTAATAATATTTACAAACTTGCTAAAACTATAGTTTAATAATTAAAATCATAATTATTATTAAAAATACAAAATACCAAATTATTTATTATTTTTATGCAAAATTTGTATTTATTAATTAAATAAAAAAAATAAAATAAAATATTATTGACAAATATTCTTGAAAAAGCATTAAATCAATTTGTTTATTTATAAAAAAAATCCTTAAAATAAATGAAAAAAATAAATAAATAAATAAATAAATAAATAAATTACTTTTTAATTAAAAATTGAAATGGAAAAACTACTTTTATTATTTTATTTTATGCATTATTCCATGACCTAACATTTAATACTTTTTAATTTTAAAATCCCATTAAGAATTAAAATATTTCTTTTTCTTTTAATTATTTTATTCTTTTTACCTAATTTTTTCAAGTATAAATACCCCTCATTTCTCATTCAAACTCACACCAAAATTTCTCCCATTCTCTCTTTGAAGAATTACTACTAGTAAGTATTCTTTTCTTACTTTTTATTTTTTTTACTTTTTACTTTTTACTTTTTACTTCAGTTATTATTTTTACCGAAACATGTAAATAATGTTATAAATTATATGCAATTAAAAATAAAATAAATAACATGTATACACTATTACTATTACTAGCACCTATAACCTACTACTTATATTGTAACATAAAAACATTTTGGGATATGTATTAGAGATGTATAGATCTTCGAACTTTCTTGACGAATGATTTCTATGAGATTCTAGGCAGAGGGTTTGGATTTCCGATTTAAAGGGTCCTATGGCTCAAGCCCCTAGATCTAAATTAGCCATTCGAAGGGAAAGGGGTGATTGGAAGCTTATCTAATACGACAAGTATCCTAAAATGGAAAACACTGATAAAAGTAGAAACTCTCTAGTCATAGAAACTTAGTAAAATAAGAAACTTTCTAAAAATGGAAACTTTATAAAAATAGTAACTTACTAGGAATAGAAACTTAGTAAAACAAACTATACTTAAACACATACTTAAACTTAAACATGGGCAAAACACTTAACTACTCTTAAATGTCAATAGGCTGACTTTCCTGCTCACTCGTTCAACTCTTTATTCCGAGGAATAACTCTCTCTCTACTTACTAACGTGAATTCATAGCCCCTCTTTATTGCTAGCAAACTTACTTACTTTACTTGGGATGAGACACATGCTGTTTTTACTTTTTACAATTTAGACACAAGTACCAAACTGTTAAACTATGTTATACCCGGCTATGTCAGACTAAGTTCCTACAGTGATATTTCTAATTGCTGCTGCATGCTTAATTATTGGGGGTAGGCCTATCGGGAGTAACGTCCCCGATACATTTGACTAAGTCTTTGTATTACTTAATAATGAAATTAAACCGACAAGGACAGACACAACTTGTCATGGGGAAAACTTAAACGTTTAGTCTAAATATCACGCATTGGTATAACTTTTGATCCTGCGGGAGATCAACTTTACAAACTAAATCTTGTGGTCTAAAACAACGACAAACTTTTTGTTAAACCTATGAATTTCACTCAACCTTTTTGGTTGACACTTTAGCATGTTTTGTCTCAGGTGCTGTTTGATTCAAGCTCTTATACTTACCGCTTATGTGATGCTACTTGGACATAGGATCAAGAGATATCGCATTTATTACTTCTGCATGTGAACATTTACGATATTGTTATTCCTGTCATTGTAACGACATTTCATTTTCCGCTGCGTACTCATTAAAGTTAAATTCATCATTTAGTATTGTTCTCGTTTATTATAATATGTTGGTATGTTTTGATATTAGTGACGTTCCTTCCAGACCCTATTGGGAGGACGTTACAAAAATCAACATGAAATCTTGTCTAATCTGAGTTAAATTGACTGATCTATCATTTGACCGAGCCTGATTACATGTTTAATTGCTTATTTGATGAATTCTGTATCTACCGAATGTGTTCTTATCCTGATACCGAGTTTGTTCATACAATTAACATGTTAATATACTTGTAATTGAATGGTTAATTGATCATGGTTGTGAAATTACATGATATGTGATAGAATATGCATGTTTGAGTGACTTTCTGTTAATTGTTGAAGATACCGAATCTGGTTTTCTTTCTTGATACCGAATCTGAAATTTGGTACCTTGAAATTTTCTGATTTTTATCTTCAAACACTTAACATGTTTATTATATATCTTTCTGATATGAAAACTTAAGCTTATTTGGTTACAGAATCTATAGTTTTCATAAATACCGAATCTGCTTGAATTGTGCTGAAAATTGACTAAGTGTTGTTCAGATTCCTTGTGTTATATAATTGACTTTGCATGATGATTTTGTACTAAGATGAATATCATATGAATGTCATGGTTGTCAATTATTTGTTCATATTTGGAATAAATGATTTTTATATCTTAGAAAAGTCATAAAAATTATAAAATTTGAAAAATATAAAAAAGATTTCAAAGGAAATAAGAATAGAGAAATGTGCTTTATGATAACATTTTGTGGTCTTCTGTTTCTTATGTATACAGCTAAATGGCGAATAATCACTTTATCAATTCTGAAACCAATATTCCCTGCAATTATTGGACTGCAATTCTAGAGAGGCATACTTTATGGCCTGCTCTGAGCTCCACAGTTAGTGTGCCAGAAATAGACTTGGATATTCTTAACAGATCAATCAGATTTGTGGAGGCCACACAACCAAATGCTACTAATCCACAGGGTGAACCAGCCAGATTTGAATTTAGGCTGAGGGGAGTACAAGGATTCAGGAATATCACAAAAGCAGACTTCAGGAGGATATTCAGACTTCCTCTTGTACAGAATGCTCTTGCTTTTCCTGCCACACAGCAGATGATGTCTTCAATCTTTTCTCTTGGATATGTTAGAGCAACTAATGTTCCACCTGCTAAGTTTCAAAAGAAGTATCTGCACTCCAGGTGGTATGTGATATTCTCAATCATCAGCAGATGCTTGTTGATGACAAGAAGTGGATCTGATAGCTTAACTGTGCCGATGCTCAAACTTTTCTACTCATTCACAAGAGTATAGAATCGTGATTATGCAGAACTTATATGGGATTTGGTTCAGGCACAGGTTGAAAAGCCAAGGGGTTCATACATCCCTTGCGAAAGGTTTTTCTGTATCTTTATCCATGATGCTATAAATGCTTGCAGAAATGCAAATATATTTGTACCAGGTACACATGGATTACAGATGAAAAGGTTTGGAGAGCTGAAGATGAACACCCCTATGGTGTCTGATAATCAATTCACTGCGCCAATTCCAAATTGGCTAGTGAGGCTAGCTGAACCCCAAGACGCTCGTATGCGTTCTTATTTTCAGGTTGTAGGAACAAGTTGAACCTGCCGTGGTTCCAGCCCCAGAGGTTGTAGAGGAACCTGTAGTTCAACCACCCGGGCCAGCTAATCCTCCACTTAAGGTGAACCTCAAACGATCTAGGGTAGCACACCAAGCTCAACCCGTGAGGATCAGGGAACCTAGTTCAACTAGGATTGAACCAACCCTTTCCACAACACCCGAAGTAAGCAGTGACACTTCAGCAACAGCATCTGAATCATCTCCTGAACATTCTCCTAAGAGAACTCGATACATGCCTGATGAGATGATTCAGACTCCGCCAACCCAACGAGTAACTAGATCTAGGACTTCGACACCCATCGTCCGCCAAACAGTTACTCCAACCATTGGTGATACGGACCAAGACATAGAGCCAATTAGGTCACCTTCACCCATCTCCGTATCACATCCAAGAATAACAGTAAGCCCTACACTAAATGAAGCGCAAGCTTCGGTAGGCAAGAGATCTAATCGTACGGATGGTAAAAAAACCACTAAGCCCATCCAATCTAAACAGGACTTAAGAATAAATCCCACAAAGCAAGATGCTTCGGCATCTAAGGAAGTAAAGTCTTCCTCTGCAGTAAAGTCTGCGTTGACTCAATCGATTGAGGACACTCAATCATTGAAGTCCAGAACGGCCGAAGGGGAGCCGAAAAATCTTGAAAAGGCACCCTGCGTATCGGCTGGAAATCCTCCTGTGCCTCAACGTACAACAGGGTCTCGAGGTCCGGCTTATCTTGATGAGGAAGATCTGCCGCGTCCCATGGAAATGAGTCAACATGACAATCCTTCGGGATATTTATCAGACTTCCAGCAGACTGTTCCCTTGGTTCATGAAAGTGATCCATTGGTTCAAACCACTTCTCTTCTGGATTCTGAATCTCAGGGTCTGGAGGAAGAGTCTTTAACTGAAAGAGATGTGCCACCTCATGGTATATCAATGATTTCAGGAGTTGGGGATAGCAATATCTCTGTGAGAACTAAACAGACGGGTAGTTCTACTACTTTGTCAGAGTCCCATGAGACCAAAGTCATGGAGGATGTTGCTTCGAAAGAAACTTCGCCGGTGACAACTCCGGTTGTTACCCAACCTCCATCAGAAGGGGATATCACGAATCTGACAAGTAGTATGTATAGCCCTACATATAAGAATAATACCGCACAATCATCCTTACCTGCCCTCACAGCAACTCAAACACTTCCACCGACATCGCCTTCAACAGTTGCTGCTGGTGTTCCTATTGTTACTTTTCCACCTTCACCCTTTCATTTACCACATTTCTATGATGCTTTGGAGCAAGAATATTTCAGTCGTATGTTTTCTAGAGTCAATCTAGATGTTCTTCGACAAACTTCGCTTCAAGCATTGTTTCGTGCTCGTGTTCGATATCCACTTAATTCCTGCTCTTCTCCGTTGAGTCCTCACCGTGATGATGAACATGACAATTCTGATCCTCAGAATAGCCATGAGGGGGAGATAGGAGTAGATGGAGAATATCTAACGGTAAACATTTCAACTAAGGGTGGTGGTGTAAGGTCTTCTTCAGCTTCACAAGCTCAACAAGTTCAGATGGAATCAGAAATGATTACTACACATGATGAAATTAATGATAAGGAGCCTGAGCAAGTTATAATTCCAATTGTTCATAATGAGGCTGATAGTGGACTGGTAGATGAGGATTTGAACTTGAGTGATTTCTATCTTAAAGAGAAGGATGACGATGGATTTGTCATTCTGAGCAAGTTATCATCAGTATCTTCAATTCCGGAAGATGTAGAGATTGTAGATGAAGAGAATCCTGAACCAGTAATAGAAAGTGATGATGAAATGGATTCTTCTGATGACGATGAAGACAATCTTTATGTTAATCCAAATGAGGATGAGATCTTTGATCATATTGAAGATGATGATGTTCCTAATGATGATGCAACAAATCCTACTGGTCATTCATCAAATTCTACACCCTCATCGAGTTCAAATCCAACAAATGCTAATGAAAGTTCAACTTCTGGTACATCTACATCAAGTGAAACAGTGGATTCCTGATTCAAATACAACCATGGAATATTCTTTAAGAATCAGGAGCAAAGATTATTGTTGGGAGTAGAACATGATTTTATAACATTACGAAACACATTCATCGAGGAAAATGCTTACAAGATCTTCCGCATCAATGAATTACTAAGGAGTAAAAGGTTTACTTATATAGGTTCACGATTGCTTTCAGCAAGTGAAAGGAATTGGTATGAGTTTATGTGGAGGAAACATATCAACAAAGATGAAGATGATCTGTGGCTTCAAAGAAAATATCGTATTTCAGAATTGTTGAATATTACTCGAGTCGGAGTAGAGATAAGCGAAAAGAAAGACTTCATCAGTCAGTTCCACGTTATCAGAGAAGATGAGAAAGAGTACAAGTTCACTGAAACAGATTTTCATAATCTAGATATGCTTGATATCATTCACATCTACAACTACCTCAGTATCATCACCATACGACCTTTTGCTAAGGCTCAAGCTTTGGAAGCTGTGAAAAGATACATGATGGAGACAATTGAACTGATGAGACGTGAAGATTTTCAAATAGGTCTCGAAGCAAAAAGGAAAAAGATTCGAATTACGTGTCCGAATCAATTTACAGAGGGACTGAAGGATATGAGGATGTTTCAAATACAATTCGAACCCGAAGGGTTTGTTTTTGTAAATTCTCAAAAAGAAAAGGTGTTCATTCGTACTGAAGAGCCGAATAAATATTCAGATGGAACACTTAAGGCTGCACTAAAGTATCTTAAGATTTATCAAAGCAAGTTCCATGACATTGATATGATAATGGGTCTTGGAGAATTCATAAAGCATATAAGAGATCGTCTGAAACTCCGGGTTCGTACAAGACTGTTTGAGATATTTCGTGGACAGAGAAAGAGAAGATATTTCAAAGAAATTGATGAATATCCATTACATGAGGGAGATCCAAGAAAAGCGTGGGGTGTCTGGAAACCTTCTAAGCAAATTTCGGAAAATCAAGTAGAAGTTTCAAAACCAGATGGCACACGATGGAAACTAACGTTTGGACCTCTCAAGATTACAAAATAGGATTATGTTGTAAAGTTCACATTTAACACTAAGGGGGAGATTGTTAGGACCCCGAAGTTGTATAGTGTTAATGTGAAATAAGCTTAAATGAAGGTTCCTTAGAAGAGGGCTATATAAGGAACCTAAGTAGTCCTAATTAGATAGCCATTGCATTGTAACCGAGTTCTAGAAGCTGTGGAATGTAATTTTACCGATTCTCTCTAATACCGAGTCTCATTCTTACATACCGAATCTCTCTTTATCTTATCATTTCTCTCAATCTCAACATGATCTGACCTATCATAAATGATAGTTTTCAATAAAAAAAAATGATGCTAATAATAATATTAATGATATTATTAATAATAATTTTAATAATACTAATAATAATAATAATAATAATAATAATAATAATAATAATAATAATAATAATAATAATAATAATAACAATAATAATAATAATAATAATAATAATAATAATAATAATAATAATAATAATAATAATAATAATAATAATAATAAATAGATAAATAACTACCTCAAGGAAGTAGCCCTTAAAATAATGCCCAAGTCCGGATTTGAACACGCGACGTCCCGCTAACCCGATAATATCCTTAACCATTGAGCTACTAGCTCGATCTTGGTTTAAACCCCATATTTATTTTATTTAACCCAGCTTTCCAACCTTAACTATATCTCTAACAAAAAAAGAAAATATGTCGCCCCCAAGTCTTGAACCCTTGACCTCTGGTTCCCATATCACACACTTAACCATCCAAGCTATCATGCTTTTTCTGTTATAAACCCAGATTAACAACTATAAACCCGTTTATCTATCAGTTCCTTTTCTCTTCTTAAAACCATCATCTACTTTACGTTTACTCAGGGATTAGTATCTTTCTCATTTACCAACTTGGGTTTCGGTAATGGTTACGTGGTACTCAAAACAAACAGAAACATGAGACGATTTGGGGTCACCATCATCAACTTCTTAAATCATAATCTATCATCATCTTCAAATCATAAACTCTTTATCACATAAAATCATAACATCACGTACTCATATATCCTATAAAACGTCATCGTCATCTTGTTATCTTTATTCCTTAATTACTATCATTATCATCATTTTCATCCTAACACTAATCATCGTAATCATTCTGAAAACCGTACCCACCATTTTCATCATCTTATCACCATCGTCAGTTTATGTCATCAATATAACTTCATTTTCTAATATCACCTTCCCTTCTATCAACACTCTCATTTCCGTAATCCAATCAAGAAAAAGAAGAAAGAAAAAAAAATAACGTGTAAGTCAATATAGGATCGTGCCTAGTCAATGGGCCGGTTACTTTATCAATCACGATCTCTTTACTATATTAGTAATCACTCAAGTGCCCCATTATCAAAAAGGTTAGAAAGTGGGTATTAATGATTTGTAGATGTCGGCATAAGAAGGAAAAGCACTCTCAAGTATATATCTTAATTCATAGTGGCGGTTTAGGTGGTATTAAATATTAGGTTGAAATAGAAAGCAAAAGCTGAACCAGGAGGCATGATCGAATAAAGATGGGTGTTGGTTTGGTTCGAACAGTGGATGGTTAGGGTTGATTAAAACAGAAGTAGCTGCAGTAGCATAGTAGTTGCAGCTATTGTTTAAGGTGGTTTACAATTTAACAAGAGAGAGCATGAGAGATGTAGTAGCGATGGTTGGGCTGTGGTTGTAGTGACCCAATTACAAAACTGAAGTTACCGGCCCAACTTGCAGGAAGTTTACGGCCCATATATAAAAAGAATTCCAAAGACCCGTTTGTTTTTAAAATAGAATTCGAGATAGACATGTGGGAAACAAGCCACCTATATGCTATCACTTGGATTCCTTTTTCTTTAAACTATTATTTAAAACAACATCATGCCACCCATGTCATAGTGTCGGCCAATGAAGAAAATATAACAAACCATATTTGATAATAACAAGTGGGTTTTGGAATATAAAAGCAAAAGAGTAGGCGATGAAAACAAAAGAAAACAGAAATAGTAAACGTACAAGTAGTAGCAGTAGTTGCAAGGATCAAGTCATTTGTGGATGTTTGTTTGTGGGTGTGGTTTGAGTTGTTCGATCAATCGCTACAAAAGTAATCGGAAAGACAGAACAGTTGCAGCACAAAATGAACGAGCAGTATCTTGATGGTGTTACAGGTTGTCGAACAAAACAGAAGTAGAAACAAGTTAATAGCAGCAACAATTGTGACGGTTTGGCTGTTGTAGGGTGGTGGTGTAGTGGTGGCTTTTTGGTTCTCGAAGAAAGCATAAAGTGAAGGTGATGTTAGTTGTAAGAGTCTTACGGTGGTGGTTTTAATGATAATTAGTGAGGGTCTGATCGAACAACAATAACACAACAAGGGTCTCGATTCTTGTCTTATTCGAATAGGATCAAAAACGAGTAGTAGCAGCGAGTATAGTATCAATCGAAAAAGAAAAATATGAAACTAAACAAAGAGTAGTTTGATAGGTTTAGATGGTGATGGAAATCGAAGGTATAAAAAAATGGGTTTGTAAAATAAGGGTTTTGATCGAGTATAATTAGGAAGTGGGTGAGGTTTTGTTGTGATCGACTAAGAACTCAGTGGTGTGTGGCGATGAGGTTGATCGTGGGTGGTGGTCAAGGGTTTATGGCTTTCGATTTGATACAGAAGGTAGTAGGAACAACTACTACGGTGGCGTGTAGTTTCATGGTGATGAAGCTGAGTTTTGTAGATGATGAGAGTGGTGATCGAAGATGTCTAAAAGAGAAAGGGTTTTATGAGGATCACGAGAGATAGAGAAAGAAAGATGTAGTTTGAAAGAGTGGTTGAAAGAGTGGTTCAATATCAGTGATAATCTATCTATGTGTATATTTCTATATATTAGATTATGATTACACAAACAATATGATTACATAAACAAAAACAGTCTCTTTCAATTCATAATTCAGTATCACGGATGAAAAAGTGATCCAATCAAGAATAGTAACTCCAAATTATACACAGTAATTCAATTTATAATATACATTAAGATAAAAAAACGTGTCATAATAATTATTAGCAGCCTCATCATTGTTTCATCTTACCGACGTTTTATTAGAGGTAGTCTTTAGTGCTCCGTTGCTAGTCGGCGGCGGATAAAAGTATTTTGAAAAGGATCCCAAAATTTTAAATTAAGTTCATGTATTTATTTTTGTCATAAAAGGTGCGAAACATGATCGAGTAGGCTCGTTTATCATTTATTTTATTACACTCACAATCTCGCAACTTATTTATTATTAATCGAAATAATGGACGTGTGTTATTATTGTTTACTAAATAAATTCGAAATCACATATATTTTATATATTTATATTAAAAATAAATTTTATTATATCTTATATTAATTTACATATTATCTATAACAACAATCGCATATAACAGTTTATAAATATTATTATATATAATTATTTATATTTACCTATTTATATATACTTATCTATTTACAAATAGGGTTAAAGCCAAAAATAGGCTACAAACTTACACAAATGTACCGATGTCGCCCACAAACTTATTTCCTTCCTACTGTCGCCTACAAACTTTCAAAAAGTGTACCAATGTAAACAAAAACTTTCAAAAAGTATACCAATGTAAACAAAAATGACTTGCTACCGGCTAAACAGGTCAAAATTGACACGTGTCGTTCGTGGATTGGATCTTAACTCTTAAAAAAAAATTAGCAGGTCAAAATTAGTATGTAACAGGTTAAAATGCCAAAATGTTGATATTAGCACATTTTTTGAAAGTTTGTAGGCGACAGTAGGACGGAAATGAATTTGTGGGCGACATCGGTACATTTGTGTAAGTTTGTAGCCTATTTTTGGCTTTAACCCTTACAAATAATGGTTCGTGAATCGTCAGAAATGGTCGTAGCTAAATGATTGTATGAGAATAGTTCAAAATTTTTGAGATTTCAACAATACAGACTTTGCTTATCGTGTCGGAAACATTAAATTATTTAAAGATAAAGTTTAAATTTGGTTGAAATTTCCGGGTCGTCACAATGTGCATTCGACATTATTTCACTAAGTCAAGGTGGCGTGTCAATCAAATTAAACAACGTGAGATCAAGATGGAATAAGAGTTAGATATGAATGAAAGAGTTCGAGTATAAATGCACAAGTAGTCAAGTATGTCCTACTTCAAGTCTATATGCCGGTTGTAGTCTAGACTCACTAATACACCCTATGACTCGGGGTTGACACCAATGAACTCTAAATCCCTACAACCAATGCTCTGATACCATCTGTAGAAACCCGACAAAATCGTCATTGACGGCGCCTTCTACTTAGGTCCCGTTACTTGGTCATAAGTCTTTAAAATAACGTTTGACCAAAAATATGTCGCATTCATTTCAAATGTAAAGATTGTTTCAAGTTTACAAGAATAGTTCAACCACAAGTTATGTTACAATGTTATAAGTACAAATGAAACCTATGCGACACAGTTTAAAATGAAGTCAAAAGACGCTCCATGTATGCATATATACTCGACATCCAATGCAAGTATCAAAATAATGAGCGGAAGCATGTATCACATATCATTCAAAGACCTGAGAAAACATAGAAATCTGTCAACGAAAACGTTGGTGAAATCATAGGTTTAAGTAAGTAAGTGAGTAAGTAAAATGAACCACAAGATTTATAACATTTCAATAATAGTAAACCATTCCAAAAATTGTTATCACGAGCACCCAATTATCAAGGCTTAACTTTCCTTCCATAGAACCCCATCACAATAGTGTTAGAACATACACTGTTTCTCGAAAATATATTTCATCCGAAGTAACGGTAGCGAACCGTTCGAATGAGGGTTTGTCAAACCCATATGGCCATACAACATAAGTTCTCGTTTACACCCGGCAAGTGTAACTAATGATAATCGAATTGAGGATTTTGTTCTAACTCGTATGTAGAATGTTTGTTTTCATACTTGTGTTCACTTTGTAAAATGAAACGTTTATGTTTTCTCATCCCAATGTAAGTTTAAAAGAGTAAAAGTGGGACTATGATCTCACCTCGAGTACACAAGAAATAAATATACTTCACAAAGTTAACTAGTGTAAGAACGGATGCTAGTCTTGACCTAAACAAGTAGGTTGTATCAATAACGGTAAACACGATTGGTCAAAATTGTTCAATTAGTCCTATGGCTCGTTACAACTCGATTAATTAGCATGCGAATCAAATTTGTCAAGTTTCATGCAAGAATCAAGTATAAAAGAGGATTAGAACGATTGTATACGTTTTTGGTTAAGTTTGACTAAAAGTCAAACTTGGTCAAAGTCAACGAAAAAGTCAACACATTCGGGTCGGGTCCCGAACTATTTTTCTAAGTTATATAATCATATATGAGCATGTTGGCCAAGTTTCATGTCAATCGGAGGTGCGTAGCATAGTTAGAATTAAACAGAAAATTGGAAATTTGGACAGCCCTCTGTAGTTCATCTGGACGGCGTCGAAACTGGCTGGACGGCGTCCAGAAGTGAAAGCCAGGATGGCGTCCAAGATATAGGACGGCGTCCCAATGAACTACAGGTTGCTGAAGCTGAAATTTCACAAGTCTCGAACCAAAACTCAAACAAACACAAATTGTGAACCGAAAACACTTAGAACATGTATCTTATATCGTTGGAAAGGTATTTTAACGAGGAATACAACTAAATCACATATCATCAAACAATTACATCATTTAAATGACCAAATCCTCGTCGAATGATCGTTAAAAGTTCATCATTGAAGTTTCAAGTTCGTAAAACGCATTTTATGATTCGGGAATCCAATTTACACATACGGTATGTCGTTTCGAAGGTAATTAAACATACATTGCAACTAAACACTTACTAACAACATTAACAAGTATTCAATGCATAAAAAGTTCATTTTAAAAGCTATCAAATCCTAACCAAGAATCACAAAATCAATAATCATGTTAGTGAAGTTTTCCAAGCCAACCTACACATCAAATTGAAGCTAATGATGCTAGTAACATATTTATTACATGAACTTTAACATTTAAACAACATTTAATCATCCAAAATCAAAGATTAAGCACACTCATTTCAAGTGTTCATGCTAGTTACTCAAAACAACAAATCGAGCAAACTAAACACATATTCATGTTAGACTTGAGCCATAGGCACTAATTAACACCATTTCAAGTCAAAAACACTAAGAACATGAAATCTAGAGTTTTAGAAATGTTACCCAAACGAGATGAAATTGGTACCAAAATGTAGAGGATGAAGAGAGGATCACGAATATATAATTTGTTTGAATTGATGCTTGCTAGATCTTGAATAGATGATGAATTTGTGTTGAGTGAATTGAGAGAAAAAGTGAAAGTATGAGATGAGATGGGAGGTGAATGGTTGAGTGGAGGAGAAGCACTTTGACTAGTTGACCTAGTCAATTCTTTGCCCACTTGGCAAGTTCAGTCCCTCAAGTTTCAAAGCGGGTGCGTGAATTAACCGAACGAATTATTTTAAATACGCGAGAGTAAACGGGAGATGTTAAAATTCAATAACGGAAATATTAAGAACATTAGCTAACGGAGAGTACGAATCTAGATACGAAAGATGTTATTAAAATAAAAAGACGGGCGTTAAAATAATTTTAACGGAAAAATGCGGGATGTTATAATCATGTTGCATTTTTTATGCGTAAATGCAATATAATAAACTGGGGGGACTTGATTATATACATAGCCTTGCGTATGTATATTTCATGCGTAAAAAGGCTAAAAGCGAGAGCCGCTCAGAGAAATAGAAAGACCGCGAAGGTAGCGCGAACGCATGCTAATGCGAAGTGAAGATTCTCGAACCTTCAGGGTTGCGGAAGACATCCACAAAGCCATGGCGGAATGCAAACCGCTGGCGTAAAAGGGAATTCGCTAAGAGTTCCAAACCTATAAATAGAGAGCTAGATCTCTCATTTTAGGTTGTTGATTCAAAGGAATTGCTCTAGTCTTTGTGACTAGCTTGTGATCACGCCCAAGTGTAAATTCACATTGTGTTAAGGTAATTTTCTCAAGACCGGGACGAGGTGATTGATCATTGCTTCTCTAAATGAAAAACGATCATTAGGTCCCATAAACATCATCAACACCTATTCCATCCCTTTATTGCACTCGATCCTGGATTAGAGTAACATCCTAATCTAGGATTGATCACTTTAGTAGGGAGAGTCCGCGATTAGTTTCCAAGCAACTTGGGTTCAATTTCGGGGAGGGGAGGTTTTCTCCAAGATTTACTTGCGATTAGTTGCCAAACAACCCAGTTCCCGCGATTAGTTGCCGAGCAACCCGGGATGATCCTTGGAGTTTCCTACCTAGCGTGTGTGGTCGCAAATGAGAGTATTCGATGCGAAAATTACCGGAAAAAAAAATCGAGTTCATTCATAATCATTACTTACTCTTTCTTCGACCACTCTATATTGTGCTGTTAAAAAGTTTGAACATCAAATTACATGTTATACTGGAACATGAAACTTTTTAAAAATAATATCAAAATGTCATCCACTAAACTATCTTGTACTCTGTAATTGTTATGATGGTTTAATAAGTAGCTACATAACGCTAAACTTGACCATATAATTTTTAGTGTAATTAGAGCATCTCCAATGACAATTAAGATCCAATTGCGATACCGTAGGCGTAGAAAGTATAATACCAATGTGAAAGTGACTTCAATTATGAAATTGAGATTTTAAGCATCACTTTCAATCTACCACAACTAAAAGCAAATATTTTAAAATATCAATTTATGGAGTTTAACTTATAAGAGATGTTACGTGTACCCAACTACTAAAGGTCACGAGGTGTCACCCGCCTCACAAAATGACCCGTAACTGATGAGAAAATCCGAAACTCGTTATAATTGTGCTGGGTCTGACTCGAGTCCCTCGGATCATGGGCCGGGTATAGGGATGGTTACAAAAAAAATTCGGGTTCGGGTTCGGGTTCGGGTACGGTTTTGGATACAAACCCGTATACCCGACCCGCATACCCGTATACCGGGCCCAAGAAATTTTAATAATAATTTTTATGTAAAATTTTAGTATTAGTATTATATTGTTAATGTATGAAAGAATTCTCTTATTTGTTTTGAAATCGAGTATAATTTTATTCTATAATCATATACAACAAGTTTTAGAGATGTGATATTTTATATACTTTGTATATTTGAGTATTTTAGAAACTTTTCAATCAACATTTTGTATGTGATATTTTATAATACTTTAAACATGAAGTAGTTAAGTTATTTTTCGTTATTTTGACTTGGTAACTTATTGAAAAATAGATACAGAATGACAAGTCGGGTATACCCGTTTACCCATGGAAAAACCCGAAACCCGATAGTACATTAGTAAATGGGGACCCGACGGGTTTCAGGCCGGGTTTGGGGTGGGGTTTCTTAATCGGGTTCGGGTCCGAGATTAACTAAACTCGACCCAAACCCAACCCGATGCCATCCCTACCCGCCTTAGTAGATTGGTAAATTTTAATGCAAAAAGTTTTTCATTTTATTCCCAGTAGATTTTTCTTTTCTCAAAAGTGTTCATGTTTTGCACTCAAAGTCTCAATATATCGTCAAAAAGTGATCGTATTTTGTTTAAAATGCTTCATATTATGGTCCATATATTCCCTAAAAAACTTCATATTTTGTGAAAATAATTCCTTGTTATGCGCGTGTACCTAACTTTCGGATTTATTTAATTTAATAGGTTAAAAGCTTAGTTAACCACATGTACAAAACTTTTCAAGAGATAAAACCACACAATGTTATGGAAACCAATCAACGTCCTAGATGTGTCCATACAGGCATAAAGACAACAGCACAAACAAAACTTAAACATCACAAGCAAAGGTGACTTCTATTATTCACGGGACTAAAACTGATCATTAGCTATATTTTTAAGGATGAAACCTGTAAATTCATCTACATCTTACATATAAATTGTCCATTTTCCCTTCACAACACATCAATAATTCTCTTAACAAATCTCTTAAACTCTATCACGCAAACTTAAAAGTTGACCATGGCTATAAAGCCCAACATGTACATAGCCGTTATTCTGGTTGTGTTTGTTGTTGCCAACGTGGCAGCTGAGCTTCAACGTTTCGATCATTGGACGACAAAAGCAGATGGGTCACTCGACGTTTTGGTGATCGGAGATTGGGGACGGAGAGGATTATACAACCAATCTAATGTCGCATTTCAGGTACTTTGTTTAGTACAACAATTATTATTTAGAAAATGAATTACTAAAACGTTACATGTGAAGTTAAAAGTAGTGAAATAAATGATCTCGTAAATGATCAAATTTCATTAAATATGAATAATTTTCAACCATTTGATGATATTAATTCATAGAAATAAAAGTGCAAGTGTAAGTGTATATTTAAGTGAATAGAAGGTTAGCACAAATGTCAATCATAGAGTGTTTTCTTTTTAGATAATAAATCTATATGAAACAATATATTAATAGGTTCTGTAATATTATAATAAGGGAGATGATTCTAAAACACCATTTTTTATTCTTACACACCTATTTTAACCTTTTACTCTTCTAATAATACTCCATTTCTTTAAATTGGTGTGTAAGGATCAAAAAAGGGTGTGTTAGAATTATCCCCTTATAATAACTTGTTGATAATGCAAAACATATTATATTATATCAATAACAAATAACAATAATGACGTGTTTATGATTAACTTTTGTTTACATATTAGAGTTAGAAAATTATTGAATGGTAGATAATTCATCCACATGGTTCTCTAATCTAGAGTGTGATTCACACAGCCTGCCATTATTACTTAAATAGGGAGCTGATTATTCTATAGTTATGACTTATGATATTATATTTATAATTTATATATACTAATAGTAATATATATGACTATGATTACATGTTATATCGAGTGGTTTATTAAATAAATATTGAAACTGTTTTTGATGTGGATGAGTTGTAATTAACTAGTTTTTTTTTCTTTCTATTTTTATAATTATAAGTATTCTGCACGTTCGATCTTTTTCCTTTCGGGAGTGATCTAATTTGTTATGCAAACTCACTAATTTCAAGGCGTTTGCAAGTTGTCCAGAGTCACACGTGGTGAAAAGAACAAACTATACACACAAACACGTTAAAGCTAATTTTCTAGAAATATAAAACTAAAAAGGAGAGTATCACTCTGGAAAAAAAAAAGATTTATCTTTATTCTAAGATAGAAGAAAGATTATCTACATCCATGCAAAATTAAAGTTAATCTCATTTTGAAACACACAAACACCATAATATCAATTTTGCTATCTCACACCTTCTCAACCATCACCTACTCCGTTCAACTTCCCTTCTACCACCCATCCCACCACCTCCTCCGGCCACCCCTCTGGCCGAAGATGTTGTAACCCATATGTCGAAGCCAAACGGCTTTTCGTGTGCTAAGTCGAGTGATTGTCATGTTACATCTTTATTGATTTTCAATTTTCCGGAGGCTTGGTCTCGTGATGATTGTCGTAGAGTATTCGAGAACTATGGGGCTCTTAAGGACGTTTACTTTGCCCGGAAGAGGTTGTCGAGCGGTCAAAGATTCGGGTACGTCCGTTTTGAGGGTGTTGCTGACATAGTCTCCTTCACGAAAACCTTAAATAACATACACATCAACGGTAGGTGGATTTGTGCCTATAAGGCAATCGAGAAAAATAATGGCAGTCGCGTACAGAATAGAGGGGGAGCAACCAACCTGAATACCGATGGGTCTGGTATTGCTCCTAATCTAAATGTCGATGATTATGATGCATTCCCACCTGCTCCTTGGAGTCGACTATCAGCAAATGCATCAAACCCAATTAATTGGGGAGGTAAATCCTTTGCAAATTCTATTGGTTCTAATAAGTCAAATCGTATCGAGATAAAAATCGATGGTAAATGGATTGATTTTGATCTTCCGAAATCGGTGAGCAATCATAATCTTGTATTTAGTTTCAACAAGGACAGGATTTCGTGGTCTTTAGTCGAAATTAACAAGACCCGTATCGATGATGTTAACGTAGGAGTCCAACCTGAGCTGGCCAAGGGATCTAACATGGGTGATAAATCTTCATCTATGTGTCCAGATTCGGCAGACGAGGTTAATTTATCAGCTAATTCGGGTGTCCTATGTGAAGATAATTTAAATGATTTTCAGGAGAACAAACCTTCTGAGATTGTAGAAGAGAGTAATAATGATGAGTTTGTTGATGGTGAGTCCTTGCCGGCTGACGATAAAGTTTCAGAAATCATTGATAATGAGGTTGAAGACGGCGAGTTCACACCGGATGGGCCCGACGGTTTCAGTAACCCGTCATCTTCCGACGGTTCCCTAGCCTCGACTTCCGCCCCGGAATTCAAATTGGATGGTGACCAGTTACCTATGAATTTCCAATCAACGAGGCACTCTGATGCAAATTCCTATGATGAAGATACAGATATCGAGGAAAGTGTAGGCATGCGTGTTCCTGGCACGTCTGATCTGATTTATCCCCAATCGAGATGTGAACCTAACCAAATTGGGCCAGAAAGTAATATTGGGCCTGACCTCTCTAGTGGGTTTGCTAAAAATAATAAGACCCCAAATTGGATGGATCTGGGCTCAGTGGAAAGACAAGTGGGTGACCCTAGCTCAGTGGAAAGACAAGTGGGTGACCCTAGCTCAGAAAATTTTGTTTGTTTAGCACGTTCCGCGGTTGCTCGTTTCCGTGTAAAAAAGAAAAAAGCCCCTCCTCTGATCAAAAGCCATTTTTATTAAACATGTGTGGGGTAGGCGTAATATGAAACGGAACCGTCGTCGTGATAATTTTCGGTGGCAAGATAGATACTTTATCGAGAATGTGATGATTGATCCGGACGAGGATATTTGTTGCTGCTCTTGCTGCTCTTCGTGCGCGTCATCAGACTCGGAATCATAGAGTTGCTTATTTGGCGTGTCTCTAATGTCCTCGTGTTTGTGCGTCTTCTTTTGTGTCGAACTTAGTATGTGTGTGCGTCTTATTTTGCGGTGCGTGTTGTTGTTGTGTTTTATCTAGCTCCTGACTAGTTTTTTTTCGTGTATTGTTTTTATTTTAATAAAATTGCCTTGCCTTTCAAAAAAAAAAACATCCATGCGAAATTGAATTTTATTGTTGTTGTAAAAAAAGAAGTATCATGCAAATAGTTTAATTGAGATACCGTGAACGTTTTGACAATTTTCAGAAGACTTCGAAATATTTTGTTTTATGTGTGATTTAAATTTGAGAACTCATGTGATGAATTAATGATATTAAGATGTGAGACACTAGATCATGTGATGACTATATATCATGATAATAGAAAAAATAGTATTTACGTGTGATTGGTTTATATTTTTATTTGTTTGATAGCTATCAGGTTTTGCATGGAAACAAAAAAGTACTATTAAAAGTCTTGAAAGGAATATGTTCGTTATCATCAAAAGTATATGCTACTCCGTATGTGATAGCAACAGTTCGATCATAACGAATATAACGAATATGCTTTCTTTTATGCTCCAATTTCAATTTTAATGGCCCTACTCGACCCGATAATTTGTAATGGTAAAGCTAGAGTATTGAAAATCACATTACTGATATGTTTGAATTTGTATTTTAAAAAATAGATTATGCGATTTTAATAACTAAAATCAGAAAATTAATTTTACATCACAGTTGTTTAAATTTGAGAATATTCGATGAGAGTATTCGATGTCAATAACTTATCTTTAAAAAAAAATGTTGTTTGAATTTGATTATGTTACCTAATATTACACTGATTAGTTACTTAGTTTTTTTTTAATGTAAAAAAATAAAAATAAAAAAATATATCAGACAAACCAAAACTTAGTAAAATAACAGAACTAAACTTAGTACTGTTGGAATAATTTTAGGATTTGAAGAAATTATACGTTTTTCATTTAGCATATAAATATAAATTTTTCTATAAGAAGGTATAACAAAGACTCATATATGTTAAACAGATATTGATGAATTAGTATTTTGTTGGTGGGCTAACCTAAAATTAAACTGATTATCCGTTGATTTGGAAAATTTCAAGTTTACTTTAATATTCTTTTTTTTTTATTTTTTATTTTTTATTAAGCGAGGAAACCCTCCTATGAACGAGCATATTGGCTCCCCTAAAGAAGGTAAAACCTCGGGTAATCAAGCCCCCACAAGCGCGAGATTTGGTACCGGGTGAATTGCGCATTATGCGCACCCTCTAGTCACACTCCCTTTTTGAACAATTTGGCATAACTATGAATTGAATCCGGGTGATATGCTTCATTGGACAGAAATTCTCTTATTAGAATGTAACTGATGTGATTATATCACATACACTAGTACACTTCTATGAATTTTAACAATTAAAATTAAAATAAAATATAACATGAGAATAGTAAATGTATCTCTTAAAATTACGTTTAACCTTATTATTTTTAGTAAATATTTTTGTCAATACTAATCTTCTGTTGAGTGTAAAGAAGATTGAAACAAATCTGAAGAAAGATTTTGCCAACGCCAAATAGAAGCTACGGTCGCGAGAATAACAACAGAAGTCGAGCTAGTTTGGTCACGAAGCTCGCGGTCGCGAAGAAAAGACTCGCGATCGTGAAAAGTGGTTCAGTGGGCAGAAATTGAAACTCAATTAGGATTTCAAGTTTGGTTCTAATTCGTGGTCGTTTAGCACTATAAATATATTCCTTGTAACCTTTAACCAATGTGCACGAAAATTATAGTAGAAAGTCTCTAGTTTATGCCCGTGGAGTAACAATCTTCTCCATGTTTGAAGTTGGGATATAATCACGTTAAATCATTGTGTTGTTTTATGCTTTAGTTAGTTCGTTTATCGTTTGTGGGTTAGTGATTGGTTTAAATCACTTTTCTTATTGGGTCTATAATTCCTAACAATTGGTATTAAAGCTTGAAAATTTGAAGACCGGACACGATGGAGAATTGAAAGCAGGGTTTTTCGATATGTTGATGATTAAGGTTATCACCAAGTTATTAAATGACGAGCTTAAGGATTTGTTTTGCAACATGTATCGAGACCAGGTGACTTAGTTGTTCGCGATGAACTCAGGGGGTATGTCGATGTATCCGGGAGATTTAATCACACCAGGAATGATCTATCGTTCTGACAATTTTATGATGCAACTAGTCTATAGATAGTTGTATCGTGATGGTGATTTTTGTCCGCGGAGGGTTACAGAGTCAAGGGTCGGGTCGATAGATTCGTTGCGGAGAGATTTTATGGAGATCCAGGTGACGGATCTGAGTTTTCGTTCCTCACTATCCCGTACGAAGGATCGATTGAGCTGAATTCAGATGTTCATGCGCAATTGTAGGAGAAAAGTCCTAGCGGGCTCGTTGACCGTTGGATTGACTTGAATTTTGGATTGTATGTAGTAGACACATATTGATCTACAGGTGATAAAAATTTGGCGATGATCGGACCGTTGGACTTTCATATATCTATTTTTGAAGTTGCTGCAATTCCAGGATGAACTCTTCAGGTTTGATGACGCAAGTGCGAGACGGCTTTGTCTTGTGAAACTTTAAGCGATGCGAGCTGTGTTTTCGTGGATGTTGGTTTGTTATGGGAGCTCAGGAGGGTGGTTTTCTCTCAGGTTAGATCGGTTAGGTAACGAACGAGATGCATCATGTTGAAATCGATAGTGGGGGTTATTGAAGGAGTTTGGTGTTTGTGTGTTTTGAAACGGGATGACCAAAGGTTTTTTGGTCAGATACTAGTTATGAATATGCGGGCATGTTAGAGCTTCTTTTACCAGGGAAATTGGTTGTCGAAGGAGGTCGGATAGAACGCTTTGGTTGATGGTTTGTTCAATAAAAGGGAGCGGTTTCTTCGAGGGTGATCAATTAGGAGTCGTTAGGTGATGGAAGAACTGGATAATCTTGTGAGTCCCGGAACTTGAGCTTTCTAGGATCTTTGAGGGTGTCAAGAACTAGGTGTGAGTTTGGTAACCGACGGAAGTTATCGAGCTAGTGGAGTTGGACAACTAGTAGAGTTGTGGAGATGGTTGAGCGACTTGTTTCTCCAATGTTCTCAAGTTTAGTGTGTTGATTCCGGATATATAAAACTGGCGCATTGGATACTTGTTTTACTCTCTAATGGAAAAGTAGTTTACGACTGATCGGTGGTACGAACCCAAGTTTCTTCTCGAGTAGTCACGGTTTAATTATTATTCGTACAGTGGGAGCATGCTTGGGTGAAAATATGGGGTTTGTGAAATTTATAGCACCATGATGAGGTCATTGTACCAACTTGAAAGCGGAAAGTTGAAATTGTGGTACATTTTGAGGTAGTGATTGCGTTCTCACTAGGTACCTTGATGAATACGCTACAAAGGCATCTGTTGGGGTTTTCTGATTGGTGGTAAAGAAAATCATAGATAGAGGGGGTTAATATGTACGAGTGATCGTTGACATGTGGATTCGGAATTGGATGTGCGTAGAGTGATTGATGAGGCGGTGTTGTCTCATGAAGAATCCTTAATTGAAGTCTCACTCGCTTCAATGTGTTTTCTAATGGAAGAATATGATCTTCTGGTTTAAGAAGGTGGTGGCGAAAGAAACCAAGATGGCCCAAGCTAGTAACTAAGAGATTGTATTATCGCTCAGTGGTTTTTTTTGGTGTCAAAAGACTTCATTCCATTGTAGGTTAACGATGGGAATGCGGCGTGATTTGGGTGTCTCATTTGACGGTATCAAAATGTAACAGACTCGTCCCACATCGGTGGGAGAGGAAAACAAAGCACTCCTTATAAGGGTGTGGATACCTCTTCTGGTATGACGCGTTTTGAGGGTGTTTACCCGAGAAGCAAATCCGTTAGGTAGAAGTGCGATCCGGGGTTGTACTCGTGTGCGGGTAGCCCGTCGGTGATCGGCTTGTGTCCAAAGCGGACAATATCATACTACGGGCTGATGGTGATGTTACTTTTGGTATCAGAGCTGGGGCCCGCATCGATGTGCACTGCGGGGACGCAGTGTCCCGAAGGGGGGGGGAGAGTTGTAACAGACTCGTCCCACATCGGTGGGAGAGGAAAACAAAGCACTCCTTATAAGGGTGTGGATACCTCTTCTGGTATGACGCGTTTTGAGGGTGTTTACCCGAGAAGCAAATCCGTGAGGTAGAAGTGCGATCCGGGGTTGTACTCGTGTGCGGGTAGCCCGTCGGTGATCGGCTTGTGTCCAAAGCGGACAATATCATACTACGGGCTGATGGTGATGGTATCAGAGCCACTCATGTGCCGTTGGGTGTGGTGGGGCAAACCTCATCGAGGACGATGAGTCCCTAAGGGGGGGTGAATGTAACACCCTAGGCAAATCCCACATCGCCCACGAACATGAGTGATCATGGGATTATAAGGTAATACTCACGCTTAAATGACACAACGCGTTTTGGGATCACAGGCTGAGTAGAAGTGCGAGTACGTTGTGGTTAAGCGTGCTCGGGCGAGAGCACTACCAGGATGGGTGACCTCCTGGGAAAGTGCTTCTCGTGTGTGATCGCCAAGAAAAAGCCGTGCGCCTGCGGGCAAAGCGGACAATATTGTGGTCATGTTAAGCTGGGGTGTTACAGAATGGTATCAGAGCCACTCATGTGCCGTTGGGTGTGGTGGGGCAAACCTCATCGAGGACGATGAGTCCCTAAGGGGGGGTGAATGTAACACCCTAGGCAAATCCCACATCGCCCACGAACATGAGTGATCATGGGATTATAAGGTAATACTCACGCTTAAATGACACAACGCGTTTTGGGATCACAGGCTGAGTAGAAGTGCGAGTACGTTGTGGTTAAGCGTGCTCGGGCGAGAGCACTACCAGGATGGGTGACCTCCTGGGAAAGTGCTTCTCGTGTGTGATCGCCAAGAAAAAGCCGTGCGCCTGCGGGCAAAGCGGACAATATTGTGGTCATGTTAAGCTGGGGTGTTACACAAAAGGAGTTGTTAATTGGCTAATCTGGGGTTGATGTAGGTTGTATAAACATAGTTGACAGGTTGGCTAATGTTGAGTTTATTTAAAGTCTTCTTCGAGTGGGAGATTGTTGAGTGCAAAAAAGATTGAAACAAAGTTAAAGGAAGATTTTGCAATCGCTATATAGAAGCTCCGATCTCGAGAATAGCAACATGTTAGAACCCTAGAAAGAGCCGATTATGTATCAAGGATTGTAAGGGAGGTGTTCTATAGATGAGGGCTATATACAGAACACCAAGCCTCTCACTCACTAACATTAACCACCGTTATGTAATGTATTTAAGAGAGTCGTGGAATAGACTTTGACAACTTGACCATTTCTCTGTAACATTCATGTGGTTATTGTTCGCATTCATCATATTCATGGATCTTAGGTCCTATTAATTGGTATCAAGAGCCATGGCCTTCAACGAAACGAATGAGATTCTATGAATATCAATGAATGTTTACCTTACACCTTCAAACAAAATACTTACACCTTCATACATTCATCATCTTCATCATGAAGATATGAAGATCATGAAAAATTTTCAAAAATTGTTTTATAAATTTTCCGCGTCCGAACAACATTCATCCGTCCAAATTCATCATTCGTACACCATTCCTCACATGAAAATTTCTAGAACATAAAATTCAAAATATAAATCATAATCATCATCTGATCTGTTAGAACCAGTCAAGCCTTAAAATGGTGGGATATGACGAGGGATATAAATATCCTACCAAGGCATCCTTAAAAGAGAGCCATTCACACCTATAGCCAAAGCACTTAAACGAGTTCAAGAGAGTTGTGGAAAAGTCAATCTTGACTAATTGACTTCCTCTCAATATCATATCAATCTTCATACATTCATACGATATTCATAGTTCTTGGTTCTATCAATTGGTATCCGAGCCATACCTTCAATGAAACGAAGGAGATCCATACTGAATACCGTGTTTGTGTGTATCTTCATCCAACCTTCAAACCACCTTCATACTCGTATTCGAATCTTCATCGTATCTCCATACTAATCTTCGAATCTTCAAATAATCTTTAAATCTTCAAACCAAATCTTCAACTGAATATTCATATCTTTGAACCTTAACTTACTGAATCCGAAATTCATATCCATCCGAATCTGAGACATTCGGACATCTATCTTCAAATTTACACTTCCAAAAATACAATATAAAAAAGAAATTCAACTGTCGTAATATCAAGTATTCAAAAAATAAAAAATTGTATTGTCATATCCAAGTCCACGTGCATACATCAGATACATACATCATCTTAGATCAAAACATCAAAAATCTTCATATCTCTCATCCATCTTCATCTACAGTAATCAACCCTTCATCAACAAATAACAACAACTTACATTCATCACAACAACTTATCATTCCAGATTCTCATCAATCGTTACAACAATTCAGATAATTAAAAACACAAATTGCAAATTCATATTCAAAGCTACTATTCGTATCATCTTCATGAGCTTCAATTCCCAAATCATCAATTGATAAATGAAAACATGAATTGAATACAGAAGATCGATCCTAAAACTAATCCTAATGTTCGTTGATCTTCATATTCGGACAACTAGTTCAGATTCGTCTGAATTTAGATCGTGTTCTTCGTCATTCAAAAACTCAAGTCGCTTTGACCTTCGGATCAACTCAGTGCATTTTAGATCGAATCAAGCATAGTTTATGGATCCTTATCTATCACTTAAGCTTCGTGATACTTCAATTCGGATCGAAAAACATCACAAATTTCTAATTCGTTAAGTCAAAGTGTGGGATAAAAAGTCAAACGAGTTGATGTTGATCAAATTCGAATTCTACAAGTTGTTTTTGGCCATGGATCTGATCTACGAGCATTATATGATGAATTTTTGACATATTTCGAGAAGGATTCATGTCCTGAAAGTGATTAAATCGCAGATTAAAAGTTCATGTTCATATGCTTTTTCCGTTCACTGTTCATCGATTTTCAGCCATTTGATGTTTTTGGCTCTGAATCTTCACGAAAAAGTCTAAATCGCTGCCATTAGAACACATAGCAATCGGATTTAATTCATAATCTGATTATTCATCATGTCCGGATGTGATGTGTGACGAACATAAGTAGTTACATTCGCACGATCTTCGTTGAATCTGATTCGGACTATCTTAATTCTGTTACTGGATCTAATTCGCATAACTCAAGGATTCACACACTTGAAGATCATTCGCACAGCAAACTCCTCAATTGGTTATTCACACACTATTACTAATTCGCACAAATACTTGAAGATTCAAACAGGAATCTGATATTGGTGTTTGATTGGTTGTTCTCACACTGAAAAAGCCCAACATTTTAGTGTCTGAATAGGCCTAATGAATCATTAGGCCCAACCATTGTGCAATTCTTATTTGGGTCGTCCAATATATAAGCCCAACAAGCAACAAAGGTTTTTGTGAGAATCTCACACTCGTGAGAATCTGATATTGAGAGAATCTCACATTCGTGAAAAGCTATATGAGAATCAAACACCGTGAGAATTTGACAGACGTGAGAATCTTACATATTTTCACCTTCAGTCCCTGTCAGGATCTCCTATTTTGCAACAGTGGGTCCCTGTCGGAATCTGGACCTCCTGTGCAAAAGTTTTCAATAGTTTAAAGTTAACGATTACTAACGCAACATCAAATTCAAAATTTGATTCACGAGAATCATATCTTGAATGGGAGGAAACGTGATATTTCTTGATATTGTTCGACTTTTCGTGTACTTTACCTACAATGATGACAACTGATTCAGAGATTTCCAAGCTTAAAACTCAGATTGCGGAAATGAGTTCACTTCTTTCTCAAAGCAAAGTGAGAGAAGAAAAGCTAGAAGCTAAAGTGTGTACTGTGCAACAAGACTATGACCGACAACAAAGAATGTGTAAAGAACAAAATGCGTGTGTCATGCTAAACATCACTGGACTCAAAAAGGAAAAAGAAGATTATCTTTCAGAAATTCATCAATTAATCAAATTTCAAAGTTGGAGTTCAAATCATCCAAGAGTTCTTCACGGGAAAAAACATTACCACATTTGAAACCCGAGATGGTGTCAATAGGACTTAATACTGATCCGATATCAGTAGTGGATGAACCAAAGACTTCGATTCCGGATTCTCCTTAAACGGTTGAGAAGAAGGTCATCAAGACGGAATCCACTCCTTCTACAGTTTCTAAACCCAAAAAAGATATATTCCAGTTACGAGACAAATACGAATCATCCGTTTTTGAAAACCACATATGGGGAGATTGGAGAGATTACATGTTATCGAGATCAATATGGTTGGTTTCCACACAAACCCAAGAAGCCAGTCATAGGTCCGAGGAAAACCCCTCATATCAAAGTTGACCTTGTTTCTAAAACCTCAAAGCTTAAGTTTCCGAAACAAGTGACAGGTGATAAAGGGGCAATCAAGATTTATACCACACCCGATTCTTAAACACCAACCAAATACTCTTTTCAACAATTGCTTAAGTTTAAGCCAAGGTCCGTGATTATGGCTAAAACTTCATTCCCTTCAGTACCACCGAAATTATTCTCACAAGCTGGACCAAGTATTCCAGTAAAGTGAAGTGAAGAATCCACAGAACGAATCGATAATACCCACAAGTGGTACATGTTTTCAAGATGATTTAACTTCACTACGGTTTCCAAATACTTTTGTATGGGACCTGCTCTTCAAATAGATGTTAAACATCACATGTGCCCTCATTGACGTAACTTGTCAAGGGGGAGATAATGTTCTTACTTCTAGGGGAGCAACGATTGTTCTTTCTAGGGGGAGTGAACAAATGCTTACCACGATTCTAACTCTGATACCTTGATTAAGTTTACGCATTTGTCAAGGGGGAGCAATGCATGAAGATACAACGTCGGTTACCTTTGCATTGGCTCTGATACCCTTTCCCTCTCTCATCAAAATATGCTTAAGAGAATCAATCACATATTGAGGGGGAGATAAAAGGGAAAGTAAATACGAGGTCTTCAGCAACTTGAAGAATATTCTCAAGAAGTCCGTTGAAGATTCAAGAATTCAAGAATATCAAGATCTTCAAACAACAGCAACATACATAAATTGAAGATTAGACTAGTAGTTTTAGATTTTTTGTATGTAAGTAGTAAGGATGCTAATTTTTTTCACACAAATGATGCAAATGGGGAGATTGTTAGAATTCCAAGATTTGCATAGATTGTGTGCCAAGCCTTAGAATGGTGGGATATGACGAGGGCTATAAATATCCTACCAAGGCATCCTTAGAGGAGAGCCATCCACACCTATAGCCAAAGCACTTAAACGAGTTCAAGAGAGTTGTGGAAAAGTCAATCTTGACTAATTGATTTTTTCTCTCAATATTCATATCAATCTTCATACATTAGTACGATATTCATAGTTATTGGTCGTATGTCCGAATTAGGACCTCCAGTGCAAATATTTCCAGACAGTGTAAAGTTAACTGATTTTGTTAAATCCCTAACATACTAGTATAAATCAGCCGACGAAGGCTGACGAAAGCTAACGAAAGTTGTTATTTTGGGATTTTAACAACATTTTGAGGAAAATTTGGTGTCGGGGATTTTGACGTCCGAATATCCTCTCGGTTTTTCTCATTGGCGTTATTTGATATACTTTTGGGATTACCAATTACATCAACTACATTTTATAATGAAGCTTTTATTACATGCAAGCATCATTGTGGGGGAGATAAGTATATGGTTGATGGACGTTTGTTCGAGTTATTGTTTGATTCGATGAGAAGCAAAGAAGGATTAAAAAAAAACCCGCATCATATGGGGAGTTAAAGATGAAGATTGGTTTTATTCTCCCCCCACAATCTTTGAGCATTCATGAAAGGTTTCTAAAATTGAAAATTGTGCACATATTCATTATCAAGGGGAGTTTCTAGAATTCAACAGCACTTCATAATCAAAGTCAAATGATGATTCGAATATGACTTCAATACATTACGGTATTGGACTCAAACTTCAAAGTGAGAAAGTCAAAGCGTTACTTATTTGACCAGCAAAGGAAAACGAAAAGAGACTTCCATATCCTTGGGGGAGTATTTGAGAACGTTGGGAACTTGAAGGGAACCAACGATTCAATTAAGCTACCTTATATCGATGAGGCGATATATTGAACTATTGTGTGCCCCATATACTTTGAAGGGGGAGTTTCTCAAGTTTATCGAGCTTACTAATCAAGATAAGTGTTATGGGGGAGTTACATGTATTCGAAGATGATCTTTCCTCACTAGCTCTGATATCAAAGACTCTACTAGAGATTTAAATTGTTCTTCAATGAGGTATTAGGAGTACCGAAGACCTTAAGGGGAGCACTTCCAAGATTTCAGAATGTTCTCAACCATATGAAGTGATGCTAAGATGAATGTCTAGTTTATGCGCATTTCGTTGTGCATTATTAAAGACCATTGAAAGTAGAAGAATTTCAAGATTCAAGATCTACTTCAACAGCCGTGCAAGATTCGAGGGGGAGTTAGTTAGCGATAGTTAATTTAATCTCATGTAATTTTGTATGTTTTTAGCTAGTGAGCAATCTTTGACACATAATCATCTCTTAGGGGGAGATTGTTAGAACTCTAGAAAAAGCCGATTATGTATTAAAGATTGTGAGGGAGGTGTTCTATAGATGATGGCTATATATAGAACAACAAGCCTCCCTTACTCACTAACATTAGTCACCGATTAGTAATGTATTTAAGAGAGCCGTGGAATAGACTTTGACTAGTTGACCACTTCTCTCTAGCATTCATGTGGTTATTGTTCACATTCATCGTATTCATGGATCTTAGGCCCTATTACAACAAAAGTCGAGATGGCTTGGTTACGAAACTCGCGATCGCAAAGAAAAGAATCGTGTTCGCGAAAAGTGGTTCATCGGACAAAAATTGGAACTCGATTAGGATTTCTAGTTTGGCTCTAATTCTTTGTCGTTTAGCACTATAAATATATCTGTTGTAACCTGTAACCAATGTGCACGAAAATTATAGTAGAAAATCTATAATTTGCGTCTGTGGAGTTTTCTTTTCCGTGTTTGGAGTTGTGATATAACCACGTTAAATCATTTTGTCGTTTTATGCATTTATTTATCATTCATATGCTTTGACTAGTTTTTTATTGTTTGGTGGTTTAATGGTTGATTTAAATCACTAGTCTTATTGGGTCCATAATTCCTAATATCTTCCTTATTCAAATTTAGTATCTACGTTTATTAATGGTGTTATTGAGTTATAAATAAAAAATTAAATTATTTATAGTATGATTAAAAGTAGTCACAGGGATTACATTTAATATTCTCTATTAAACTAATAAAATGAATGATGATACATATGAGTGACGACATAAAATGATATTAAATGACAAATGAGTAATTTTATCAGTATTATATAAGGAAAATGTTAAACGTAGCCATAAAAGTTACGTTTAAGACTTTAAGCATACCATGTATATGTTAATTCCATATTTACAACTAATCGTTATCATGAATAATGTCAATACCAAAATTATATAAGGAAATTTAATATTAAAAAAGAGAATATTTATGTTTTGCAATTAATTAATTCAACATAATTTTAAAAGTTAAATATGATATGCTTAAATGTAACGACTACGTTTATCGTTCTCCTTAATCTAAATTGCATTTTCACAGTAGGTGAGTGTTCGATTTAACAAAACTCCGCTTTTAGAATCCACAAAGGCAAATAAGCAATTTTTGAAATATTATATGTCCAGCATTAATAATAGATTATTTGCTTTGTACTTTAAATTACTTTCAGGAAATACTATTACTATTATTTTTTGTATTTTTTCTATAAACGAGTAAAGCGATTAATATTTTTACCCAAACAGTCAAACTGGATTAAAACCGTGATATTTTCACAACCTATACTAAAAATTAAATAAGTGTTATGTATCATCTAGAGGTGTACATATTAGATATTTGTTACATTAAATTCATTATATTTTCACTCATCTATTTATTTATATTTTATATTTATATTTATAGATGGGAATCGTGGGAGATAAGTTAGATACAGACTTTATAATTTCAACTGGTGACAACTTCTACGACAATGGCCTAATCGACGAAGATGATCCTTTGTTCGTTGAGTCATTTTCCGATATCTATAGATCACCCAGCTTACAGAAACAATGGTATTCGGGTATGTTTACAGCGTGTATGTGATTTTAGTGTTATCTAACAGTCATTTTAGGTGATTGAAATTTACTTGAAAGCAAGTGTTATCTAGCAATACTCAACAACAGGTTTAAAGAATTTGGAGTGCATGCTCGTAAGGGTTTACTAGATACTACTACGTGGGGGCTCGCGCCCCTTTGCGGGGTCCAAGGGGTAACGCCCCTTGTGGGGTCCAAGGGGAAAGACCTCTGGTTGGGGTAATGCTTCTAACGGATTTTCTTGTGAATAATCATATCGTTTGAATTAACGACTTGTCCTGCCAAAATGGAGGGCTACACCTTTTCGACGCACCCTTGCATATTTCAACCGGATTTAACAGGTTTTCCCTCTAGGAAATTGTTAACAGCTTTCATTCGAATTTCAGAATAAACATACACATATTCTCTAACATCCGGATTTTAATCTTCAAGCATAGAATCAAATCATTGTTATTGTCTTATCCCAGTTACAATTTCGTGAACCCGTTGTAGGGTCGAAATACTTATTTTAGAAAGTGTTTCACGATTCAAGAACTGTTGGGAAGAGGGGATCGCCTGGACGTTGGGAGATATAAATTTGAGAGAAAAACAACTCTATTACTCACAAGAATAGATTTACAGAGTATTACAAAACTCTTACAAAAAAACTCTCAAACTCACACACACTCTCTAGGTTGTGATTACACTTCTCTGAGTGATTTAGGATGATTTACAACTGAGGTTTGCACCTCTATTTATAGTAAAAATTCTATGGCGGTGGAATGGTGTGAACGGAGAAGGTTGGCGGCCGTCATCGTCATCAACTTTGCTACTTCCATATGAGTTGTCAAGGTTTCCTACTTTGAATATCTAGAAGGTGGGCTTCTAGATTGTAGGTTGGAAATCTTCAATTCTCCCCCTCCAGCCGAATCCACGAACATTCCAGTTATGTCTCTGCATAACTCCAACTTCTCTCGAGTCACCACCTTTGTTAACATATCCGCAGGATTCTCCTTTGTATGGATCTTCACTAGTCTCAACAGTTGTCGATCAATTACCTCTCGTATCCAATGATAGCGGATATCAATATGTTTTGTACGGGAATGGTACATGGAGTTCTTGCTCAAATCTAGAGCACTTTGACTATCACAATATACCTTGTACTCCTTTTGCTTGATTCCAAATTCTTGAAGATAACGCTTTAACCACAACATTTCTTTTCCAGCTTCTGCGGCAGCAATATACTCTGCTTCAGTTGTGGATAATGCAACACACCTCTGTAGTCTTGACTGCCATGAAACAGCTCCCCCTGCAAAAGTGTAAATGAATCTTGAAGTAGATTTCCTACTATCAGGATCTCCGGCCATATCCGCATCTGTATAGCCTTCCAAGATTGGATCAGCTCCCCCGTAACAAAGAGATAGATTCTTTGTACCTTTAAGATATCTGAGAATCCATTTTACAGCCTCCCAATGCTCTTTCCCGGGGTTCGAGAGAAAACGACTCACCGTTCCCACTGCATGAGCAATATCGGGCCTTGTACACACCATCGCATACATTAAACTTCCAACTGCTGAAGAATATGGTACTGACGACATCTCCCCAATCTCTTCCTTGGACGAGGGACAAGAACTCTTACTTAACTTGAAATGATTGGCTAATGGAATGCTAACAGGTTTGGCATTGTTCATATTGAACCGTGAAAGCACTCGTTCAATATACTTCTCCTGAGATAGCCATAACCTTTTATTCTTCATGTCTCGGGTTATCTGCATTCCCAAAATCTGTTGAGCTTGTCCTAAGTCTTTCATGTCAAAAGACTTAGAGAGTTCCTTCTTCAGCTGGTTGATCTTCGTTGCATCTTTCCCTACGATCAAAATATCGTCTACATAAAGTAGAAGAGCAACGAAACCTCCTTCAGAAAACTTCTGAATGTAGACACACTCATCTGCTGCAGTTTTCTTGTACCCGTGACTCACCATGCACGAGTCAAACTTCTTGTACCACTGCCTAGGTGCCTGCTTTAAACCGTACAAACTTTTCTTCAGCTTGCATACGAGGTTATCTCCTGAAACCTCAAAACCTTCTGGCTGCTCCATGTAAATTTCTTCATGTAAATCTCCATGAAGAAAAGTCGTCTTTACATCCATCTGTTCAAGCTCCAAGTTCATACTTGCGACCAATCCAAGTATGACTCTGATTGAAGTCATCTTGACTACTGGTGAAAATATCTCGTCAAAGTCAATTCCTTTCTTCTGTTGGAATCCTTTGACTACAAGTCGTGCTTTGTATTTCACCACTTTTCCACTACCATCCTTTTTCAGCTTGAACACCCATTTATTTTTCAGTGCCTTCTTCCCGCGTAGAAGTTCTACAATCTCATAAGTTTGATTTTTCTGCAGAGAATCCATCTCATCCTGCATTGCGAGCAACCATTTTTCTTTATCCTTATGAGTTACTGCTTCATGAAAACACTCCGGTTCTCCATCTTCAGTAAGTAGAAGGTACTCGGATTCTGGATATCTACTCGATGGAATCCGACTCGTTCAGATCTACGAACTTCTGGAACATCTTGAGGAGATCCACCATCATCTTGACCTTGTGATGGTGATGGAACGTCTGGCAGATGGGGTTGTGGCTCCCCCTGCTCAGCACCGTCATTTTCCTCATTATCTTCTACTTCTGGCATTTCTTCTTGCACTGAAAATTCATTTCTTATGAATGATTCCGTTGTTGCCTCTGGCACCTGAGCAGTAACATTTGACTTCTGAGATATTGTGGGCTTTTCAATATCTTCTATTGTCTGGCTTTCATGGAACACCACGTCCCTACTTCTGATCACCTTTTTCTCCTTTGGATCCCATAATCTGTATCTAAATTCTTCATCTCCATAGCCTATGAATATGCATGGAGTGGTCCTTGCATCCAGCTTCTGCCTGAGCTCCTTGGATACATGTGCGTACGCCAAACATCCAAATACTCTTAAGTGAGAGTATGATGGATCCTTTCCAGACCAAAGTTTCTCCGGAACTTCAAAATTCAGTGGTACTGATGGAGATCAGTTGATCAAGTAACATGCGGCTCTGACTGCTTCTCCCCAGAATGGCTTTGGCAGCTTAGCCATACTGAGCATGCTCCGAACACGTTCCATGATTGTTCGGTTCATTCTTTCTACTATACCATTGTGTTGAGGGGTACGTGGAACTGTCTTCTCATGTCAGATGCCATATGATCTACAATAGGCATCGAACTGCCTGGAAGAGTATTCACCGCCGTTGTCGGATCGAAGACACTTTAACTTCTTTCCTGTCTCACGTTCTACCATGACATGGAACTGTTTGAAGTAATCGAAAACTTGGTCCTTCGTCCGTAAAAAATATACCCACACCTTTCGAGAAGTATCATCGATAAACGTCAGAAAGTATCGATTGCCGCCAATTGATTCAACCTCCAAGGGACCGCAAACATCAGAGTGTACCAGACTGAGTAACTCTGATTTTTTCGTTGAAGAAGAATTAAACGAGACTCTATGCTGCTTACCAAACAGACAATGATTGCAAGGATCTAGTGCAGCATCCTTGTCTACATTGATAAGCTCCTTCTTTATTAGGGTAGACAACCCTTTCTCACTCATGTGACCGAGTCTCTGGTGCCATAAATTTTGTGAAGCCTCCTTTTCTGCAACATTAATACTGTCTGTGCAGATCTTCACATGAGTCTTGTACAGTGTGCCACATATGTGTCCTCGAGCGACTATCATAGCGCCTCTTGACAATTTCCATGTGCCTTTACTGAAATGACTATCATAGCCCTGTTTGTCGAGAGCTATCCCAGAAAGTAAATCCAGCCGAAGATCTGGCACATGGCGGACATCCTTCAGAGTGATTGTGCTCCCGGAACTTGTCTTTATCCTGACATCTCCAATTCCGACAATCTCAGCGGAACTGGAATTTCCCATCTTCACAACTCCAAAGTCACCAGCTTTGTATGTTGTGAAGTATTCCTTGTATGGAGTCACGTGGTAGGAAGCTGCAGTATCTACCACCCATTCTGTTTCTTCTCATGAGACGTGAAGGCATGTCTCATCATGGGTTGAACAATAAGCTACATCACCAGAGATAGTCACTAATGTTTCTCCACCCTTATTCTTCGGCTGTGAACTGCTTTGACCTTGTTCCTCTTTCAATCTATAACAGTTCTTCTTCATATGTCCCTCTAATCCACAATGATGGCATTTATATGTTGGTTTTCTGCCATCAGCTGACCTGCCCCTGCTCTTGCTTCTGCCTCTACATTTATTTTTGCTACTCATTCGCTGTCTCCCCCGATTCTCTGTGACAAAGACATGGGTCTGATCTGTGCCCATGTCCTTTCTCCTTGCCTCTTCACTGAATAGGGCATCCTTGACCATTGACATGGTAAGTTTGCCATTCGGGGCTGAGTTGCTGAGTGTTACTACCAGCGTTTCCCAACTATCGGGAAGGGAACTAAGTAGCAGTAGCGCCTGAACTTCATCGCCAAGCGGCATCTCTACAGAAGATAACTGGTTGACCAAGCTCTGGAACTCACTGGTATGCTCGGCAACTGAAGTTCCACTTTTGAGCTTCATGTTGACTAAACGCCTCATCAGCAGGGCTTTATTCCGAGCAGTCTTGGCCTGATACATGTCCTCCAACTTTTTCCAGAGGACATATGCGTGTCTCTTGTGCAACATGGTGGAAGACACTATGATCAATCCATTGACGAATCTGACCAATAGTTTTTCGGTTTGATTTCTTCCACTCTTTCTCTTTGGCAGAATCAGGGTTTATACCCTTCAATTCAATAGGATCGAACAAATCCTTACAGATGAGGAGATCTTCCATCCGAGGTTTCCACAGCGTGTAGTTTGTGGCTGTGAGCATAATCATAGCTCCGGAAGATGATGTTGACTCTTCTGTGGACATTATCACCTTACAAATAATTTTTTAACACAAACGGGGTTGAATTGTAGAAAACAGAGATCACCGTTACGTCCAGAACGGTTGAAAATGGTGGAATAGACACTTCGCGGCTTAAATTCCACTTACGGGGCAAAATTATAATTTTTATAAACTTCAGGGACCAAAATGTAAAATTTCAGAATTGCTACAGTACCGCTACAGTACCGCTACAGTGATTTGCTGCAGTGCCGCCGCTGCTACAGTGAATTGCTACAGTGATCGTCTTCTCCGGCGAAAATTCCGGCACCGGTCTTCTCCGGCGAGTTGACCAAACTTTGACCGCGTTTTCTGGGCTTGTTATAACTCCGTTTAAGTCGCCGTTTTTTGCTTTGGACTCGGTTCGACGAGACGAATCCAATAGTACACTAAAAATTGAATTTTGAGAAAACTTCAGAAGATCCAAAAACTCAACCAACGTCTCTAACCAAGCTCTGATACCACTTGTTAGAAAGAGGGGATCGCCTGGACGTTGGGAGATATAAATTTGAGAGAAAAACAACTCTATTACTCACAAGAATAGATTTACAGAGTATTACAAAACTCTTACAAAAAAAACTCTCAAACTCACACACACTCTCTAGGTTGTGATTACACTTCTCTGAGTGATTTAGGATGATTTACAACTGAGGTTTGCACCTCTATTTATAGTAAAAATTCTATGGCGGTGGAATGGTGTGAACGGAGAAGGTTGTCGGCCGTCATCGTCATCAACTTTGCTACTTCCATATGAATTGTCAAGGTTGCCTACTTTGAATATCTAGAAGGTGGGCTTCTAGATTGTAGGCTGGAAATCTTCAAGAACAAATCAGATTATGAATATAATACCTTTTTTCTAACATATGGTAGTACAATTTACAGGCCATAAAGAACACTTCATGTAGTACATTTTGCAAGAAAACATATTTAAAGTTGCAGTTCATCTTTTTCTTTTGTAGTGTTAGGAAATCATGACTACAGGGGTAATGTTTTAGCTCAACTAAGTCCCATCCTTACACAAAGGGATAGTAAATGGCTTTGTCTTAGATCCTTCATTGTGAACTCCGGTATTTCATCTTCTTCTTTTTCTTTTTTAAAATGTGTTTTTTTACGAAAGTGTGATGTTAGAATAATATAACCAGATCAAGATAGTCTATATTTTATAAGTACGAGTAATATTCAGAATGCGACGATTAATATCGTATATTTTGTGTTTATTGATAAGGAAATGTGGAATTTTTCTTCGTTGATACAACACCATTTCAAGATAAGTATTTCACAGAAGATGAACATACGTATGATTGGAGAGGTGTGCTTCCTAGAGAACAATACCTATCAAATGTTCTAATGGTATAAAGACAATTTCCTTCTTGATTACAATGTTTTATAAAGTTGAAAAAGTAATCATAAGTTGTAACTTTGTAGGCTTTACATGAATTATAAGTACTTAAGCAACTACTAATATAACTATGAAGTCCTATCCTCTGTTCATAATACAAGAAAGTTATGATTTTGATGCATATATAGGAAATTGATATGGCACTTGAAGAATCAAATGCCAAGTGGAAGATTGTGATTGGTCATCATACCATTTTCAGTGCTGGTAATCATGGAAACACTCAAGAACTTGTAGATCAACTTTTGCCCATTCTTGAGGTATATATTTTATATAAACCCATCCTAAATTTTAAACCATTTAAACTCAAAGTCCTTATGGCATTAATCATGCTCTTGATTTTTGCAAATATGTTTGAAGGCGAATGCAGTCGATTTATACATAAATGGGCATGACCATTGCTTACAACATATCAGCAGTTCAAATAGGTAATGTTAACAACTACCAACATTCTTTTTAATACTGTACTCTAAAAAAGATATTAATGTAATTTCATGTGCAGTACGCTCCAATTTTTAACAAGCGGAGGAGGATCAAAGGCGTGGAAAGGTGAATTTAATCAGTTGAAGCAGAACGAGATGAAGTTTTATTACGATGGTCAGGGTTTTATGACGCTACGAATAACTGAAAATGAGATTGGTGTGGCTTTCTATGACGTGTTTGGCGAAATCATTCACTCATGGAGTACTTCCAAGTCTACACATATGGACTCTTAATAAGACATACATTTTAAATATACACTAGAACTGTATGCTAGTTATTTAGAACAATGAGAATGTTTGATCCCATTAGTGTTATGCTGGAATCATCTGTTTTTATGATATTTGTTATAACTTAAATGTATTTATCTTCTATAACTGATACATCAATATGCTACAATCACATGTGTAACAACCCCAGTTCCGTTTACCAAAAACGAAGCACAATTTTTTATTTATTTATGTTAGGTCCCAATATCCCGTTAATAGTATATAACATTTTCAACTCTGTTTTAACCGAAAACATAATATCATAACGTTACGTTTAACAACTTAATATAACCCTTAGTACACAAATGACACATTACAAAATCATTTGTAACAATGACCCAATTACACAAAACACAGGTTAATACTCAATAACCCAACCCAATACCAAAAGCATAATTCCGGGGATTACCAAATCTCCAATCCGCGTCCAAATCTCTGAAAGCTACCCCACCGAGCCCAAGCGCTCCTACACATCTAGTCTAACGACTAGCTAGCCTTACAATCACAATACCTGTAAAAAGGTAAACAACGAGAGGGATAAGCTAACGCTTAATGAATGCAATAATTATACATATACATATATAATCTACTTACTTGCAAACACTTACACAAATACCTCATACACGCTAGCAATTCAAATTAGCATACCATAGCAAAGTATGACGCTAAATCTCCAATACCACAAGCTAGCACTAACGATAGTATATAACTCAAACAATATAATATGCTACACTATAAAACACAACCATGGTTAACCAATCGTACAAGGGAATGGTGCTCGCAGAGACCATCAGAGTTCATAACACCCATTAGTGTACTTAACACTGCGTATCACTAACCCCCGGGTGGTGTCTTAACACCGCGACTAACCCACCCTCTATGACAAAGTGGTGTCTTAACACCGCGACTAACCCACATGTAATTAAATCCCGGAGTGGTGTCTTAACACCGCGATAACCCACTCATTACGTATTATGTGGTGTCTTAACACCGCGACTACCGCACATTTCATTAATTTCCAGAGTTGTGTCTTAACACCGCGACTAACCCACTCGTTACGTATTATGTGGTGTCTTAACACCGCGACTACCCCACATTTCACGCCACACAAATAAATACATTATATACATACATGCATAATTATTCCACTCACCTTAACGCCTCGATGAAGTGCAATCCAAATCCCGTAACTCGCCAATGGAACGTACCTATTCCGTTTATCACATAATCATCAATACAAACTCATTTGGACTCTCGACCCACCCAAATGAACAAGAAGTGCAAAATACACCCTTATGCACTTTTAACGCTACCCGAAGGTCCAAAACTAACGAGACTAGTTCCCGCGTACCCGAAATACCTAAATTTACCAACATTGGCACTCGAACGCATTTTAACTCGAGTTTCGCTCGAAAACCCATTTTGACCCCTTAAAAGTCAACATCTCACCATTTGCTAGTTTTGACTCCAAAACGCCATTAACTCAATTTTATGTTTTAACTTAACTCATTTCAAGTTTATAAACCTTACACATACGACAATCGAACCGAAATCATCAACAAACCCTAATTTTGACTCTATTCAAAATTAGTCAACCAAATGTACACAATGGTTTCCACTACTTCAATAATCAATAATACTAGTGATTATTCACTCTATGCTAGCCTTACATGTTTAAACTCGCTCACCAAACCCAAAACCCGGCTTCATCACTTATAAACCCGAATCTTGGTGTTAACCTTCCATTAACAACTAATGGGGTTTCATTATGAACTCACAATCAAAAACCCCTAAATATGAACATGACTCACTAGAACGAAATTCGGATAGGAGACTTACCACTAGTATCAAATCGTAGCTAAGAACGAGGAGAACGATGTTTGTTCTTGCTCCAAAGATCGAATCCCGCTTCCTCTCCTTCGATTTACACTTTGAATGGATTGGAAGAAATGAAGTTTAGAGAGAAAGGGTGAAAGAAAAAGAGAAAAGAAAAGATTAAATGAGATGAGTGGATGAGGTTTGAGCCTATAATCTGATCCACACACAAAATTACCAAAGTGCCCCCAACGAACCCTTAAAATTACAAAGTTTTGGATCCAGAACTGCAACATCATCGCGCCGCGGCCCTCTTTCTTCGCGCCGCGACCTACAGCGTGATCTGGTGGTCTTGGTTACATGCTGTCTGATCTTTATTCGAGTTCAATACCGCGCCGCGACCCACTAGGCCGCGTCGCGACCTAGTGTGGGTTTTGTCCATTTTTCGCGTACTTGAACCCCAACATACGAACACGTCTCGTACCCTTCATACACTAGACGTACATACTCTCTAGAACACGTATAACAACCCTTCGATCACTCTCGTACTCTATATCCATATATATATATATATATATATATATATATATATATATATATATATATATATATATATACATTTACATGTATTATTTATACGTCGCATGAACTCCACGTATATATATTTACAATATATATATATACATTTATAATACGACGAATCCATAATATACATTTACGTATGTATATGTATACACATATAAGTCGTACGAATAAACGGGTCTTACAACTCTCCCCCGCTTATTTCGATCACGTCGTCGTGATCCTCGTCATTTAACCAACCGGACCCACACTCTATAGTCCTCCGACACACATCCAAACTCGATGTCCACAACGCTTTCCATTAACCCGAACGTCTCACCACACGCTAATAACCATTAGCGTGCATTACCGCAACAACGGTATCTCGTACACTCAACATCCAATGCCCACTTAGGAAAAATACGGAAAACACCATTATATTCCTTCAAATTCTCCCGGCTACAACTCGTAACAAGCTACATTCACAACTATATCACTCAACGAGGTCTACTAAGTCCACTACGCCGTGAACCAAGTCTTGCATTGATCCAAATCGAGAAGGACTTATGCCGCGTCAAGTCTCCGTACTTCAACGACTCGTAAACTAGCAATTCAAGAAGGTTCTCTTAATCAAGAATCAACTTCCCCCGTCTGCAGCACCGGGTCATTCCTTCAACGAAGAAATCTCAAAAATCATTCCGACATACAACAAAAATCTTTCATTCCTAACATTCAAAAACTTCGCATTTCTGACTAATGTCGCGGCATTGCCTTCAACAATCGCTTCAAGGTCCAACTCGGGACTTTTTCGAAGTCTTTATTTCTCAATTTGAACAACATCCGCTCATTTAACACGCAAACTTTAACTTTTCAATGAACACGTTGCCATTATCTTCACACACGGCATTCACAAGTCGAAATTCAATCAATCGAATCAACACTTTACGTTCCTCAATCATTTTTTCGTTGGGTCGACTTTCACCAACCCGTACGATCACGTTCACTATGTAGGGGCTATACCGCAATCCCCGGTAGCTAACTCCCCCACTTAGGATCTTTAATTCCATACATTCACCTCCAAGATCATCGCATCTCGCGAAATTTTAACCTTTCGATTTACGAATGACCGGTCTCAATGTTGGTCATCTTCTTCTCCCTTTCACGAACAACTCATGAGGTATCCGAACCTCGACTTCTCAACTAAGTCAAACCTTTGGCATCCGCTAAACGCCATCACCAAACATCGTCGTGCATTCGAGTTTCTCATCGGCACCCATGTACAAAGTAATCACCATCGGAGTCAACATTACACTAGCAGGTATAAGGAAGGCACATGTCGTCGTGTTATGCAACCCCCGCCAACACCACCGAGACTTTAAAACTTAGCCCTTTCGGGATCCACACTTGATGCTACACTTTAACCGATGTCTCGAAATCAAATGAACCAAACGAACTTCATGGTTCAATGCCTACAACTCCCTTGTCTCAACCGCTAGCCTCGAACTACTTAAGCCGCATAATGAGCCTAATATCCTTCCATCTATCATTAAGGAGATGCTTGGGAACACCAAGTCTTATACTCCACCCCGCATTTATCTCAACCGTTGACACGGTTATCAACAACTTCGAAACTAGTCAACACCCGTGACTTTACTCGTACCCGTACGTGGTCAACAAAAACGCCCGTCGAACGACATACTATGATTTCACGCAAACAAAAGAAAAGTGGCTGTCAAGAGTGTACAACACTCGCCACTCAATCACAAAACCGCCATCATGGTCTACAAAAGTGAGATTCACCAGCATCACCCACTACTTTGTATCTAACCACCAACGAAAAACGAATCACCAATCAACATGTACATACCCCCAACATGCTAATATTATTTATCGCACAGTTGCACTCGGTTACGCCCTAATTGGTTTCACCAAGTCTTCCATCCGTCGGGTCCTCTCGACCCTTACTACTTAACCGTCCAATCCCCGACATACACTTGTTCACTCTCATGGGAAAGAGCGATCAATTGTTAGTATAATGAATGTGCTTCCCGCATCGTCACCGTCTCATCACCTCCTAGACTTAACCGGCCGTCAAGTCCGTTACCGCCTCACCTATCGAGATTTAAGGTCTCGATCATTAGTGTTTCATACGTCCGATGTCACCCCATATTCTACTAAATTATCTGAGGTCATTCATACTCAATGAACCTTATGGTTCGCTAACTTCCAATCACGCAAGCGAATACACGTCATCAAGCGTACACCCAAGTCCTTCTCACGACTTGGTTGACATTATTTTTTCATAACCATGGAATGCTTGGAAGCGCCAAGTCTTATATCCACCGCCCGTTAACTCAACCACCATCGTACTAAATTTCTTACTGGAACGCTTCCCAATAACCATAAACGCACCGACACCATAGCATCGCCCTATCGGAATCGTTACCGAATCCGCAACTTCGTACTCTCTCCCGAGCATCGCAATACAACACGCACTCACGAGACTTATATTAGTCCAATACGGAACTCAAAAGTCTCTAATTCACACCCGAGTCGGTTATTCTATTTCGGTAGAAGACCTAAATCGTAAAAGTCAACCACACACCCGCTACTTAGGGTGGTTTCACCACAACACTCTTACGAGTTCACCTACACACCCTAGGTATTCATATACTTATGAACTTTCTTCAAACCGCATCGCACCCGATGTGACGACCCGCACATCGTTCGAAAATCAAAACAACGTAGGAACCTTTACCCGATTCCTAAAATACCGTCGAATCTACCCCCAACCATGTCACGTTTCGCCCGTTCGGTACTCTCCATGTCATGCTTGTTGCTAAGGTACACGGTTGTGATAATGGTGATCAAGCATTATTACTATCGAATACCTTACCATTTCCACATAGGCACGTTAAGTACTTTACCCGAACTAGAGCGACATTTAAGAATACAAAACAAACGGGACACAAGTGTCCTAAAATTGATCAAAATCCCACCTATGAATTTGACCGGACAAAACACCAAGCGACCGAATCCCGAAACCGGTTTCTTAAACAATACACCGCGCACGCACCTATATAATATGTTAGTATATAGCACATATATAGATAGTATATACCAATATACATATAGGACAAAGTAAACCATCCTACATCGCTAGGATCTAACCGCAAAGCAATCGCATAGTCAACCGATCTACTTAGGCGACTATCTAACTAAGGCAAAACTTAATCATAAGTCGAGACCTTATTTCAAAAGCATTGGACAAATGAGAGTCCATAACAATCCCGCCTAAACTAAGGCATCAACAATATCATAATTCGACCCGTAATCCTACAAGTCTCGAAACAACGCATGTAGTGACCCGAACTTTTCCATGTTTATATATATATTAAATGAAATTGTTATTTACATGATTAAGTGTTTCCAACATGTTAAGCAATCAAACTTGTTAAGACTTGATTAATTGAAATAGGTTTCATATAGACAATTGGCCACCCAAGTTGACCGGTGATTCACGAACGTTAAAACTTGTAAAAACTATAAGATGACATATATATGGTTATATATATAGTTAACATGATTTTATTATAAGTATGTATCTCATTAGGCATTTTAACAATGAGTTATATACATAAAAATGAGACTATTAATTTAAGAAACTCGAAAACGATATATATAACGATTATCGTTATAACAACGTCTTACTAGGTACATATGAATCATATTAAGATATTGATACAATTAGTTAATTATGTTAAATGATAAGTAAATATATTATTAAGTGTATTAACAATGAAATACATATGTAAAAATAAGACTACTAACTTAATGATTTCGAAACGAGACATATATGTAACGATTATCGTTGTAACGACATTTAACTGTATATACATCATACTAAGATATATTATATATCATAATATCATGATAATATAACAATTTAAATTCTCATTTGTTATAATAAACAATGGGTTTACAACATTCAACAAGATCGTTAACCTAAAGGTTTCAAAACAACATTTACATGTAACGACTAACGATGACTTAACGACTCAGTTAAAATGTATATACATGTAGTGTTTTAATATGTATTCATACACTTTTGAAAGACTTCAAGACACTTATCAAAATACTTCTACTTAACAAAAATGCTTACAATTACATCCTCGTTCAGTTTCATCAACAATTCTACTCGTATGCACCCGTATTCGTACTCGTACAATACACAGCTTTTAGATGTATGTACTATTGGTATATACACTCCAATGATCAGCTCTTAGCAGCCCATGTGAGTCACCTAACATATGTGGGAACCATCATTTGGCAACTAGCATGAAATATCTCATAAAATTACAAAAATATGAGTAATCATTCATGACTTATTTACATGAAAATAAAATTACATATCCTTTATATCTAATCCATACACCAACGACCAAAAACACCTACAAACACTTTCATTCTTCAATTTTCTTCATCTAATTGATCTCTCTCAAGTTCTATCTTCAAGTTCTAAGTGTTCTTCATAAATTCCAAAAGTTCTAGTTTCATAAAATCAAGAATACTTCCAAGATTGCAAGTTTACTTCCAAGTTTTCTAAATCCATTCCAAGTAATCATCCAAGATCAAGAAACCTTTGTTACTTACAGTAGGTTATCTTTCTAATACAAGGTAATAATCATATTCAAACTTTAATTCAATTTCTATAACTATAACAATCTTATTTCGAGTGGAAATCTTACTTGAAATTGTTTTCGTGTCATGATTCTGCTTCAAGAACTTTCAAGCCATCCAAGGATCCTTTGAAGCTAGATCTATTTTTCTCATTTCCAGTAGGTTTATCCAAGGAACTTGAGGTAGTAATGATGTTCATAACATCATTTGATTCATACATATAAAGCTATCTTATTCGAAGGTTTAAACTTGTAATCACTAGAACATAGTTTAGTTAATTCTAAACTTGTTCGCAAATAAAAGTTAATCCTTCTAACTTGACTTTTAAAATCAACTAAACACATGTTATATATCTATATGATATGCTAACTTAATGATTTAAAACCTGGAAACACGAAAAACACCGTAAAACCGGATTTACGCCGTCGTAGTAACACCACGGGCTGTTATGGGTTAGTTAATTAAAAACTATGATAAACTTTGATTTAAAATTTATTATTCCGGGAAAATGATTTTTTTTATGAACATGAAACTATATCCAAAAATTATGGTTAAACTCAAAGTGGAAGTATGTTTTCTAAAATGATCATCTAGACGTCGTTCTTTCGACTAAAATGACTACCTTTACAAAAATGACTTGTAACTTATTTTTCCGACTATAAACCTATACTTTTTCTGTTTAGATTCATAAAATAGAGTTCAATATGAAACCATAGCAATTTGATTCACTCAAAACGGATTTAAAATGAAGAAGTTATGGGTAAAACAAGATTGGATAATTTTTCTCATTTTAGCTACGTGAAAATTGGTAACAAATCTATTCCAACCATAACTTAATCAACTTGTATTGTATATTATGTAATCTTGAGATACCATAGACACGTATACAATGTTTCAACCTATCATGTCGACACATCTATATATATTTCGGAACAACCATAGACACTCTATATGTGAATGTTGGAGTTAGCTATACAGGGTTGAGGTTGATTCCAAAATATATATAGTTTGAGTTGTGATCAATACTGAGATACGTATACACTGGGTCGTGGATTGATTCAAGATAATATTTATCGATTTATTTCTGTACATCTAACTATGGAAAACTAGTTGTAGGTTACTAACGAGGACAGCTGACTTAATAAACTTAAAACATCAAAATATATTAAAAGTGTTGTAAATATATTTTTAACATACTTTGATATATATGTATATATTGTTATAGGTTCGTGAATCAACCAGTGGCCAAGTCTTACTTCCCGACGAAGTAAAAATCTGTGAAAGTGAGTTATAGTTCCACTTTTAAAATCTAATATTTTTGGGATGAGAATACATGCAGGTTTTATAAATGATTTACAAAATAGACACAAGTACGTGAAACTACATTCTATGGTTGAATTATCGAAATCGAATATGCCTCTTTTTATTAAGTCTGGTAATCTAAGAATTAGGGAACAGACACCCTAATTGACGCGAATCCTAAAGATAGATCTATTGGGCCCAACAAGCCCCATCCAAAGTACCGGATGCTTTAGTACTTCAAAATTTATATCATATCCGAAGGGTGTCCCGGAATGATGGGGATATTCTTATATATGCATCTTGTTAATGTCGGTTACCAGGTGTTCACCATATGAATGATTTTTATCTCTATGTATGGGATGTGTATTGAAATATGAAATCTTGTGGTCTATTGTTACGATTTGATATATACAGGTTAAACCTATAACTCACCAACATTTTTGTTGACGTTTAAAGCATGTTTATTCTCAGGTGAATACTAAGAGCTTTCGCTGTTGCATACTAAAATAAGGACAAGATTTGGAGTCCATGTTTGTATGATATTGTGTAAAAACTGCATTCAAGAAACTGATTTCGATGTAACATATTTGTATTGTAAACCATTATGTAATGGTCGTGTGTAAACAGGATATTTTAGATTATCATTATTTGATAATCTACGTAAAGCTTTTTAAACCTTTATTTATGAAATAAAGGTTATGGTTTGTTTTAAAATGAATGCAGTCTTTGAAAAACGTCTCATATAGAAGTCAAAACATTGCAACTAAAACAATTAATATGGAACGTTTTTAATCAATAAGAACGGGACATTTCAGTTGGTATCCGAGCGTTGGTCTTAGAGAACCAGAAAATTTGCATTAGTGTGTCTTATCGAGTTTGTTAGGATGCATTAGTGAGTCTGGACTTCGACCGTGTTTTCTTTAAAAATGATTGCTTAACATTTTTGTTGGAAACTATATATTATTAACATGTATATATTATGTGATATATTAATCTCTTAACATGTTTGATATTGTGTGATAGATATCTACCTCTAGCACAAATCCCATTGACTCACCTAATAATAACGAAGATTCGAATATATATTGGACTGATTCACAAGTTCCCGAAGAAGAACCGGAAGAAGAATCAGAACCGGAAGAAGAATCAGAACCGGAAGAGGAGGAACCGGAGGAGGAAATAGAACCGGTGGGGGAAATAATAAAACGGTTAAGTAAAAGAAAATCCTCAACCAACCGACCAAGGTTAATTATGGTCAATGGTGTTTCCATCAAGGAAGCAAAATATTGGGAGGATTACCAATTCTCCGATGAATCGGATTCCGACGAGAATTCCGATGATGTTATAGAAATTACCCCAACTGAATTTAAAAAGGCAAAAGAAAATAATAAGGGAAAGGGCATAAAAATAGAGAAATCTAATTCCATCCCCGATGAACTTTATATGTATCGTCAACCCCCGAAGCCCTTAAGTTGTAACAATGACCCGGGAACCTCTAAACCACCAGGTTTTTCTAAACCGTTGTGGAAAACGACAGCTCGTATTAGGGGAACATCATATATCCCTAGAAACTTGTCAAAACGAACCAAAACCGAAGAAGAAGAAACGAGCGAGTCGGAATAAGATAGTTGTATTCGTGTGGTGTAATATATGTAATATAGTGTGCTTATGCTTTATGATATATGTAAAAATTGCTTGTATTAATAAGTATTTTTTTTATGAATCTAACTCTTGTCTATTTTACAGTATAAAAACACAAAATGGATAGACAACCCAATATTTTAAGAGACCTACCCGGAGACATGATTGATGAAATCTTGTCTAGAGTCGGTCAGAATTCTTCGGCACAACTATTTACGGCGAAATCAGTTTGTAAGACATTCGAAGAACGTTCCAAGAATGTCTTGGTTTATAAGAGACTTTCGTTCGAAAGATGGGGGATATCACATTAGGAAATCCATAAGTTACGATGTGTTTACTTTGACGCATATATTGCGGGGAACCCAAATGCTATTTTACGCAACGGGTTAAGAAATTATTTTGACTCAATATATCCGAATATAGGACTTCATGATTTAGAAAAAGCGGCTAACATGCAACATAAAGAAGCATGTTATGCTTACGGCTTAGTAATGTTCGCTTCTCACCAAAGTGAGAACAAGAACATCGGGCTACAATTATTAAACAAAACGTTCCCACAAGTGACGGAGTCGGTAATTGGGGTAAGAAATGAGGTTTTTAGATTGTTACGGGACTGTTGGATATTACGTAACCCTCGTCCCTTTGACGACGTTACTACACGCTGTCTTATCAACGGCCATAACGGTTATGTTCCACAAGACCAAGGATGGGAAGTAGTCCTAGTAAAACCAAAATGCATGACTTGTTTCTGGACGTATGAATTACGTGTCTTTATTGCCTTTGCTGAACGACTTGTGTACTAGCTAGAATTATCTTCACAACTATCTTGTATCAAAGTTATTGTGTGCTATATTTCATGCTTTATGTAAAATAAGCGGTATTGTAAGTTTGTAAAATATTGTATAAAATTTTGAACGCGAAATATTATTATAATCAGTTTTTCATATAGAATTGTAGTAGTTGAATTGTATATTAGCTACTAAGTATGAACTTAACGGGTAGGTACTACCCGAATTTAAACTTATAAAACGCTAATATGAAGAAAAAGCTTTTATAAATGAGTTCATATTATGCTACGAAATACTATTAACTACTCTTAATATTCTGTATGATTAACTTGTTCCATTTGACTATTTTGAAGGAAATGGCACCGACTACTCGACACACCATGAATATGAATGAAGAGGAATTCCGTACTTTTCTAGCTTCAAACATAGCCGCAGTACAGGCTGCGCTACATACCAACAATAACCTTGGATCTAGCAGTACAGGAAATTGTGTAGGATGCACCTACAAAGAATTCACTGCCTGCAAACCTTTGGAATTTGATGGAACCGAAGGACTGATCGGATTGAAACGGTGGACCGAGAAGGTCGAATCGGTGTTTGCCATAAGTAAGTGTACTGAAGAGGACAAAGTGAAGTACGCTACGCATACCTTCACAGGTTCTGCGTTAACATGGTGGAATACCTATCTAGAGCAAGTGGGACAAGATGATGCGTACGCACTACCGTGGTCAGCATTCAAGCACTTGATGAACGAGAAGTACCGTCCCAGAACCGAGGTCAATAAGCTTAAGACAGAACTTATAGGGTTACGAACCCAAGGATTTGATATTACCACGTACGAAAGACGATTCACAGAATTGTGCCTATTGTGTCCGGGAGCGTTCGAAGATGAGGAAGAGAAGATCGACGCGTTTGTGAAAGGATTATCGGAAAGAATCCAAGAAGATATAAGTTCACATGAGCCCGCCTCCATACAACAGGCATGCAGAATGGCTCACAAACTAGTGAACCAGATTGAGGAAAGAATTAAAGAACAGACGGCTGAAGAGGCCAATGTGAAGCAAGTCAAAAGAAAGTGGGAGGAAAACGGTGATAAGAATCACCAATACAACAACAACAGCAATTACAACAATAATCGCAACAACTATCCCAACAATCGCAACATCAATCGCAACTACAACAAACGGCCCAACAACAACAACAACAATAACAACAACAACAACAACAACAACATCAACTACAACAATCATCCCAACAACAATAACAACCGCAACAACAACAACAATCAGAAGCAGCTATTCCAAAGGTGTGAAAAGTATCACTCGGGGTTCTGCACCAAATTTTGCAACAAGTGTAAAAGAAATGGTCATAGCGCGGCGAAATGTGAGGTCTACGGACCAGGGGTTAACAGAACGAAAGGAACAAATGGTGTCGGAATGAGTAATGGCGGAGCAAGTAGTGTCGGAGCAAGTTATGCCAATGTAGTTTGTTATAAATGTGGAAAACCGGGCCACATTATTAGAAATTGCCCGAACCAGGAGAACACGAATGGACAAGGCCGCGGAAGAGTTTTCAATATTAATGCGGCAGAGGCACAGGAAGACCCGGAGCTTGTTACGGGTATGTTTCTTATTGACAATAAATCTGCTTACGTTTTATTTGATTCGGGTGCGGATAGAAGCTATATGAGTAAAGATTTTTGTGCTAAATTAAGTTGTCCATTGACGCCGTTGGATAGTAAATTTTTACTCGAATTAGCAAACGGTAAATTAATTTCAGCAGATAATATATGCCGGAATCGAGAAATTAAACTGGGTAGCAAAATATTTAAGATTGATTTGATACCAGTAGAGTTAGGGAGTTTTGATGTAATAGTTGGCATGGACTGGCTGAAGAAGGTGAAAGCAGAGATCGTATGTTATAAAAATGCAATTCGCATTGTACGAGAAGAAGGAGAACCCTTAATGGTGTACGGAGAAAAGGGCAACATGAAGCTACATCTTATTAGTAATTTGAAGGCACACAAACTAATAAGAAAAGGTTGCTATGCTGTTCTAGCACACGTCGTGAAAGTACAAACCGAAGAAAAGAGCATCAATGATGTTCCCGTCGCAAAAGAATTTCCCGATGTATTTCTGAAAGAATTACCAGGACTACCTCCACATCGATCTGTTGAATTTCAAATAGATCTTGTACCAGGAGCTGCACCAATAGCTCGTGCTCCTTATAGACTCGCACCCGGCGAGATGAAAGAACTGCAAAGCCAACTGCAAGAACTATTAGAACGTGGTTTCATTCGACCAAGCACATCACCATGGGGAGCTCCTGTTTTGTTTGTCAAGAAGAAGGATGGTACATTTAGGTTGTGTATTGACTACAGAGAGTTGAACAAACTTACCATCAAAAACCGTTATCCACTGCCGAGAATTGACGACTTATTTGATCAACTACAAGGCTTGTCGGTTTATTCGAAGATCAATTTACGTTCTGGATATCATCAAATGCGAGTAAAGGAGGATGATATTCCAAAAACTGCTTTTAGGACGCGTTATGGTCATTACGAGTTTATGGTTATGCCGTTTGGATTGACTAACGCACCAGCTGTGTTCATGGACCTTATGAACCGAGTGTGTGCGCCATATCTTGACAAGTTTGTCATTGTTTTCATCGATGACATACTTATTTACTTAAAGAATGATCAAGAGCACGAAGAACATTTGAGAAAAGTGCTAGAAGTATTGAGGAAAGAAAAACTGTACGCTAAGTTTTCAAAGTGTGCATTTTGGTTGGAAGAAGTTCAATTCCTCGGTCACATAGTGAACAAAGAAGGTATCCAGGTGGACCCGGCAAAGATCGAAACCGTTGAAAAGTGGGAAACCCCAAAAACTCCGAAGCATATACGTCAATTTTTAGGATTGGCTGGTTACTACAGAAGATTCATCCAAGATTTCTCCAAAATAGCAAAACCCTTGACTGCATTAACGCATAAAGGGAAGAAATTTGAATGGAAGGATGAACAAGAGAAGGCGTTTCAATTATTGAAGAAAAAGCTAACTACGGCACCTATATTGTCATTGCCTGAAGGGAATGATGATTTTGTGATTTATTGTGACGCATCAAAGCAAGGTCTCGGTTGTGTATTAATGCAACGGACGAAGGTGATTGCTTATGCGTCTAGACAATTGAAGATTCACGAGCAAAATTATACGACGCATGATTTGGAATTAGGCGCGGTTGTTTTTGCATTAAAGACTTAGAGGCACTACTTATATGGGGTCAAAAGTATTATATATACCGACCACAAAAGTCTTCAACACATATTTAATCAGAAACAACTGAATATGAGGCAGCGTAGGTGGATTGAATTGTTGAATGATTACGACTTTGAGATTCGTTACCACACGGGGAAGGCAAATGTGGTAGCCGACGCCTTGAGCAGAAAGGACAGAGAACCCATTCGAGTAAAATCTATGAATATAATTATTCACACTAACCTTACTACTCAAATAAAGGAGGCGCAACAAGGAGTTTTAAAAGAGGGAAATTTAAAGGATGAAATACCCAAAGGATCGGAGAATCATCTTAATATTCGGGAAGACGGAACCCGGTATAGGGCTGAAAGGATTTGGGTACCAAAATTTGGAAATATGAGAGAAATGGTACTTAGAGAAGCTCATGAAACCAGATACTCAATACATCCTGGAACGGGGAAGATGTACAAGGATCTTAAGAAACATTTTTGGTGGCCAGGTATGAAAGCCGATATTGCTAAATATGTAGGAGAATGTTTGACGTGTTCTAAGGTCAAAGCTGAACATCAGAAACCATCAAGTCTACTACAACAACCTGAAATCCCGGAATGGAAATGGGAAAACATTACCATAGATTTCATTACTAAATTGCCAAGGACTGCAAGTGGTTTTGATACTATTTGGGTAATAGTTGATCGTCTCACCAAATCAGCACACTTCCTGCCAATAAGAGAAGATGACAAGATGGAGAAGTCAGCACGACTGTATTTGAAGGAAGTCGTCTCCAGACATGGAATACCAATCTCTATTATCTCTGATAGGGATGGCAGATTTATTTTAAGATTCTGGCAGACATTACAACAAGCATTGGGAACTCGTCTAGACATGAGTACTTCCTATCATCCACAAACTGATGGGCAGAGCGAAAGGACGATACAAACGCTTGAAGACATGCTACGAGCTTGTGTTATTGATTTCGGAAACAGTTGGGATCGACATATACCGTTAACAGAATTTTCCTACAACAACAGCTACCATTCAAGCATTGAGATGGCGCCGTTTGAAGTACTTTATGGTAGAAAGTGCAGGTCTCCGATTTGTTGGAGTGAAGTGGGGGATAGACAGATTACGGGTCCGGAGATAATACAAGAAACTACCGATAAAATCATCCAAATTCAACAAAGATTGAAAATCGCCCAGAGTCGACAAAAGAGCTACGCGGACAGTAAAAGAAAAGATATAGAGTTTGAAATTGGAGAAATGGTCATGCTTAAGGTTTCACCTTGGAAAAGCGTTGTTCGATTTGGTAAACGGGGGAAACTAAATCCAAGGTACATTGGACCATTCAAGATTATAGATCGTGTCGGACCAGTAGCTTACCAACTGGAGCTACCTCAAAAACTCGCGACTGTACATAACACTTTCCACGTCTCAAATTTGAAGAAATGTTTTGCTAAAGAAGATCTCACTATTCCGTTGGACGAAATCCAAATCAATGAAAAACTTCAATTCATTGAAGAACCAGTCGAAATAATGGATCGTGAGGTTAAGAGACTAAAACAAAACAAGATACCGATTGTTAAGGTTCGATGGAATGCTCGTAGAGGACCCGAGTTCACCTGGGAGCGTGAAGATCAGATGAAGAAGAAATACCCGCATTTATTTCCAGAAGATACGTCAACACCTCCAACTGCTTAAAATTTCGGGACGAAATTTATTTAACGGGTAGGTACTGTAGTGACCCGAACTTTTCCATGTTTATATATATATTAAATGAAATTGTTATTTACATGATTAAGTGTTTCCAACATGTTAAGCAATCAAACTTGTTAAGACTTGATTAATTGAAATAGGTTTCATATAGACAATTGACCACCCAAGTTGACCGGTGATTCACGAACGTTAAAACTTGTAAAAACTATACGATGACATATATATGGTTATATATATAGTTAACATGATTTTATTATAAGTATGTATCTCATTCGGTATTTTAACAATGAGTTATATACATAAAAATGAGACTATTAATTTAAGAAACTCGAAAACGATATATATAACGATTATCGTTATAACAACGTCTTACTAGGTACATATGAATCATATTAAGATATTGATACACTTGGTTCATTATATTAAATGATAAGTAAATATATTATTAAGTGTATTAACAATGAAATACATATGTAAAAATAAGACTACTAACTTAATGATTTCGAAACGAGACATATATGTAACGATTATCGTTGTAACGACATTTAACTGTATATATATCATACTAAGATATATTATATATCATAATATCATGATAATATAACAATTTAACTTCTCATTTGTTATAATAAACAATGGGTTAACAACATTCAACAAGATCGTTAACCTAAAGGTTTCAAAACAACATTTACATGTAACGACTAACGATGACTTAACGACTCAGTTAAAATGTATATACATGTAGTGTTTTAATATGTATTCATACACTTTTGAAAGACTTAAAGACACTTATCAAAATACTTCTACTTAACAAAAATGCTTACAATTACATCCTCGTTCAGTTTCATCAACAATTCTACTCGTATGCACCCGTATTCGTACTCGTACAATACACAGCTTTTAGATGTATGTAATATTGGTATATACACTCCAATGATCAGCTCTTAGCAGCCAATGTGAGTCACCTAACACATGTGGAAACCATCATTTGGCAACTAGCATGAAATATCTCATAAAATTACAAAAATATGAGTAATCATTCATGACTTATTTACATGAAAACAAAATTACATATCCTTTATATCTAATCCATACACCAACGATCAAAAACACCTACAAACACTTTCATTCTTCAATTTTCTTCATCTAATTGATCTCTCTCAAGTTCTATCTTCAAGTTCTAAGTGTTCTTCATAAATTCCAAAAGTTCTAGTTTCATAAAATCAAGAATACTTCCAAGATTGCAAGTTTACTTCCAAGTTTTCTAAATCCATTCCAAGTAATCATCCAAGATCAAGAAACCTTTGTTACTTACAGTAGGTTATCTTTCTAATACAAGGTAATAATCATATTCAAACTTTAATTCAATTTCTATAACTATAACAATCTTATTTCGAGTGGAAATCTTACTTGAAATTGTTTTCGTGTCATGATTCTGCTTCAAGAACTTTCAAGCCATCCAAGGATCCTTTGAAGCTAGATCTATTTTTCTCATTTCCAGTAGGTTTATCCAAGGAACTTGAGTTAGTAATGATGTTCATAACATCATTCGATTCATACATATAAAGCTATCTTATTCGAAGGTTTAAACTTGTAATCACTAGAACATAGTTTAGTTAATTCTAAACTTGTTTGCAAATAAAAGTTAATCCTTCTAACTTGACTTTTAAAATCAACTAAACACATGTTATATATCTATATGATATGCTAACTTAATGATTTAAAACCTGGAAACACGAAAAACACCGTAAAACCGGATTTACGCCGTCGTAGTAACACCATGGGCTGTTTTGGGTTAGTTAATTAAAAACTATGATAAACTTTGATTTAAAAGTTGTTATTCTGGGAAAATGATTTTTATTATGAACATGAAACTATATCCAAAAATTATGGTTAAACTCAAAGTGGAAGTATGTTTTCTAAAATGATCATCTAGACGTCGTTCTTTCGAATGAAATGACTACCTTTACAAAAATGACTTGTAACTTATTTTTCTGACTATAAACCTATAATTTTTCTGTTTAGATTCATAAAATAGAGTTCAATATGAAACCATAGCAATTTGATTCACTCAAAACGGATTTAAAATGAAGAAGTTATGGGTAAAACAAGATTGGATAATTTTTCTCATTTTAGCTACGTGAAAATTGGTAACAAATATATTCCAACCATAACTTAATCAACTTGTATTGTATATTATGTATTCTTGAGATACCATAGACACGTATACAATGTTTCAACCTATCATGTCGACACATCTATATATATTTCGGAACAACCATAGACACTCTATATGTGAATGTTGGAGTTAGCTATACAGGGTTGAGGTTGATTCCAAAAATATATATACTTTGAGTTATGATCTAGCCTGAGACGTGTATACACTGGGTCGTGGATTGATTCAAGATAATATATATCGATTTATTTCTGTACATCTAACTGTGGACAACTAGTTGTAGGTTATTAACGAGGACAGCTGACTTAATACACTCAAATCTTTAAAATATAATAAAAATGGTTGTAATTATATTTTGATCATACTTTGATATATATGTACATATTTGTATAGGTTCGTGAATCGATCCGTGGCCAAGTCTTATTTCCGAGGAAGGAAATATCTGTGAAAGTGAGTTATAGTCCCACTTTTAAAATCTAATATTTTTAGGATGAGAATACATGCAGGTTTTATAAATGATTTACAAAATAGACACAAGTACGTGAAACTACATTCTATGATTGAATTATCGAAATCGAATATGCCCCTTTTTATTAAGTTTGGTAATCTAAGAATTAGGGAACAGACACCCTAATTGACGCGAATCCTAAAGATAGATCTATTGGGCCCAACAAGCCCCATCCAAAGTACCGGATGCTTTAGTACTTCGAAATTTATATCATATCCGAAGGGTGTCCCGGAATGATGGGGATATTCTTATATATGCATCTTGTTAATGTCGGTTACCAGGTGTTCACCATATGAATGATTTTTATCTCTATGTATGGGATGCGTATTGAAATATGAAATCTTGTAGTCTATTGTTACGATTTGATATATATAGGTTAAACCTATAACTCACCAACATTTTTGTTGACGTTTAAAGTATGTTTATTCTCAGGTGAATACTAAGAGCTTCCGCTGTTGCATACTAAAATAAGGACAAGATTTGGAGTCCATGTTTGTATGATATTGTGTAAAAACTGCATTCAAGAAACATATGTCGATGTAATATATTTCTATTGTAAACCATTATGTAATGGTCATGTGTAAACAGTATATTTTAGATTATCATTATTTGATAATCTACGTAATACTTTTAAAACCTTTATTGATAAAATAAAGGTTATGATTGTTTTAAAAATGAATGCAGTCTTTGAAAAACGTCTCATATAGAGGTTAAAACCTCGCAACGAAATCAATTAATATGGAACGTTTATAATCAATATGAACGGGACATTTCAGATGTTGACGAAGCCATACCGCTATTGTAGTGAAATTAGATGAGGGTTTAAGTTTGATGTTGACGATACCTCATATGTGGGTTTAAGTTCGATGTTGACGATACCACATTTATTAGGATGAACGGGAATTAAGTTCGATGTTGACGATACCATTCGTTGAGCTAGCCTTGGGATTCGAATACTAATGGATGTTGTGAACATCAATACTTACGTATTGTGTTGTTGCGTTATATGATAATGTTATACTAGCTTATGTTATCGAGGATTTAGCGTTATACATTATAAGGGTATGCTAATTATGTTGCTAGTATGTATGCGGATTTGTTGTAAGTGTTTGCAAGTAAGTAAGTTATATATGTATATGTATAATTATTGCATTCACTAAGCTTTAGCTTACCCTCTCGTTGTTTATCTTTTTATAGGCTCGGGCGTTGATAAGGGTAAGGGCGTACGGTTGGATTAGAGATTTCCGCTTATTGTTTGATAGGGGACGCTTTTGGATGTGATAGCTTTTGGAGTTTGACCGAGATTTGGGTAGTTTAACCCCAAACACCATGCTCTTAATGTCATTTGGAATTTAAACTAATGTGGTCGAAACTCGTGTTTTGTATGAAACTCGTAAAACGGCCGACGTGGGCTCCGTTTTGTAAAACTCATTTTATTATTGAATCGTGTGGGTTTTAACTATTATGACATGTTGTGAAAAGCGTTTCGTCTGAATATGTCGGAAAGTGGGATATCTTTATTTGAAAAATTGCAAAACCGGACAGAACTGAAAACAGACCTGTGCGCGCCGCGCACCCTGAGGTGGTGCGCGTGGCGCACTCCACTGTTATATAAATTTTTTTTTCCGCGTATTTGGTTGGTTGTTGGTTTGGGTTGTTACAATAATGTATTTATTTGTGTGGCGTGAAATGTGGGGTAGTCGCGGTGTTAAGACACCACATAATACGTAACGAGTGGGTTATTCGCGGTGTTAAGATACCACTCTGAAATTAATGAAATGTGGGGTAGTCGCGGTGTTAAGACGCCACATAATACGTAACGAGTGGGTTAGTCGCGATGTCAAGACACCACTCCGGAAATTAATGAAATGTGGGGTAGTCGCGGTGTTAAGACACCACATAATACGTAACGAGTGGGTTAGTCGCGGTGTTAAGACACCACTCCGGAAATTAATGAAATGTGGGGTAGTCACGGAGTTAAGACACCCCATAATAAGTAATGAGTGGGTTAGTCGCGGTGTTAAGACACCACTCAGGGATTTAATGACATGTGGGTTAGTCGCGTGTTAAGACACCACTTTGTCATAGAGGGTGGGTTAGTCGCGGTGTTAAGACACCACCCGGGGGTTAGTGATATGCGGTGTTAAGTACACTAATGGGTATTATGAACTCCGATGGTCTCTGCGAGCACCATTTCCTTGTACGATTGGTTAACTATGGTTGTGTGTTGTAGTGTAGCATATTATATTGTTTGAGTTATATGCTATCGTTAGTGCTAGCTTGTGGTATTGAAGATTAAGCGTCATACTTTGCTATGGTATGCTAATTTGAATTGCTAGGTATTTGTGTAAGTGTTTACAAGTAAGTAGATTATATATGTATATGTATAATTATTGCATTCACTAAGCGTTAGTTTACCTCTCTCGTTGTTTACATTTTTACGGGTATTGTGATTGTAAGGCTAGCTAGTCGTTAGACTAGATGTGTAGGAGTGCTTGGGCTCGATGGGGTAGCTTTTAGAGATTTGGACGCGGATTGAGGATTTGGTAATCCCCGAAATTATGCTCTTGGTATTGGGTTGGGTTATTGAGTTTTAACCCGTGTTTTGTGTAATTAGGTCATTGTTACAAATGATTTTGGAATGTGTCATTTGTGTACCAAGGGTTATATTAAGTTGTGTAACGTTATGATATTATGTTTTCGGTTAAACGGAGTTGAAAATGTTATGTACTATTAACAGGATATTGGGACCTAACATAAATAAAAAAAAATGTGCTTCGTTTTTGGTAAACGGAATTGGGGTTGTTACAAGTGGTATCAGAGCATGGTCTAAGGGATCTAGGTTAATTGCGGAATAGGTGCTTAGACTTCGAATTTTTGGTGTATGCGTTGAAATGTCCCGTTCTTATTGATTAAAAACGTTCCATATTAATTGATTTCGTTGCAAGGTTTTGACCTCTATATGAGACGTTTTTCAAAGACTGCATTCATTTTAAAACAAACCATAACCTTTATTTCATAAATAAAGGTTTAAAAAGCTTTACGTAGATTATCAAATAATGATAATCTAAAATATCCTGTTTACACACGACCATTACATAATGGTTTACAATACAAATATGTTACATCGAAATCAGTTTCTTGAATGCAGTTTTTACACAATATCATACAAACATGGACTCCAAATCTTGTCCTTATTTTAGTATGCAACAGCGGAAGCTCTTAGTATTCACCTGAGAATAAACATGCTTTAAACGTCAACAAAAATGTTGGTGAGTTATAGGTTTAACCAATATATATCAAATCGTAACAATAGACCACAAGATTTCATATTTCAATACGCATCCCATACATAGAGATAAAAATCATTCATATGGTGAACACCTGGTAACCGACATTAACAAGATGCATATATAAGAATATCCCCATCATTCCGGGACACCCTTCGGATATGATATAAATTTCGAAGTACTAAAGCATCCGGTACTTTGGATGGGGCTTGTTGGGCCCAATAGATCTATCTTTAGGATTCGCGTCAATTAGGGTGTCTGTTCCCTAATTCTTAGATTACCAGACTTAATAAAAAGGGGCATATTCGATTTCGATAATTCAACCATAGAATGTAGTTTCACGTACTTGTGTCTATTTTGTAAATCATTTATAAAACCTGCATGTATTCTCATCCTAAAAATATTAGATTTTAAAAGTGGGACTATAACTCACTTTCACAGATATTTCCTTCCTCGAAAATAAGACTTGGCCACGGATCGATTCATGAACCTATACAAATATGTACATATATATCAAAGTATGATCAAAATATAATTACAACCATTTTTATTATGTTTTAAAGATTTGAGTGTATTAAGTCAGCTGTCCTCGTTAATAACCTACAACTAGTTGTCCACAGTTAGATGTACAGAAATAAATCGATATATATTATCTTGAATCAATCCACGACCCAGTGTATACACGTCTCAGGCTAGATCACAACTCAAAGTATATATATTTTTGGAATCAACCTCAACCATGTATAGCTAACTCCAACATTACTGCATATAGAGTGTCTATGGTTGTTCCAAATAATATATATACATGGGTCGATATGATATGTCAAAACATTTGCATACGTGCCTATGGTATCCCAAGATTACATAATATATTAGAATACATGTATAATACAATATAAGTTAGCTAGGATATCATTTGTATAGATTTGTTAAACATTTCCCGTAGCTAAAAAGATCAAAAATATCCAATCTTGTTTTACCCATAACTTCTTCATTTTAAATCCGTTTTGAGTGAATCAAATTGCTATGGTTTCATATTGAACTCTAATTTAAGAATCCAAACAGAAAAAGTATAGGTTTATAGTTGGAAATTTAAGTTACATGTCAATTACTAAAGAGGTAGTCATTTCCGTCAAAAGAACGACATCTTGATGACTATTTTGAAAAACATACTTTCACTTTGGGTTTAACCAAGATTTTTGGATATAGTTTCATGTTCATATGAAAAATCATTTCCCAGAAGAACAACTTTAAATCAAAGTTTATCATAGTTTTTAATTATCCAAACCAAAACAGCCTCCGGTTTCACTACGACGGCGTATATCCGATTTTATGGTGTTCATCGTGTTTCCAGATTTTAAATCATTAAGTTATCATATCATATAGATATAGAACATGTGTTTAGTTGATTTTAAAAGTCAAGTTAGAAGGATTAACTTTTGTTTGCGAACAAGTTTAGAATTAACTAAACTATGTTCTAGTGATTACAAGTTTAAACCTTCGAATACGATAGCTTTATATGTATGAATCGAATGATGTTATGAACATCATTACTACCTCAATTTTTCTGGATAAAACTACTGGAAATGAGAAAAATGGATCTAGCTTCAAAGGATCCTTGGATGGCTTGAAAGTTCTTGAAGCAGAATCATGACATGAAAACAGTTCAAGTAAGATTTTCACTCGAAATAAGATTGTTATAGTTGTAGAAATTGAATCAAAGTTTGAATATGAATATTACCTTGAATTAGAAAGATAACCTACTGTAAATAACAAAAGTTCATTGATCTTAGATGATTACTTGGAATGGATTAGAAAGCTTGGAAGTAGACTTGCAAACTTGGAAGTATTCTTGATTTTTATGAAACTATACTTATGGAATTTATGAAGAACACTTAGAACTTGAAGATGGAACTTGAGAGAGATCAATTAGATGAAGAAAATTGAAGAATGAAAGTGTTTTTAGGTGTTTTTGGTCGTTGGTATATGGATTAGATATAAAGGATATGTAATTTTGTTTTCATGTAAATAAGTCATGAATGATTACTAATATTTTTGTAATTTTATGAGATATTTCATGCTAGTTGCCAAATGATGGTTCCCACATGTGTTAGGTGACTCACATGGGCTGCTAAGAGCTGATCATTGCAGTGTATATACCAATAGTACATACATCTAAAAGCTGTGTATTGTACGAGTACGAATACGGGTGCATAAAAGTAGAATTGTTGATGAAACTGAACGAGGATGCAATTGTAAGCATTTTTGTTAAGTAGAAGTACTTTGATATGTGTCTTGAAGTCTTTCAAAAGTGTAAGAATACATATCAAAACACAACATGTATATACATTCTAATGGATTCGTTAAGTCTTCGTTAGTCGTTACATGTAAGTGTTGTTTTGAAACCTTTAAGTTAACGATCTTAATTAATGTTGTTAACCCAATATTTATTATATCAAATGAGATGTCAAATTATTATGTTATCATGATATTATGATGTATGAATATCTCTTAATATGATATATACATTAAAATATCGTTACAACGATAATCGTTACATATAAGTCTCGTTTCGTAATTCTTGAGTTAGTAGTAATGTTTTTACATATGTAGTTCATTGTTAACACACTTAATGATATATTTAAATATTATTTTATCATGTTAAATATAGTGTATCAATATCTTAATATGATACATATGTATTTAGTAGACGTTATCATAACGATAATCGTTATATATATCATTTCGAGTTTCTTAACTTAGTAATCTCATTTCTTATGTATATCACACATTGTTAATATACTTAGTGAGATACTTACTCATCATAATCTCATGTCAACCATATATATATATATATATATATATATATATATATATATATATATATATATATATATATGTCTATATATACCACAACATGTAGTTTTTACAAATTTGTAACGTTCGTGAATCGCCGGTCAACTTGGGTGATCAATTATCTATATGAAACTTATTTCATTTAATCAAGTCTTAACAAGTTTGATTGCTTAACACGTTGGAAACATTTAGTCATGTAAATATCAATCTCAATTAATATATATAAACATGGAAAAGTTCGGGTCACTACAGTACCTACCTGTTAAATAAATTTCGTCCCGAAATTTTAAGCTGTTGAAGGTGTTGACGAATCTTCTGGAAATAGATGCGGGTATTTCTTCTTCATCTGATCTTCATGCTCCCAGGTGAACTCGGGTCCTCTACGAGCATTCCATCAAACCTTAACAATCAGTATCTTGTTTTGCTTAAGTCTCTTAACCTCACGATCCATTATTTCGACGGGTTCTTCAATGAATTGAAGTTTTTCATTGATTTGGATTTTGTCCAACGGAATAGTGAGATCTTCTTTAGCAAAACATTTCTTCAAATTCGAGACGTGGAAAGTGTTATGTACAGCCGCGAGTTGTTGAGGTAGCTCCAGTTGGTAAGCTACTGGTCCGACATGATTTATAATCTTGAATGGTCCAATGTACCTTGGATTTAGTTTCTCCCGTTTACCAAATCGAACAACGCCTTTCCAAGGTGAAACCTTAAGCATGACCATTTCTCCAATTTCAAACTCTATATATTTTCTTTTACTGTTCGCGTAGCTCTTTTGTCGACTCTGGGCGGTTTTCAATCGTTGTTGAATTTGGATGATTTTCTCGGTAGTTTCTTGTATTATCTCTTGACCCGTAATTTGTCTATACCCCACTTCATTCCAACAAATCGGAGACCTGTAGTTTCTACCATAAAGTGCCTCAAACGGCGCCATCTCAATACTAGAATGATAACTGTTGTTGTAGGAAAATTCTGCTAACGGTATGTGTCGATCCCAACTGTTTCTGAAATCAATAACACATGCTCGTAGCATGTCTTCAAGCGTTTGTATCATCCTTTCACTCTGCCCATCAGTTTGTGGATGATAGGCAGTACTCATGTCTAGACGAGTCCCCAATGCTTGTTGCAACGTCTGCCAGAACCTTGAAACAAATCTACCATCCCTATCAGAGATAATAGAGACGGGTATTCCATGTCTGGAGACAACCTCCTTCAAATACAATCGCGCAAACTTCTCCATTTTGTCATCTTCTCTGATTGGCAGGAAGTGTGCTGACTTGGTGAGACGATCAACTATTACCCAAATAGTATCATAACCACTTGCAGTCCTTGGCAATTTAGTAATGAAATCCATGATAATATTTTCCCATTTCCATTCTAGGATTTCAGGTTGTTGTAGTAGACCTGATGGTTTCTGATGTTTAGCTTTGACCTTAGAACACGTCAAACATTCTCCTACATATTTAGCAATATCGGCTTTCATACCCGGCCACCAAAAGTGTTTCTTGAGATCTTTATACATCTTCCCCGCTCCGGGATGTATTGAATATCTGGTTTTATGTGCTTCCTTAAGTACCATTTCTCTCACATCTCTAAACCTTGGTACCCAAATTCTATCAGCCCTATATCGGGTTCCGTCTTTCTGAATATTAAGATGTTTCTCTGATCCTTTGGGTATCTCATTCTTCAACTTTCCTTCTTTTACAACCCCCTGTTGCGCCTCCTTTATTTGAGTAGTAAGGTTAGTACGAATAATTATATTCATAGCTTTTACCCGTATAGGTTCTCTGTCCTTTCTACTCAAAGCGTCAGCTACCACATTCGCCTTCCCCGGGTGGTATCGAATCTCAAAATCATAATCATTCAACAGTTCAATCCACCTGCGTTGTCTCATATTCAGTTTCTTCTGATTAAATATATGTTGGAGACTTTTGTGGTCGGTATATATAATACTTTTGACCCCATATAAATAATGCCTCCAAGTCTTTAATGCAAAAACAACAGCACCCAATTCTAAATCATGAGTCGTATAATTTTGCTCGTGAATCTTCAATTGTCTAGACGCATAAGCAATCACCTTCGTTCGTTACATTAATACACAACCGAGACCTTGCTTTGATGCGTCACAATAAATCACAAAATCATCATTCCCTTCAGGCAATGACAATATAGGTGCCGTAGTTAGCTTTTTCTACAATAACTGAAACACCTTCTCTTGTTCATCCTTCCATTCAAATTTCTTCCCTTTATGCGTTAATACAGTCAAGGGTTTTGCTATTTTGCAGAAATCTTGGATGAATCTTCTGTAGTAACCAGCCAATCCTAAAAATTGACGTATATGCTTTGAAGTTTTTGGGGTTTCCCACTTTTCAACGGTTTCGATCTTTGCCGGGTCCACCTGGATACCTTATTTGTTCACTATGTGACCGAGGAATTGAACTTCTTCCAATCAAAATGCACACTTTGAAAACTTAGCGTACAGTTTTTCTTTCCTCAATACTTCTAGCACTTTTCTCAAATGTTCTTCGTGCTCTTGATCATTCTTTGAGTAAATAAGTATGTCATCGATGAAAACAATGACAAACTTGTCAAGATATGGCCCACACACTCGGTTCATAAGGTCCATGGACACAGCTGGTGCGTTAGTCAATCCAAACGGCATAACCATAAACTCGTAATGACCATAATGCGTCCTAAAAGCAGTTTTTGGAATATCATCCTCCTTTACTCGCATTTGATGATATCCAGAATGTAAATCGATTTTCGAATAAATCGACGAGCCTTGTAGTTGATCAAATAAGTCGTCAATTCTCGGCAGTGGATAACAGTTTTTGATGGTAAGTTTATTCAACTCTCTGTAGTCAATACACAACCTAAATGTACCATCCTTCTTCTTGACAAACAAAACAGGAGCTCCCCATGGTGATGTGCTTGGTCGAATGAAACCACGTTCTAATAGTTCTTGCAGTTGGCTTTGCAGTTCTTTCATCTCACTGGGTGCGAGTCTGTAAGGAGTACGAGCTATTGGTGCAGCTCCTGGTACAAGATCTATTTGAAATTCAACAGATCGATGTGGAGGTAGTCCCGGTAATTCTTTCGGAAATACATCGGGAAATTCTTTTGCGACGGGAACATCATTGATGCTCTTTTCTTCAGTTTGTACTTTCTCGACGTGTGCTAGAACAGCATAGCAACCTTTTCTTATTAGTTTTTGTGCCTTCAAATTACTAATAAAATGTAGCTTCGTGTTGCCCTTTTCTCCGTACACCATTAAGGGTTCTCCTTCTTCTCGTACAATGCGAATTGCATTTTTGTAACATACGATCTCTGCTTTCATCTCCTTCAGCCAGTCCATGCCAACTATTACATCAAAACTCCCTAACTCTACTGGTATCAAATTAATCTTAAATATTTTGCTACCCAGTTTAATTTCTTGATTCCGGCATATATAATCTGCTGAAATTAATTTACCATTTGCTAATTCGAGTAAAAATTTACTATCCAACGTCGTCAATGGACAACTTAATTTAGCACAAAAATCTCTACTCATATAGCTTCTATCCGCACCCGAATCAAATAAAACGTAAGCAGATTTATTGTCAATAAGAAACGTACTCGTAACAAGTTTCGGGTCTTCCTGTGCCTCTGCCGCATTAATATTGAAAACTCTTCTGCGGCCTTGTCCATTCGTGTTCTCCTGGTTCGGGAAATTTCTAATAATGTGGCCCGGTTTTACACATTTATAACAAACTACATTGGCATAACTTGCTCCGACACTACTTGCTCCGCCATTACTCATTCTGACACCATTTATTCCTTTCGTTCTGTTAACTCCTTGTCTGTTGACCTCACACTTCGCCGCGCTATGACCATTTCTTTTACACTTGTTGCAAAATTTGGTGCAGAACTCGGAGTGATACTTTTCACACCTTTGGCATAGCTGCTTCTGATTGTTGTTGTTGTTGCGGTTGTTATTGTTGTTTGGATGATTGTTGTAGTTGTTGTTGTTGTTGTTGTGCCGTTTGTTGTAGTTGCGATTGATGTTGCGATTGTTGGGATAGTTGTTGTTGTATTGGTGACTCTTATCATCGTTTTCCTCCCACTTTCTTTTGACTAGCTTCACGTTGGCCTCTTCGGCTGCCTGTTCTTTTATTCTTCCCTCAATCTGGTTCACTAGTTTGTGAGCCATTCTACATGCCTTTTGTATGGAGGCAGGCTCGTGTGAACTTATATCTTCTTGGATTCTCTCCGGTAACCCTTTCACAAACGCGTCGATCTTCTCTTCCTCATCTTCGAATGCTCTCGGACACAATAGGCACAATTCTGTGAATCGTCTTTCATACGAAGTAATATCGAATCCCTGTGTTCGTAACCCTCTATGTTCTAACTTGAGCTTATTAACCTCGGTTCTGGGACGGTACTTCTCGTTCATCAAGTGCTTGAATGCTGACCATGGTAGCGCGTAAGCAACATCTTGTCCCACTTGCTCTAGATAGGTATTCCACCATGTTAACGCAATACCTATGAAGGTATGCGTAGCGTACTTCACTTTGTCTCCTTCAGCACACTTACTTATGGCAAACACCTATTCAACTTTCTCGGTCCACCGTTTCAATCCGATTGGTCCTTCGGTCCCATCAAATTCCGAAGGTTTGCAGGCAGTGGATTCCTTGTAGGAGCATCCTACACGATTTCTTGCACCGTTAGCTGTATTGCTAGATTCAGAGTTATTGTTGGTATGTAGCGCGGCCTGTACTGCGGTTATGTTTGAAGCAAGAAAGGCACGAAATTCCTCTTCGCTCATATTCAAGGTGTGTCGAGTAGTCGGTGCCATTTCCTTTAAAATAGTCAAATGAAACAAGTTAATCATACAGAATATTAAGAGTAGTCAATAGTATCTCGTAGCATAATATGAACTCATTTATAAAAGTTTTTTCTTCATATTAGCGTTTTATAAGTTTAAATTCGGGTACTACCTACCCATTAAGTTCATACTTAATAGCTAATATACAATTCAACTACTACAATTCCATATGAAAAACTGATTATAATAATATATCACATACAAATATTGTTCAAACTTACAACTTCGCTATATTACATATAACATGAAATATAGTACACTATGATACATGACAGTTTTGAAGATAAATCTAGTTAATACGCAAGTTGTTCAACAAAGGAAATAAAGACACGTAATTCATAAGTCCAGAAACAAGTCATGCATTCTGGTTTTACTAAGACGACTTCCCATCATTGGTCTTGTGGAAAATAACCGTTATGACCATTGGCTAGGCAGCATGTTGTAATGTCATCAAAAGGACGAGGGTTTCGTAATGTCCAACAGCCTCGTAATAATCTAAAAACCTTGTTTCTCACCCCAACTACTGAATCCGTCACTTGTGGGAAAGTTTTATTTAAAAGCTGTAATCCGATGTTCTTTTTCTCACTTTGGTAACAAGCGAACATCACTAACCCGTAAGCATAACATGCTTCTTTATGTTGCATGTTAGAAGCTCTTTTTAATTCACAAAATCCTATGTTGGGATATGTTGAGTCAAAATAGGTTCTTAACCCGTAGCGTAAAATTGCATTTGGGTTCCCCGCATTTAACGCTTTAAAGAAAACACGGCGTAACTTAAAGTCTCCCCAATGTGATATACCCCACCTATCAAAGGAAAGCCTTTTATAAACTAAGGCATTTCTGGAAAGTCTTTCAAATGTTTGACAAGTTAATTTCGCCATAACTAAATGTGATGATGAATTCTAACCGACTCTAGACAAGATTTCCTCAATCATATCCTCTGGTAGGTCTTCTAAAATATTCGGTTGTCTACCCTTAACGTCCATTTTGTTTTTATACTGTAAAATAGACAAGGATTAGATTCGTAATAACAAACAATACAAGCAATTTTTACATAGAACATAAAAGTACAAGCACACTACAATACATTTATTACACAACATGCTCACACCCCTCTAATCTGAATCACTGGTTTCTTCTTCTTCGAACTTGGTTCTTTTTCCTAATTTTCTAGGGATATATGATGTTCCTCTAATACGAGCCGTCGTTTTCCACATTGGTTTAGAAAAACCAGGTGGTTTAGAGGTTCCCGGGTTATTGTCACGATATTGAAAATACGGGTGTTGACGGTACATACAAAGTTCATCGGGGTCGGAATCAGATTTCTCTATTTTGATGCCTTTTCCCTTATTATTTTCTTTTGCCTCATTAAATTGGGCCGGGGTAATTTCTATAACATCATCGGAATCCTCATCAGGATCCGATTCATCGAAAAATTGGTAATTTTCCCAATATTTTGCTTCCTTAGCGGAAACACCATTGACCATTATTAACTTTGGTCCATTGGTTGATGATTTTCTTTTTTTTGACCGGTTTTCTGTGGTTCCTACTATTCCCCCCTCCGGAACCTCTTCTTCTTCCGGTTCCTCTTCTTCTGGTTCCTCTTCTTCCGGTTCCGTTTCCTCTTCTTCCGGTTCTTCGGGAACTTGTGAATCTTGCCAATATATATTCGACTCTTCGTTATTATTAGGTGAGTCAATGGGATTTGTGCTAGAGGTAGACATCTATCACACAATATCAAACATGTTAAGAGATTAATATATCACATAATATTTACATGTTAATAATATATAGTTTCCAACAAAAATGTTAAGCAATCATTTTTAAAGAAAACACGGTCGAAGTCCAGACTCACTAATGCATCCTAACAAACTCGATAAGACACACTAATGCAAATTTTCTGGTTCTCTAAGACCAATGCTCGGATACCAACTGAAATGTCCCGTTCATATTGATTATAAACGTTCCATATTAATTGATTTCGTTGCGAGGTTTTGACCTCTATATGCGACGTTTTTCAAAGACTGCATTCATTTTTAAAACAATCATAACCTTTATTTTATCAATAAAGGTTTTAAAAGCATTACGTAGATTATCAAATAATGATAATCTAAAATATACTATTTACACATGACCATTACATAATGGTTTACAATAGAAATATATTACATCGACGTATGTTTCTTGAATGCAGTTTTTACACAATATCATACAAACATGGACTCCAAATCTTGTCCTTATTTTAGTATGCAATAGCGGAAGCTCTTAGTATTCACCTGAGAATAAACATGCTTTAAACGTCAACAAAAATGTTGGTGAGTTATAGGTTTAACCTATATATATCAAATCGTAACAATAGACCACAAGATTTCATATTTCAATACACATCCCATACATAGAGATAAAAATCATTCATATGGTGAACACCTGGTAACCGACATTAACAAGATGCATATATAAAAATATCCCCATCATTCCGGGACACCCTTCGGATATGATATAAATTTCGAAGTACTAAAGCATCCGGTACTTTGGATGGGGTTTGTTAGGCCCAATAGATTTATCTTTAGGATTCGCGTCAATTAGGGTGTCTGTTCCCTAATTCTTAGATTACCAAACTTAATAAAAAGGGGCATATTCGATTTCAATAATTCAACCATAGAATGTAGTTTCACGTACTTGTGTCTATTTTGTAAATCATTTATAAAACCTGCATGTATTCTCATCCCAAAAATATTAGATTTTAAAAGTGGGACTATAACTCACTTTCACAGATATTTCCTTCCTCGGAAATAAGACTTGGCCATGGATCGATTCACGAACCTATACAAATATGTACATATATATCAAAGTATGATCAAAATATAATTACAACCTTTTTTATTATGTTTTAAAGATTTGAGTGTATTAAGTCGGCTGTCCTCGTTAATAACCTACAACTAGTTGTCCACAGTTAGATGTACATAAATAAATCGATATATATTATCTTGAATCAATCCACGACCCAGTGTATACACGTCTCAGGCTAGATCACAACTCAAAGTATATATATTTTTGGAATCAACCTCAACCCTGTATAGCTAACTCCAACATTACTGCATATAGAGTGTCTATGGTTGTTCCAAATAATATATATACATGGGTCGATATGATATGTCAAAACATTTGCATACGTGTCTATGGTATCCCAAGATTACATAATATATTAGAATACATGTATAATACAATATAAGTTAGCTAGGATATGATTTGTATAGATTTGTTAATCATTTCCCGTAGCTAAAAAGATCAAAAATATCCAATCTTGTTTTACCCATAACTTCTTCATTTTAAATCCATTTTGAGTGAATCAAATTGCTATGATTTCATATTGAACTCTAATTTAAGAATCCAAATAGAAAAAGTATAGGTTTATAGTCAGAAATTTAAGTTACATGTCAATTACTAAAGAGGTAGTCATTTCCGTCGAAAGAATGACATCTTGATGACCATTTTGAAAAACATACTTTCACTTTGGGTTTAACCAAGAATTTTGGATATAGTTTCATGTTCATATGAAAAATCATTTTCCCAGAAGAACAACTTTTAAATCAAAGTTTATCATAGTTTTTAATTATCCAAACCAAAACAGCCCCCGGTTTCACTACGACGACGTATATCCGATTTTATGGTGTTCATCGTGTTTCCAGGTTTTAAATCATTAAGTTATCATATCATATATATATAGAACATGTGTTTAGTTGATTTTAAAAGTCAAGTTAGAAGGATTAACTTTTGTTTGCGAACAAGTTTAGAATTAACTAAACTATGTTCTAGTGATTACAAGTTTAAACCTTCGAATAAGATAGCTTTATATGTATGAATCGAATGATGTTATGAACATCATTAATACCTCAAGTTTTCTGGATAAAACTACTGGAAATGAGAAAAATGGATCTAGCTTCAAAGGATCCTTGGATGGCTTGAAAGTTCTTGAAGCAGAATCATGACACGAAAACAGTTCAAGTAAGATTTTCACTTGAAATAAGATTGTTATAGTTGTAGAAATTGAATCAAAGTTTGAATATGAATATTACCTTGAATTAGAAAGATAACCTACTGTAAATAACAAAGGTTCCTTGATCTTAGATGATTACTTGGAATGGATTAGAAAGCTTGGAAGTAGACTTGCAAACTTGGAAGTATTCTTGATTTTTATGAAACTATACTTATGGAATTTATGAAGAACACTTAGAACTTGAAGATGGAACTTGAGAGAGATCAATTAGATGAAGAAAATTGAAGAATGAAAGTGTTTGTAGGTGTTTTTGGTCGTTGGTATATGGATTAGATATAAAGGATATGTAATTTTGTTTTCATGTAAATAAGTCATGAATGATTACTAATATTTTTGTAATTTTATGAGATATTTCATGCTAGTTGCCAAATGATGGTTCCCACATGTGTTAGGTGACTCACATGGGCTGCTAAGAGCTGATCATTGGAGTGTATATACCAATAGTACATACATCTAAAAGCTTGCATACGAGTAGAATTGTTGATGAAACTGAACGAGGATGTAATTGTAAGCATTTTTGTTAAGTAGAAGTACTTTGATATGTGTATTGAAGTCTTTCAAAAGTGTAAGAATACATATCAAAACACAACATGTATATACATTCTAATGGATTCGTTAAGTCTTCGTTAGTCGTTACATGTAAGTGTTGTTTTGAAACCTTTAAGTTAACGATCTCAATTAATGTTGTTAACCCAATGTTTATTATATCAAATGAGATTTCAAATTATTATGTTATCATGATATTATGATGTATGAATATCTCTTAATATGATATATACATTAAAATATCGTTACAACGATAATCGTTACATATAAGTCTCGTTTCGTAATTCTTGAGTTAGTAGTCTTGTTTTTACATATGTAGTTCATTGTTAATACACTTAATGATATATTTAAATATCATTTTATCATGTTAAATATAGTGTATCAATATCTTAATATGATACATATGTATTTAGTAGACGTTATCATAACGATAATCGTTATATATATCATTTTGAGTTTCTTAACTTAGTAATCTCATTTCTTATGTATATCACACATTGTTAATATACTTAGTGAGATACTTACTCATCATAATCTCATGTCAACCATATATATGTCTATATATACCACAACATGTAGTTTTTACAAATTTGTAACGTTCGTGAATCGCCGGTCAACTTGGGTGATCAATTGTCTATATGAAACTTATTTTATTTAATCAAGTCTTAAAAAGTTTGATTGCTTAACACGTTGGAAACATTTAGTCATGTAAATATCAATCTCAATTCATATATAAACATGGAAAAGTTCGGGTCACTACAACATCGAACTTTAAATCCATACATGAGGTATCGTCAACATCGAACTTAAACCCTCATCAAAACAAACCAACAATATACTCTAGGATATGGTATCGTCAACATTGAACTTTAACCCATACCCCACAAGTAAATAAATCATATACATACATATATAATTATTCCACTCACCTCAACGATTTGGTGATGATTTTATACTTCCGAATGCTTCAAAGCCGAGTACCACTACAACCACAACGTAGCTAGTGAGTAGATGAACGACTTTAATACCCGCACTTTGGCCCGAGAACAACTTCTTCCTCTTGGATTTAAGCTTTCTCACTCAAGAAATCACACTCTCTCTCCAAAATTAAAGTGAAGAAGATAAGGTTGTTGAAAATGGAGTGAATGATACCCCAAGATCTGACCTACTGGCCTCCAACTCGTCCACAAGTGAAATTACCAAAATGCCCATCAAAATATCTGAATAAAACAAACAGAACCCGGCTACAGTGAGGAGTGCGCCAGGCGCACCCCTAAGTATGCGCTGAGCGCACCCAGCCCAGTTCGTTCTCTGACCTCTGTTTTAATATACAAAGTCACCCACACTTCATGTACCATAATTACATTGCTGTACAATTATTATTAGTGTCTTACAACTCTCCCCCACTTGAATCGGAGCGCGTCCTCGCGATCCAAGCCGTATGACAAGAGGGAATATAAACCAACACAAACTCTTCGGGCTCCCAAGTAAATTCGGAACCTTTACTACGACACCATTGAACTTTAAAAGTTCTCACTTCTTTATTTCTCAACCTTTTGACCTTCTCATCGAGTATGGCAATCGGCTCCTCAATATATTCTAACTTATTGTTTAGCTCAATCTCGTCTAACGGTACCCAAGATGAATCATCCGCAAGACACTTACGGAGATGGGAAACATGAAATGCATTTTGGATCCCCGCAAGCTCTTCGGGTAATTCCAAACGATACGCGACTTCACCAACACGAGCTAAAACCTTAAATGGCCCAATAAACCGAGGAGCTAACTTTCCCCGTTTTCGAAACCGAATAACACCTTTCCATGGAGAAACCTTAAGCATCACCATGTAACCTTCTTGAAATTTGATCATTCATCTACGCTTTTCGGCATACGACTTTTGTCTATCTTGAGCCTTTTTCAAATGATCCCGAATCATATCAATCTTGCTATTCGTTTCTAAGACCAAATCGGTACTCCTGATTTCTTTTTGACCAATATCACCCCAACAAATCGGAGTTCGACACCTTCGCCCATGAAGCATCTCATAAGGTGGCATCCCGATACTAGTATGATAACTATTATTGTACGAGAATTCCACCAAAGGTAAGTGCTCATCCCAACTACCACCGAAATCAATAATACACGCCCGTAGCATATCCTCCAAAGTTTGATTTGTATGTTCGGTGTGACCGTCCGTTTGAGGATGATACACCGTGCTAAATTTCAATTGTGTGCCCATATCTTCATGAAACTTTTCCCAAAACCGAGATGTAAAACGGTTATCTCGATCCGAAATAATAGATATAGGAACCCCATGTCGAGCGACTACCTCTTTGATAAACAATTTAGCCAAAGTCTCTGATGATATCGCTTCCCAATGGGAAGAAACAAGGCACTTTTCGTCAACCGATCAACTATCACCCAAATCGAATCAAATAGGGTTCTCGCCGTCTTTGGTAATTTTGTAATGAAATCCATGGTAATGTGCTCCCATTTCCATTTCAGGATTTCTAACGGTTGTAAATTACCGTACGGCTTTTGGTGTTCAGCTTTAACTTGCAAACACGTGACACATTGCTCAACATACTTAACAACATCACGTTTCATGCCCGGCCACCAATAATCCTTTCTCAAATCAAGATACATTTTCGTCGCGCCCGGATGAATGGAATACTTTGACTTATGTGCTTCATCAAGTAGCACTCGTCTATAATCCCCCATCTTAGGCACCCACACTCTTCCTTGAAAAGACAACAAACCACGCGAACCCATAGTAATGAATTCCGATTGCCCCACAATTCGTTCCGCATGTGATAATGCTAAAAACGAACATATATTTCATAGCATTATTCCTCAAGAAAGACAAGCTTTTAGTTTCAATTGTTCTATTTACAAGTGATAATCGTTTAAATAATAAAAGGTGAAGACAAAAGACAGATTCGACGAATTGAAGACGCAAACGACCAAAAAGCTTAAAAGTACAAAAGACAATCAAAAAGGTTCCAATTATTGATAAGAAACGTCTCGAAATTACAAGAGTACAAGATTCAAAACGCAAAGTACAAAATATAAAATTGTACGCAAGGACGTTCGAAAATCCGGAACCGGGACCAGAGTCAACTCTCAACGCTCGACGCAACGGACTAAAAATTACAAGTCTACTATGCACAAGAATATAATATAATATATAAATAATTATATTAATTATTTATATTTTATATTTATATATAAAATCCGTCGGCAAGAAAGACTCCAAAAGATGTGAGCTGTAATTTCAATCTCCGCGACTCGCGGAGTTTGAAGGCCAAAAGGGCCGCGAGTCGCGGAGCCCCAAAAATCGAAATTCCCTATAAAGCCAACCGAATTCTGATCACAATTCATATCTTTTTCTTCTCTTATCATGCGTAAAATTTATATATATATATATAATTTATATTTTAATTTTAATTTTAATTCTAATAATAAGGGTATGTTAGCGAATGTTGTAAGGGTGTAAGTCGAAATTCTGTCCGTGTAACGCTACGCTATTTTTAATCATTGTAAGTTATGTTCAACCTTTTTACATTAATGTCTCGTAGCTAAGTTATTATTATGCTTATTTAAAACGAAGTAATCATGATGTTGGGCTAATTACTAAAATTGGGTAATTGGGCTTTGTACCATAATTGGGGTTTGGATAAAAGAACGACACTTGTGGAAATTAGACTATGGGCTATTAATGGGCTTTATATTTGTTTAACTAAATGAAAGTTTGTTAATGTTAATATAAAGATTTACAATTGGGCGTCCCTATAAATTACCATATACACTCAATCGGACACGATGGGCGGGGTATTTATATGTACGAATAATCGTTCATTTAACCGGACACGGGAATGGATTAATAGCCACTAGAATAATTAAAACAGGGGTGAAATTACATTCAAGGGTAATTGGTGTAATTGTTAACAAAGTAGTAAAACCTTGGTTTACACGCAGTCGATAACCTGGTGTATTCATTAAACAAAGTATTAAAACCTTGTTACAATTCGAATCCCCAATTAGTTGGAATATTTAACTTCGGGTATAAGAATAATTTGACGAGGACACTCGCACTTTATATTTATGACTGATGGACTGTTATGGACAAAAAACCAGACGGACATATTAAATAATCCAGGACAAAGGACAATTAACCCATGGGGCATAAAACTAAAATCAACACGTCAAACATCATGATTACGGAAGTTTAAATAAGCATAATTCTTTTATTTCATATTTAATTTCCTTTATTTTATATTTAATTGCACTTCTAATTATCGCATTTTTTGTTATTTAATCGCACTTTTAATTATCGTACTTTTTAATTATCGCAATTTTATTTTATCGCACTTTTATTATTCGCAATTTCATTATCATTATTTACTTTACGCTTTAATTTAAGTCTTGTATTTATTTTATATTTTACATTAGGTTTTAACTGCGACTAAAGTTTTAAAATCGACAAACCGGTCATTAAACGGTAAAAACCCCCCTTTATAATAATAATAGTACTTATATATATGTTTGTATTTTTATAAAAGTAAACTAATATAGCGTTGAGCTTTGTTTAAAGATTTCCCTGTGGAACGAACCGGACTTACTAAAAACTACACTACTGTACGATTAGGTACACTGCCTATAAGTGTTGTAGCAAGGTTTAAGTAAATCCATTCTATAAATAAATAAATATCTTGTGTAAAATTGTATCGTATTTAATAGTGTTTTCTGCTAAAATTAATAACTATTTTATATACACCTCGCATAACATCAAGTAATTTTTGGCGCCGCTGCCGGGGAGCTATCTTAAAAGCCGGAAGCGCAACGCTAATATAAAAAAAAAAGATTTTTTGTTTACTTTTATTAAAATTCATTTTGTAAAAATACGTTTTAAATATTCGAAAAATATAAAAAGAAAAACAAAAATATAAGTATTTTTAAGATTTTGTTAAATATTTAAGTTTTATAAGTTTCTTTATTTTTAGTTTAGTTTATAAAAATATAAGTTTTATTAAATATCTTTTATTTATAAAAAAAACAGAAAACAGAAAATAAAAAATAAATAAATAAAGAAAAACGCGTTGAAATTATAAGCTGTCATCTGAATTTTTGAACCCCGCGACTCGCGGGGTTTTCTTTATTAATTACCGCGACTCGCGGAGCTTCTCTGACACACGGACAGAAGCCCTAATTCAGCATTAATTACGGGTTTTAATTAATTATTATTATTATTTAACCCTAATTATTATTATTATTATTATTAGTTTTATTTTTACTTTTACTTTTTATTTAATTTATGTATTTAGTATTAATTAGTTTTATTAAATTGTAAAATTAGTAGTTTTATTAAATAAATAATATAAAAATAATATTTTTATAAAAATTGTACTTTTTACAACTTTTTGTATATTTTTATATTTTGTCCCTTTTTAATCGTTGTAGCGTAATATTTGTATTTTTAGCTGATATTTAATTTTAAACTTAGTTTTTGCTATAGTTATTTTTACTCCTAGATTTTTAGGCTTTGCCGTAGAATTCCTTAAGTGCTTTTTCTTTAGACTAAGATTTAGGTGCTTTAGAATTTTGCGACGCCTTTTTAAGTTTTAGTTTCTTTTTAAGTTATTTCCATTTGGGATTTAGTTTTTCTTGTAAGCTTTAATAATTTTTAGACACCTTTTTACTATGTATCAATTATCATTTCAATTAGTAATTTCAATTTGCGATTATAATTTTAAGTTAGTTGTAGTAATAAGGTTAGGTTAGTAAAGTATTTTTAAGTTTTTATAAGTTTCTTTTATTTTTCCGTCACCTTTTATTTTTCAACCATTTTTCTTTTTCGACCTTTTGCGACGAACTCTTTTTCTCTCTTATTTCTCGCCATTCTAGTTTTTAGGACTTAGAATTTTTTCTACTTCTTATCTAAATTTCTTAAAATTACGAAAATTTATTTTAAGTGGTTAAATTAATAGACATCAAAATTTTCTGGTTCGTAGTAATAGTTGGATTTGTACGTGGACCGGGTTATTGGAGCCAAACAGTCCTCAATTATATTGAGACCAAACGAATCCTGCCCCTCTGCTGCATCTTTTGGCTATTCGAAACGTGGGCAAAATCAGAAAAGTCTATTAATTGGATAACTTATTATAATTTTTCTTTCCTTTTTAAAACTAATAGGATATTCAGTGAATGCACCGAGCAAGACGCTCACCACCTTTTGTACGTTCACCACCTGTAACTAGATCAAGACATTTAGCAAATATAACCGCCGTTGATTTTTCTTTAGAATCGTCATCCAGTCGACCAAGTACTTCAGTTCAAATTTCCGATAATCCATTTTTTGAACCCGACCTCACAATTGAGAATCCGGAAAATATTCAGGAACGGTTCATAGATCCTGAACCATTAAACTTTCCTCCGGAGCCACCAATCATTCAAACAGAGATTGTTGAGGAACGAACCATTAAATCAGAATCATCTAGTGATACCGATTCAACAAATTCAATTATGGAGAATCTGGAACCTTTAAGTATGGAAGACCGAATGAGAGCTAAACGCACTGGTCAAGGTCACGCAATTACTCATCCAGACATTAATGCGCCAGATTATGAAATCAAAGGACAAATTCTACACATGGTGACTAATCAATGCCAATTTAGTGGTGCGCCGAAGGAAGATCCGAATGAACATCTACGTACCTTTAATAGGATCTGCACACTATTTAAAATCCGAGAAGTAGAGGATGAACAGATATATCTCATGTTATTTCCCTGGACTTTAAAGGGAGAAGCCAAAGATTGGTTGGAATCGTTACCTGAAGGGGCGATTGATACATGGGATGTTTTAGTTGACAAATTTCTTAAACAATTCTTTCCTGCATCTAAAGCCGTAAGACTTCAAGCAGAAATTGTTACGTTTACACAGAAACCAAATGAAACTCTATATGAGGCGTGGACAAGATATGGAAAGTTATTAAGAGGATGTCCGCAACATGGTTTAGACACCTGTCAAATAGTACAAATATTCTACCAAGGATGCGACATCACTACAAGAAAAGACATAGATATAGCAGCTGGTGGTTCTATTATGAAGAAAACCGAAACTGATGCTTACAAAATTATTGATAACACTGCTTCCCACTCACATGAGTGGCACCAAGAAAAAGATATCATTAGATCATCTAAAGCAGCTAGAGCCGATTCTAGCCATGACTTAGATTCCATTTCCGCAAAGATAGATGCTGTGGAGAGACGAATGGAAAAGATGACTAAAGATATTCACTCAATACGAATTAGTTGTGAGCAGTGTGGAGGACCACATTTGACAAAAGATTGTCTCAGTATTGAATTAACAATGGAACAAAGAGAGAATATTTCATACATAAACCAAAGGCCTGGAAATAATTATCAGAATAATTATCAACCGCCAAGACCAATTTACAATCAAAACCAGAATTATAATCGAAATATTCCATACAACAACCAACAAGGTCCTAGCAATCAAACAGTATCCAATAATACTTACAATCAGCAAAGACCGAATTTTCAAAACAAACCACCACAACAAACCGATGATAAAAAGCCGAATTTAGAAGATATGATGACGAAGCTAGTTGAAACTCAAACGCAGTTTTTCACATCTCAAAAACAAACTAATGAACAAAATGCTCAAGCATTTAGGAATCAACAAGCTTCTATTCAAAATCTGGAACAAGAAGTAAGTAACCTAGCAAGGTTAATAGGTGAAAGAAAACCGGGAAGTCTACCTAGTGATACAAATGCTAACCCCCGAAATGAAACAGCTAAAGCCATTACCACAAGAAGTGGTACAACACTTAAACCACCTGAAATACCTGTAACTTCTGATGAAACTATTCTTACTCCACAAGAACCACAACCTGATCAAGATAAGGAAAAAGAACCGGTAGTTGAAAAGGTTAATGAAAATAACACAGTTAAGGATAAACCTTATGTTAAACCATACCAACCACCACTTCCTTACCCGAGTAAAATGAAGAAAGAAAAACTTGAAGCCGAGCAATCCAAATTCTTGGATATGTTTAAACAGATAAATGTAAATCTTCCTTTCATTGATGTGATTTCAGGAATGCCAAGATATGCTAAATTCTTGAAAGATCTAATCTCAAATAGAAAGAAAATGGAAGAACTCTCGGCTGTTACTATGAATGCTAATTGTTCAGCAGTGCTGTTGAATAAGATACCAGAAAAACTATCTGATCCAGGAAGTTTCACAATTCCATGTTTTCTGGGTAGTCTTAGTTCAATAGAAGCATTGGCAGACTTAGGTGCTAGTATAAATCTAATGTCGTATTCACTATACGCTAAACTAGACCTTGGAGAATTAAAACCAACCAGAATAAGCATACAACTAGCCGATAGATCAATAAAATATCCTAGAGGGATAATGGAGAACATGCTAGTTAAAGTTGGTACTTTAGTATTTCCAGTAGATTTTGTTGTTTTGGACATGGAAGAAGATTCTCAAGTTCCTCTCATATTAGGAAGACCATTCTTAAACACGGCTAAAGCAATGATAGACGTGTTCGGTAAGAAATTGACCCTAAGTATAGAGGATGAGAGTGTTACCTTTTCAGTTGATAGAGCAATGCAACAACCACAATCTGCAGATGATACATGTTATTATATTCAAACTATAGATGCACATGCAGAATTATTAGAAGAATTTCCAGAATTACAAGGAACAGGAGAATGTTCTTTAGGAGAAGGTAATGAACCAATTGATGAAGCTGAAATGTTAGCTACACTTATAGCTAATGAATATGAACCAACAACAGAAGAAATTCAAATGCTAAAAGAAGAAGACAGATATCGATATAAATCATCGATAGAAGAACCTCCGAAATTAGAGTTAAAGCCACTTTCAAACCATTTGGAATACGCTTATTTACATGGTGAATCTGAATTACCTGTAATAATATCGTCTTCTCTTACTGAAAATGAGAAATCACAACTCATTTCTGTGTTGAAAGCTCATAAACCAGCCATTGCATGGAAGATTCATGATATTAAAGGAATAAGTCCTTCGTATTGCACACATAAAATCCTTATGGAAGAAGGTCATAAAACGTATGTGCAACGCCAACGAAGACTAAATCCTAATATGCAAGATGTAGTTAAGAAAGAGATTATTAAACTGCTAGATGCAGGTTTGATATATCCAATTTCTGATAGTCCATGGGTAAGCCCAGTTCAATGCGTACCTAAGAAGGGTGGCATGACTGTCATTACAAATGAGAAAAATGAGCTTATTCCTACTAGGACTGTAACAGGATGGCGTGTATGTATTGATTATAGAAAATTAAATGACGCCACCAGAAAAGATCACTTTCCCTTACCTTTCATTGATCAAATGTTGGAAAGATTAGCCGGAAATAGTTACTATTGTTTTCTAGATGGATTTTCCGGATATTTTCAAATTCCAATAGCGCCCGAGGACCAAGAGAAAACCACATTCACGTGCCCTTATGGTACTTTTGCTTACAAACGCATGCCATTTGGACTTTGCAACGCCCCTGCAACCTTTCAAAGGTGTATGATGGCGATTTTTCACGACATGATAGAAGAATGCATGGAAGTATTCATGGATGACTTTTCGGTCTTCGGTGATACATTTAAATCATGTCTAGTTAATCTGGAACGAATGCTAATTAGATGCGAAAAATCAAATCTAGTACTTAATTGGGAGAAATGCCATTTCATGGTTAAAGAAGGCATCGTTCTTGGACATAAAATTTCAAAAGAAGGAATTGAAGTGGATAGAGCTAAAGTAGATGTAATTGCTAAACTTCCACATCCCACCAATGTTAGAGGAATTAGGAGTTTTCTAGGGCATGCCGGTTTTTACCGACGTTTCATAAAAGATTTTTCTAAAATTGCCACTCCTATGAATAAACTCCTAGAAAAGGATGCGCCATTCATCTTTTCAGATGAATGTATCAAATCTTTTAATATTCTTAAAGAGAAACTCACTAATGCACTGATCATGATAACACCAAATTGGAATCTACCATTTGAACTAATGTGCGATGCAAGTGATTTTGCAATGGGAGCTGTTTTAGGACAAAGGATTGAAAAACGATTTCAACCTATATATTATGCTAGTAAGACATTACAAGGAGCACAAACGAACTATACAACTACTGAAAAAGAACTCCTTGCTATTGTCTTTGCTTTTGACAAATTTCGATCATATCTCGTTCTAGCAAAAACGGTGGTCTATACCGACCATTCTGCTCTTAGATACCTATTTTCAAAACAAGATGCTAAACCAAGATTAATCCGTTGGATCTTACTCTTACAAGAGTTTGATATTGAAATCCGAGATAAAAGAGGAGCAGAAAATCTCGCCGCTGATCATCTTTCTCGTCTTGAAAATCCCGAATTAGAAGTTCTAAATGAATCGGCCATACAAGACAACTTTCCTGATGAATATCTATTGAAGATAGATTATAAAGAAATCCCATGGTTTGCAGACTATGCAAACTACTTAGTTTGTGGATTCCTTGAAAAAGGATTATCGTACCAAAGACGAAAGAAATTCTTCAGTGATATAAAACACTATTTCTGGGAAGATCCACATCTGTTTAAAAGTTGTCCCGATGGAATAATACGCCGATGTGTATTTGGAGATGAAGCTAGTAAAATTTTAAACCATTGTCACACAGGACCAACAGGAGGGCATTATGGGCCTCAACTAACAGCAAGAAAAGTTTATGAAGCTGGATTCTATTGGCCTACAATTTACAAAGACGCACACCTTCTTTGCAAATCCTGTGATGCTTGTCAAAGGGCCGGAAAAATAAGTCAACGTGATGAAATGCCACAAAATGTCATCCAAGTATGTGAAGTATTTGACATTTGGGGTATTGACTTTATGGGTCCATTTCCAAAATCTCATAATAATCTATATATACTCGTAGCCATTGATTATGTATCTAAATGGGCGGAAGCACAAGATCTCCCAACTAACGATGCACGAGTTGTAGTCAACTTTTTAAAACGTCTTTTTGCAAGGTTTGGAACACCGAAAGCTTTAATAAGTGATCGGGGTACTCATTTCTGTAATAATCAACTTGAGAAAGTTCTCAAACGTTATGGAGTAACTCATAAAATCTCAACCGCTTATCATCCACAAACAAGTGGACAAGTTGAAAATACGAACCGAGCATTAAAGAGAATTCTAAAGAAAACCGTAGGATCAAATCCGAAGGAATGGTCCATGAAATTGGAGGATGCACTCTGGGCTTTTAGAACAGCCTACAAAACTCCAATTGGAACCACACCTTTTAAACTCGTTTATGGAAAAGCATGTCATCTTCCAGTAGAAATTGAACACAAAGCATTTTGGGCTTTGAAAACATGTAATCTTGATTTACATGAAGCCGGACGTCTACGATTAAGTCAACTAAACGAATTAGAAGAATTAAGACATGAAGCATACGAAAATTCGTTAATCTATAAAGAAAGAACGAAGAAATGGCATGATAAAAGAATCAGAAGTTCAAAAGAATTTAAAGAAGGAGACAGAGTTCTTCTTTTCAATTCACGATTCAAGCTATTTCCTGGAAAATTGAAATCAAGATGGTCTGGACCATTCATAGTCAAAAGAGTTTTCCCATACGGAACGATAGAATTAATAAATTCAAATGGGATTGAATTTAAAGTTAATGGTCACAGAGTTAAACATTACATACATGGTCCGATGGAAGTCGACAATGAAGTTAATCACAATTTCGACACCACAGCTAACTAAGTGTGGGGAGAATCAAGTCTTTAAAGGATAATATGTATTTCTGTTAGAGTTAGATTGTCTGTTTCCGTGTAGTTCTCGAAAATGGAACCCGAATGGTCTTTCCCTAGCAGACCCTAAAGAACTAGTCTTCTCCCCCCATTCTGAATTTTTATTTTTTTTAGGTTTTTACGAAATGAAGACTGCCTGTGAACTAAACCATGGTCTAATGCTACACGCTTTGATCACTAAACGTAATAATGACATACTACCGAGTGAAATAGTATCAGTAATCAGAGAAAGAATGGACGGAGTTAGAAAAGAATCCAGATGCGAAGATAATAAGTTACAATTTGGTAAAGGAAAATCAAAATCCGCAGCGAAAAGAAGAGCACGACACCTAGAAAGATGTCACAAATGCGAAAAATGGTCACATGGAGGTAAATGTTCAAATAATCAAACCTATTCAAATACCGAATTTGTTACTTTATGCAGAGACGGACCGTTCATATGTTTAGAAGAAAAGACACTGAATGCTCGAGGTTACACCTATGTAGCCATGGAAAACCAATTAAACCGACTATCTTATGATTGGGATAGATCATATAACTAAGAAATCTATTTCACGGGTATGTCTGTACAGTTTTTATTTTTATTTTTATTTTTAACCTTTTGATAATAAACGCTAATTTGTTCGCTAAAAAGTATTAAATTGGTATTGAATAAAATTAGGTTTGGCGACCGAAATTATTGATATCATTTAAAAAAATTTATTACATCACTGCGAAATTCAACGTTTATTCTTAAGGTATAAATATCTTTAATCAATCAACCCAAAATATTTCAAAAATTCGTCATGAGTTAAATTAGGTCTTGGAACCGAAATTACTTTACCGAAAAGAGGGGCGCATATTTTTGATAATATTTGATTGATTAAAGTAGGATAAAAAGACAAAAAGATTTTTAATTTTATTTTTACCATATTTTTAAAATTAATATTTAAATCTTAAATTAATATTGTAAACTTTGTAAAAAAAATATATATATTTAAAATTGTAAATATTTGAAAAATTAATATAAGTTTGGTATGAATTTATAATATGAATTTTTAAATTAATTTGGTGTGAATTTTTAATTTTTAAAATATGAAATTTTAATTTTATGCATTTCAAATTTTAAGTTTGGTGTGAATTTTTAATTTTTAATTTTTAATTTTGAATTTTATATTTAAGTTGTGTGAATTTAAAAACAAAAATTTACTTTATCTCATTAAGTTAAGAATATGATTTTTAAAATTCGTCGTAAGTTGAAGACTAGGTCTTTGAACCGAAATTGCTTTACCCAAGGGAGGGATGAGAACTTTTATTATCATTATTTTCAATCTTATTGAATTAAAGTATGCCAAAAACATTGAAAAAACCCAAAAATCTTAGCTTTTAAAACAATCGCTACTAAAAGACAAATTTTAAAATTTTGTCGAGGGACGGACTAGAACATCGATCCGAAACGACCTCGTCCTAAATAACAAGGGAAACACAATTTTAAAATTAATTACTTAATTGTTTTAATAAGTTAATGATTAAAAAAAAAAAAATATACCAAACTCCGCGACTCGCGGAGTTTGGAGGGTAAATCCCCGCGACTCGCGGGAGGACCGGATTACAGAAAAAAAAATAAGAGCTGCAACAGCTCAGTTTCACACTCCACACCCAAAAATACTGCGAACATAACCCCGAAAAACCACCCAAAAACACCCCAAAAATCCCAATTTTTAACCGTTAATCACCAAATTTTTTGCTAAAATCATGTTGAGAAGGATGCTATCTAAGAATTACTCAAGAAAAACGGTAAATTTCTACACCTAAACACCATTTAATCCGAAATTTGGTGTTCTTGAGCTATTTTTTCCCCAATTTGATTTTGATGCTTTTTAGTGTAATTAGGCTTAAATTGTTTATGTATTATGCTTGTATAACCTAGATTGATGCTGTTTAACATGATTAGAAGCCTTAAACTTCAAATTTTGAATAATCTAGGGTTTGTGTTCTTGAGCAAATTTGGGGCTTTTTGATATAAACAGGTTATGGCCGATTTTTGTCATGAATTGTTGCTAAATTGAGTAGTGTAACATGTCTAGGTAATTAAATGATCCAAACTTTGAGCCTAAACATGATTTTGAGAATTAAAGTGGACTTTTTCAAGTCTAAAATTCATGAACTTGATTTTTGAAAGATAATGCCATTTGAGACTTGTTTGATTGCTAGTAATGATTATTTTGACATGTTATTTGAGTTGAATGCTTATGAACTTGGCGAAAATTTTCGTATATGCTTATTTGAAAAAGTGTAGATTTGATAAAAATGTGAAAATAAGCTTAAGTTTGATATAAATTGATAATGTCATTGTAATTATTTTGATTGATGATTTTGCTGACACTAATGCATATTTGGATGCACAAAAATTGTGTTTGATGTGTTTTGCAGAATGAAAGGGGTGAATCTTCATCCCAAGCCCGCAATGCTCCTGCTGAGAATTTGGAACAACAGGAGGTGGATAACTACTACAAGCAGGATGTACCTCATCCAGTCATGACCTTTTCCGATATGCATTTGGAAGAGTTGCACCCGAACCTGAGATTTGACAGACTTTGGATAGATTATCCAAAATATCAACGGGGTTTGCATACTCTTCATTCTAAGGTTGTTGAGGTACCGAGGGTCATAGAATGGGGACCCTTAGAAGCTGTAGAATTGGCCGGGCCAATTAGGGAATTACTTGTACAGAGGTATGGTAATTCTTCTTTTAATGACTGGATATGTTTATTCACCATACGTAGACCTGTATATAAAGTATGGTGTGAAGAATTGTTATGTAGTATAGAGTTGAATGATCGGGTAGCTAGTTTAACCGATCGTTCTTTTATTAGATTTTTGTTAGGCGGTTCGATGCGCCACATGTCTTTACTGGACATGGCTCAGGCTTTACGTATATATACGCCTGAGGAGTTAGCGTCTGCCGATAGTAGAGGATTGATACTAAACGGTAGAAAGATAGATGAGAATTTTGATACACACGGTGTGTGGAGTCAAATGACAAGCCATCACCGTTTCAAAGGGGGAAATTACTCTTATTTGGATATAGATAGAGCCGAATTAAGAGTGATACATAGGTTTTTAGCTAATTCGATTACACAAAGGGGTAAGAACAAAGAAAAAGTAAATGAACAGGATTTGTTTTACCATATGTGTATTCGAGACCCACAAAGCGCTGTAAGTATACCATATTGTGTGGGTTATTATTTATCAGCTATGGTTCGGGGGATGCGACCACATAGCATAATAGGAGGTGGTATTTTTATTACTTTGATTGGTGAATATCTCGGTGTGGATATAAGTCGGGGGGGATTATTACTAGAAGAGCCGGAACCCCGCGATACTATAGGTTTAAATGTATACCATGGTGCGAAAGTTTTGAAGAGGCGAAATAACGCCGCAGTACGATACCATGGTAGACATCCACAGGTGGAGAGAAACCAACAACAAGGTAATGTAGGAGGGGGGAATGAGATGCAAGAAATGCATAGGTTTATAGCTTCTCAGGAATACGAAAATGCTAGACAGAGAGCATTTGAAGATTGGCAAGTTCATCAGAACCAGATCATAGCTCATTGCCAACATATAGGTAGAAACTATATTCCTACACCGAAACCCATCTTCCCTCCTTGGTCTATAGAGATGCAGCCACCATATCCTATGTATGACCCTGCCGAAGCATTCTATAGCACTTATGGTTATGCCTGGAACCCCTATTGGTACCAATATCATCCTTAGTTTACTTATTATTTTTTATTATTTTGTAATTTGTAATTATTGATACGTTTAATACTTTTGTTAATATTGTAATCATTTTTATAATTATCTAACTTTTATTCTTAGATTTTAATAATTTTTGAATGTGGGGTAATAAACCAAACTTCAAAAATATGTATATATGTTTGCAGTTTATCTTATGTACACAACAGGGTAAAACAATGCATTTTCAAAGACTGGCATTAAGTTCAGCAAAAGCAACTAATTTTGACGACAAGATGCAAAATATATGTGAAATAACAACAAGACGGAATGAACAAATGATGTGCACCATTTATCGTTCAGCAAACAAACGCCAATATATTTGGAAACTTTGGTAAAATTTAATCATTTTCACACAAATCACCCTCAATAATTTAAATTATTCCTGATTTCTTGCAAATGAGGGCATTGCAAGATCTTAAGTGTGGGAAGGGGTTAAATTCTTTCGGATTTTAAAAAATTTTTACTTTATACACTTGGTTACCATTAAAAATACTAGTAAAGCAGTAGTTGTATTAGAATCTAGTGCTCTCTGATAATAAAGAACAGCCCTGGTCTTATATACTGACTACCCAATTCTAGTAAAATTTTTCAAAATTTTCAATTAAATGAATTCAAAATCATGTTTATACATATTTATGAACGATAAAACTAGGTTTTAACACCGAAATTATTGTTACCTCGGAAAGGACATAAATTAAGAAACAAACTAAAAGGTCAAAATTCATTTAAAATGGAATAGAGGACGATAAAAAGGAAAATAAAAGCCAAGTGTGAGAAAATTTACCAAGTTATCTTAACATATGTCACATATATCTGTAACAAATAACTGAAAATACTTTTGCTTTGGACTATACTAAACTGTTTTACCCGATGAAAGAAAATAAGAGATGGATCTAAACGATGAATCAATTCCATCATTTAAAGGAAGTAAATTCTTCCGAAAAATACACGCGCTTCTTGATTTAGGTCATGAAGTTGTCGTCCAGACCAGCTGTAGGTTGACGAAAAATCTAGAAAAGTCATCGCTAAAATCAGCAGGAAATCTACGGACCTCAGCATTAAACAGGGTCGCCATGTGGTCAGATTTATCCTAACCATGAGAAGGATTTATCTCGTACAATGGGGGGGCACCATGCAAATTAGCTGGATAAGACTAATGAATCAGATCCCCAGAAAGGATAATCTCCTTAAAGATTAAAAATCAGCTTTTAAGACTGATATTACTCAATCCTAGAGATTGACCTTAAAGATTGAGAATTCAAACTCATGGAATTCAATGATATCTAAACTCGAGCTTGAACTAGAAAATATTTTGATCAAAATTACAAACCGATTTGTTTTCTGAAAACCCTATTTTCAATGCGTTCATTACCATTGAACGTAAAATCCTAGGAATTCACCTGGAATTCATTAGGTCACCTGAACTAAAACGGGTGTCAACCGTAAGAACGGTGGTTGCATAGTGGTCAAAGACAGGACCTTGTGCCAGACCGAAAAATTATAAGGGTGAGCTTTACTATTGCTCCTACCAAGGATAGTAATTGCGTCCGACATGTTATAGACCATAATCAAAAGCATGTCACGGGACATTGCCTTAACAGTTGCTTGTTCAACGCTTTCCTTTACAACCGGACGGTAGTTTGCCGAAAGGTAATATACGGGACAAGTAAACTGGACGTGTTGCTTTCCAAATACAAGGTTAGCAAGTGGGTGACACAAAACCGCAAGTTTTGAGCTAAAATTTTCAAATCTGAAACCCACCAAACCCACAAAAATATTTTGCAAACACCGGTAAAGGGTTATCCCGAAAAACTTATCTAGGGTAAAAACTAGATTTAATTTTCAAAAGATCAAATGTTTTCATAAAGATCCAATTTCCTTAATGGATCTAAATTTTTATAGTCATGTGGGACTGTAAACCATATCATTACTACCATTGTTTATACCGCCGTATAGAAATCACTGATGTACAAAGTGTGAAGAATAAAGAAGTGATTCTAGTATTTCAAGACAATATTGCTTGAGGACAAGCAACGCTCAAGTGTGGAAATATTTGATAATGCTAAAAACGAACATATATTTCATAGCATTATTCCTCAAGAAAGACAAGCTTTTAGTTGCAATTGTTCTATTTACAAGTGATAATCGTTTAAATAATAAAAGGTGAAGACAAAAGACAGATTCGACGAATTGAAGACGCAAACGACCAAAAAGCTCAAAAGTACAAAAGACAATCAAAAAGGTTCCAATTATTGATAAGAAACGTCTCGAAATTACAAGAGTACAAGATTCAAAACGCAAAGTACAAAATATAAAATTGTACGCAAGGACGTTCGAAAATCCGGAACCGGGACCAGAGTCAACTCTCAACGCTCGACGCAACGGACTAAAAATTACAAGTCTACTATGCACAAGAATATAATATAATATATAAATAATTATATTAATTATTTATATTTTATATTTATATATAAAATCCGTCGGCAAGAAAGACTCCAAAAGATGTGAGCTGTAATTTCAATCTCCGCGACTCGCGGAGTTTGAAGGCCAAAAGGGCCGCGAGTCGCGGAGCCCCAAAAATCGAAATTCCCTATAAAGCCAACCGAATTCTGATCACAATTCATATCTTTTTCTTCTCTTATCATACGTAAAATTTATATATATATATATATAATTTATATTTTAATTTTAATTTTAATTCTAATAATAAGGGTATGTTAGCGAATGTTGTAAGGGTGTAAGTCGAAATTCTGTCCGTGTAACGCTACGCTATTTTTAATCATTGTAAGTTATGTTCAACCTTTTTACATTAATGTCTCGTAGCTAAGTTATTATTATGCTTATTTAAAACGAAGTAATCATGATGTTGGGCTAATTACTAAAATTGGGTAATTGGGCTTTGTACCATAATTGGGGTTTGGATAAAAGAACGACACTTGTGGAAATTAGACTATGGGCTATTAATGGGCTTTATATTTGTTTAACTAAATGAAAGTTTGTTAATGTTAATATAAAGATTTACAATTGGGCGTCCCTATAAATTACCATATACACTCAATCGGACACGATGGGCGGGGTATTTATATGTACGAATAATCGTTCATTTAACCGGACACGGGAATGGATTAATAGCCACTAGAATAATTAAAACAGGGGTGAAATTACATTCAAGGGTAATTGGTGTAATTGTTAACAAAGTAGTAAAACCTTGGTTTACACGCAGTCGATAACCTGGTGTATTCATTAAACAAAGTATTAAAACCTTGTTACAATTCGAATCCCCAATTAGTTGGAATATTTAACTTCGGGTATAAGAATAATTTGACGAGGACACTCGCACTTTATATTTATGACTGATGGACTGTTATGGACAAAAAACCAGACGGACATATTAAATAATCCAGGACAAAGGACAATTAACCCATGGGGCATAAAACTAAAATCAACACGTCAAACATCATGATTACGGAAGTTTAAATAAGCATAATTCTTTTATTTCATATTTAATTTCCTTTATTTTATATTTAATTGCACTTCTAATTATCGCATTTTTTGTTATTTAATCGCACTTTTAATTATCGTACTTTTTAATTATCGCAATTTTATTTTATCGCACTTTTATTATTCGCAATTTCATTATCATTATTTACTTTACGCTTTAATTTAAGTCTTGTATTTATTTTATATTTTACATTAGGTTTTAACTGCGACTAAAGTTTTAAAATCGACAAACCGGTCATTAAACGGTAAAAACCCCCCTTTATAATAATAATAGTACTTATATATATGTTTGTATTTTTATAAAAGTAAACTAATATAGCGTTGAGCTTTGTTTAAAGATTTCCCTGTGGAACGAACCGGACTTACTAAAAACTACACTACTGTACGATTAGGTACACTGCCTATAAGTGTTGTAGCAAGGTTTAAGTAAATCCATTCTATAAATAAATAAATATCTTGTGTAAAATTGTATCGTATTTAATAGTGTTTTCTGCTAAAATTAATAACTATTTTATATACACCTCGCATAACATCAGCATGCTTGTTGTGAACGTAAGTTTCAATTTGAATCACACCAAGTTTTTCAAGAAAATCGTTAGTAATAATCATACGTAACAATCCTAATCGTAATACCGGGTGGTGACACTTTCGACTTAACGCATCCGCGACCACATTCGCCTTGCCCGGATGATAAAGTATTTCACAATCATAATCTTTCACCACATCCATCCATCTACGTTGACGATAATTCAAATCTCTTTGATCAAAAAGATGTTTCAAACTCTTGTGATCCGAATAAATCGTACACTTGACACCATACAATTAATGGCGCCAAATTTTCAATGCATGAACAACCGCCGCTAACTCAAGATCATGAGTCGGATATCTCGTTTCGTGTTCCTTTAATTGTCGAGAGGCATAAGCGATGACTTTACCCCTTTGCATTAGAACACACCCGAGCCCATTTAAAGAAGCATCACAATAAACCGTCATGTCTTCCACAACTTCCGGCAACACTAACACCGGAGCTTGACATAACTTCTCTTTTAACAATTGAAAAGCAATTTCTTGCTCGTTCTCCCAATTAAATCTTGCGTTCTTTCTTGTCAATTTCGTCAATGGAGAAGCGATCTTAGAAAAGTCTTGGATAAACCGACGATAATAACCGGTCAATCCGAGAAAACTTCGGATTTTCGTAGGCGTAGTCGGTCGCCCCCAACTCTTTACCGTCTCTATCTTCCCCGGATCTACTTGAATACCGTCTTTGTTCACGATGTGGCCAAGGAATTGAACTTCCCTTAGCCAAAATTCACATTTGGAGAATTTAGCATATAATTTCTCCTTCTGCAACATCTTTAACACACTCCGCAAATGATGTTCATGTTCCTTCATACTCTTCGAATAGACAAGTATGTCGTCAATGAACACAATTACCGACTTGTCCAACATAGGTTGGCACACTCGGTTCATAAGATCTATGAATGCCGCCGGTGCATTCGTAAGACCAAAAGGCATTACCACAAACTCAAAATGCCCATAACGCGTTCGAAAAGCCGTTTTCTCGATATCTTCCTCCCGGACCCGCATTTGGTGATAGCCGGACCGTAGGTCGATTTTGGAGAAATACGTTGCACCTTGGAGTTAGTCAAACAAATCGTCGATCCTAGGCAAAGGATAACGATTCTTGATCGTCACTTTGTTCAACTCCAGATAATCGATGCACATCCGCATGCTACCATCTTTTTTCTTTACGAATAAAACCGGAGCGCCCCATGGCGAAGCACTCGGTCGAATGAAACCCTTTTCAAGCAACTCTTGGGTTTGATTTAACAACTCTTGCATTTCCGTTGGCGCTAAACGATAAGGAGTTTTAGCAATGGGGGTAGCCCCTGGAACCAACTCAATGCGAAATTCAACTTGTCTTTCCGCTGGAACACCCGGTAACTCATCCGGAAAAACGTCTTCAAATTCATTCACCACCGGAATTTCACGAATGGATGGTGGCTCATCTCGAGTATCAACAACATGGGCTAGAAAAGCCATGCCACCACTAACAAGGAAACGATGCGCCCTTGCAAAAGTGCATATCGGCACAAGTCTTCTCCGCTTATCGCCATGAATAATTAACTCTCCCCCACTTGGGGTTTTTACCCGAATAAACTTATCATGGCATGCAATATCGGCTCTATTATGATCGAGCCAATCCATACCAACGACAATATCAAAATCACCCAAAGTCATCGGAATGAGATCGATTTTAAAATTTTCAGCACCAAACACAACGTTACAATTTTTACACACATCAACCACTAGCGCCGTCTTGCCATCCGCCATTTCAACTTCTACCGGACGACTTAACTTAACTAGTGGTTTATTTAACTTAGGCACGAATCTTGGAGAAACAAACGATAAATTGGCTCCACTATCAAATAGGATTCGTGCCGGATTAGAGTTAACCATGAAAGTACCTGAAACGACTTCGTTGGATTGCTTGGCCTCCTCATTCGTCATCAAATAGTTGCGACCCCTAGCCGTGCCCGCCGCTTTCTCCAACCGTTTAACATGATCGGTGTTCAAGTCGGGGCACTCCGACTTTCGATGTCCTTCCTTGTTGCAATTAAAACAAGTGAGCTTGTTTGTTGAAGGAGGCTTTGTACAATCCCGAGCCAAATGACCTCGTACCCCACAATTGTAGCAAGTAGGGATAAAGTTCCCGAAACCTCCCTTCTTCACACTATTTACGCTTTCAGAACCCTTCTTGTTCTTGTTCTTCTTGTTGGAAAAGTTAGAATGACTAGAACCTTCAAAATTTCTTTTAGAAAAAGTGAAATCGCTTTTTCTTGGAACCTCCGGCTCAAAACCCCGAGCCAATTCAAATAACTTTTCAAAAGACTTAGCTGCTCCTCGACTAATCTTACCCTTATACTCATCATTCATGGTACGGTAGAAATCTTTCATTAGCTTGTGATCGTCACCGACATATTTCGAACAAAAACGAGTCTTTGCCAAGAAGGTAGACTTGAGAGTGACCAAGTCCATTGAACCTTGTTGCAAATTATGCAACTCGTCCCGGATTCTATCAAGATCGGAAGAAGTTCGGTATTCTTGGAAAAATTCCTTCTTAAACTCCTCCCATGTCAAGCTCATGCATTGCTCTTCACCATATAATTTGATTTTATCGTCCCACCACAACTTGCCTTCTTCGCTCAACATGCTAAACCCATACCTCGTCTTCTTCTCGGGAGGACATTTCGCGGTACGGAAAGCTCCCTCGATATCGGAAATCCAACTAGTGCTTTTCAATGGATCCCTCACCCCATTAAACATCGGAGGTTGAGTATTCTTGAAATTTTTGTAGTGGAAGTCCCGCCTTCCACCCCCACCATTACCTTCACCCCCTTCGCCTCGAGGATAAATGTTTCTAGCTTCCAAAGCCTCCTCTATTGCGGCTTTCATTCGTTCATTTATCATTTCGGTCACTTGTCCATCAATCGACTCTTGGAAAACCTTTCGAACATCGTTAAGAAAATCCTTTTTTAGCCTTTTAAAGATGGCCTCGACCTTGGTCGTGAGTTCAACGTCCTCACTCGTACTTCCGTCATTGGTGTCGTGTCCATTTCTCATCTTCATTCTATAAAACGAAGTAAGCAACAAAACGAAAGGACTTAACACATATGTATATACATCTACACCACACTACCCCATCTTGCTCAACAATCGTCGTACATCGGTTGTTTGACACGATTTGAACCCGTAACAATGGTAGCTAATCATTGTTACGCGAGCACGTCGCATTAACTTGCTAGTACAATGCATATCTCGCTTGATGATCGCTAAAACAACACAAAACAATTAGCGCAAGGTTAGTTCGCATAAACCTAAACACTAATCAACTCCCGGTCCGACCCGTCTCCTACAAGTCACGCATAAAGCGCGTACACAAATAAGTCTAAGTCTAGGCACCTATCTCAAGTCGCCTAAATCCCTTAGACCATGCTCTGATACCACTTGTAACAACCCAAACCAATAACCAACCAAATACGCGAAACAATTTTTTTTTTTTATATAACAGTGGAGTGCGCCACGCGCACCACCTCATGGTGCGATGCGCGCACAGGTCTGTTTTCAGTTCTGTCCGGTTTTGCAATTTTTCAAATAAAGATCTCCCACTTCCCGACATATTTAGACGAAACGCTTTTCACAACATGTCATAATAGTTAAAACTTACACGATTCAATAATAAAATGATTTTTACAAAACGGGGCCCACGTCGGCCGTTTTACGAGTTTCATACAAAACACGAGTTTCGACCACATTAGTTTAAATTCCAAATGACACTAAGAGCATGGTGTTTGGGGTTAAACTACCCAAATCTCGGTCAAACTCCAAAAGCTATCACATCCAAAAGCGTCCCCTATCAAACAACAAGCGGAAATCTCTAATCCAACCGTACGCCCTTACCCTTATCAACGCCCGAGCCTATAAAAAGATAAATAACGAGAGGGTAAGCTAAAGCTTAGTGAATGCAATAATTATACGTATACATATATAACTTACTTACTTGCAAGCACTTACAACAAATTCGCATACATACTAGCAACATAATTAGCATACCCTTATAATGTATAACGCTAAATCCTCGATAACATAAGCTAGTATAACATTATCATATAACGCAACAACACAATACATAAGCATTGATGTTCACAACATCCATTAGTATTCGAATCCCAAGGCTAGCTCAACGAATGGTATCGTCAACATCGAACTTAATTCCCGTTCGTCCTAATAAATGTGGTATCGTCAACATTGAACTTAAACCCACATATGAGGTATCGTCAACATCGAACTTAAACCCTCATCGAATTTCACTACAATAGCGGTATGGCTTCGTCAACATCGAACTTTAAATCCATACATGAGGTATCATCAACATCGAACTTAAACCCTCATCAAAACGAACCAACAATATACTCTAGGATATGGTATCGTCAACATCGAACTTTAACCCATACCCCACAAGTAAATAAATCATATACATACATATATAATTATTCCACTCATCTCAACGATTTGGTGATGATTTTATACTTCCGAATGCTTCTAAGCCGATTACCACTACAACCACAACGTAGCTAGTGAGTAGATGAACGACTTTAATACCCGCACTTTGGCCCGAGAACAACTTCTTCCTCTTGGATTTAAGCTTTCTCACTCAAAAAATCACACTCTCTCTCCAAAATTAAAGTGAAGAAGATAAGGTTGTTGAAAATGGAGTGAATGATACCCCAAGATCTGACCTACTGGCCTTCAACTCGTCCACAAGTGAAATTACCAAAATGCCCATCAAAATATCTGAATAAAACAAACATAACCCGGCTACAGTGAGGAGTGCGCCAGGCGCACCCCTAAGTGTGCGCTGAGCGCACCCAACCCAGTTCGTTCTCTGACCTCTGTTTTAATATACAAAGTCACCCACACTTCATGTACCATAATTACATTGCTGTACAATTATTATTAGTGTCTTACAATTATATACATACATGCATAATTATTCCACTCACCTTAACGTCTCAATGAAGTGCAATCCAAATTCCGCAACTCGCCAATAGAATGTACCTATTCTGTTTGTCACATAATCATCAATACAAACTCATTTGGACTCTCGACCCGCCCAAATGAACAACAAGTGCAAAATACACCCTTATGCACTTTTAACGCTACCCGAAGGTCCAAAACTAACGAGACTAGTTCCCGCGTACCCGAAATACCTAAATTTACCAACATTAGCACTCGAACGCATTTTAACTCGAGTTCTGCTCGAAAACCCATTTTGACCCCTTAAAAGTCAACATCTCACCATTTGCTAGTTTTGACTCCAAAACGTCATTAACTCAATTTTATACTTTAACTTAACTCATTTTAAGCTTATAAACCTTACACATACGATAATCGAACCGAAATCATCAACAAACCCTAATTTTGACTCTATTCAAAATTAGTCAACCAAATGTACACAAATGGTTTCCACTACTTCAATAATCACTAATACTAGTGATTATTCACTCTATGCAAGCCTTACATGTTTAAACTCGCTCACCAAACCCAAAACCCGGCTTCATCACTTATAAACCCGAATCTTGGTGTTAACCTTCCATTAACAACTAATGGGGTTTCATTATGAACTCACAATCAAAAACCCCTAAATATGAACATGAATCACTAGAACGAAATTCGGATATGAGACTTACCACTAGTATCAAATCGTATCTAAGAACGAGGAGAACGACGTTTGTTCTTGCTCCAAAGATCGAATCCCGCTTCCTCTCATTCGATTTACACTTTGAATGGATTGGAGAAATGAAGTTTAGAGAGAAAGGGTGAAAGAAAAAGAGAAAAGAAAAGATTAAATAAGATGAGTGGATGAGGTTTGAGCCTATAATCTGATCCACACGTGAAATGACCAAAGTGCCCCCAACGAACCCTTAAAATTACAAAGTTTCGGACCCAGAACTGCAGCATCATCGCGCCGCGGCCCTCTTTCTTTGCGCCGCGGCCTACAGCGTGGTCTGGTGGTCTTGGTTACATGCTACCTGATCTTGATTCGAGTTCAATACCGCGCCGCGACCCACTAGGTCGCGCCGCGACCTAGTGTGGGTTTTGTCCATTTTTCGCGTACTTGAACCCCAACACACGAACACATCTCGTACCCTTCATACACTAGACGTACATACTCTCTAGAACACGTATATATATATATATATATATATATATATATATATATATATATATATATATATATATATACGTCGCATGAACTCCACGTATATATATTTACAATATATATATATATATATACATACATTTATAATACGACGAATCCATAATATACATTTACGTATGTATATGTATACACATATAAGTCGTATGAATAAACGGGTCTTACAAGATGCAACCCAAAGAGGTTGAAACAAAAAGATAAGCTAGTGTAGCCTAATGTTACAAATGTGGTGAACGTGTAGTAGAATGGATAAACTAATTAGGGTGGTGATTGTTGAAACTAATTGGTTATATATATATATATATATATATATATATATATATATATATATATTGGCAAAAAACGAAAACTTTATAACTAATTGGTTACATCATATGTCACAAAAGTTTGATTTTATAATTTATTTGGTACTTAGGTAATAGTTAATTAAATGTTAGTTAACTCTCTGTATTTGATTTGGCGTTAATGCTGACCGGTTAATATGGAGCACGTTGGGTAGTGGCAGTGTGTTGCCATTTCTTTAGATAGTAGAAATTGTAGTGGAGTAGTGCTACTTTCATGCTTCTTCTTGACTATATATAAAGTCAATATGTGTGGTGAATAAGAATGCAGTGATTAAAAAATGTAGACTCTTGTGTTTATTGTTTATTTCTGTTTACACATTGAAACGTAAACAGAAGTTTTTATTTTTGTTCCATCTTGTTCTTGTAAATACAGTATGATTGTAAGCTATTTGGGATTTGTGTCCCAACAATTGGTATCAAAGCTAGGGAGCGGCTTCAACTAGGGTCATATTGTTCATGTGATGAAACTGAACTGGGGTACAAGAAAAGGGTATAACCAGGTGGGTTTGTTTACTTGGGTGGTGGACGAGTTTCATGAGAATAAGCTAAACCGGAGTACAAGAAATCGGTATAACCAGGTGGGTTTGTTTTCTTGGGAGGTGAAAGAGCTTCTTGAACAACTTGACCAGGAAAGTTGGAGCTGTCAAGGGTTTGAAAGATGTAAAGCTTGTTCGTGAAAAGAGACTAACCGGGGTACAAGAAAACGGTATAGCCTGTGGCCAAGGTTTGTTTTCTTGGGTGGTAGAAGAGTGTCTTGGAACAAGCTTGTCAAAAGGAGTATATAACAAGGAACCATGAAGTGTGTAATTGTCGCTATGGAGGTTCAAACCGAGATGACTATGGACGTGATCGGGGAAGAGGTCGGGTGTCCGGGAAGAGTCGAGATGGTGTTGAACAGTTCAAACCGAGATGACTGTGGAAGTGGCCGTGGATGAGGTCGTGATTCCAGTGAGTCGAGATGGTGTTGAACATGTCCGGGGAGAGTCGCGGTAATGTTACAAATGTGGTGAACGTGTAGTATAATGGATAAACCAATTAGGGTGGTGATTGTTGGAACTAATTGGTTATATTTTTCTTTATTTCTTTCTTTTTTTTTTTTTTTTTTTTTTTTTGACAAAAAACGAAAACTTTATAACTAATTGGTTATATCATATGTCACAAAAGCTTGATTTAATAATTTATACTTAGGTAATAGTTAATTAAATGTTAGTTAGCTCTCTGTATTTGATTTGGCGTTAATGTTGACCGGGTAATATGGAGCACGTTGGATAGTGGCAGTGTGTTGCCATTTCTTTATGTAGTAGAAATTGTAGTGGAGTTGTGCTACTTTCATGCTTCTTCTTGACTATATATAAAGTCAATATGTGTAGTGAATAAGAATGCAGTGGTTAAAAAATGTAGACTCTTGTGTCTATTGTTTATTTCTGTTTACACATTGAAACATAAACAGAAGTTTTTATTTTTGTTCCATCTTGTTCTTTTAAATACAGTATGATTGTAAGCTATTTGGGATTTGTGTCCCAACATAGCCTGCAACTATTTGAGGGTTCAAATCACACTTAAGTTGGTGAAATTTAAATATTCGCAATTATTCTGATTATATTGTAGTTTTACCTTCGAGAAAATATAAAGAACAATTAGAATCACATAATCCTACGTTTTGGTAAGAACCATGCTTTTATATTTTACATAGTTTTATAATCCGTTCTAACGATTTTGGTTACAAATGAAGTTATAAGATTATTCCAGACCTTTTTATATTATTAAAAATGTCACTTTCACACAAAATAAGCATTCATATTTTTCATTTTAGAATTTTACACTTTAAAATTGAGTAAATCACCTTAAGCGTTTTACTTGGATCACTGAAAGTGGTGATCCATATAAGTTATCATGTCACTGGTGATATAGTGACTTAGAAAATGTGGGGAGTGAGAGGTATGTTAATTAGGGTGTTAGTAACTAGCCCAATTGACTTTAACAACAAAAGAGCCTAATTTTATAAAAGCACAACAACAACAACAATAGACTCAATCCCACATGAGTGAGGTATAGGGAAGGTGAAACGTAGACAATCCTTCCTCTATCCTAGAATAAAGAGAAATCATTTCTTCACCCCGAGTGAAACACTCACAAGAGTAAGGAAAGTCCTCCGTCTCTGTATTCGCCGGATAAAGAGATTGCTTCCAAGAGGACCTCCGGCCCAAAAAAAAAAAGTAGATTTAAATGAAGTAAAAAATTTAAATAAAATGAAATTAATAGATAATACAAATAATAAAATAAATACCTACATGATAAAAAGTAATAAAAAAGAGACGCCATGGAAATGGTAGAATCAAATTTCCATGTGTTTTAATCAAGTCTGGAGTTCAATTTAGCCCCTAAGCGGCAGTCAAGCCGCCAATAAATCGACGCTTGATGTTGACTCCTTTATAAAAGCACACTTTAACGATATTAACTCAAATAAATTATAAAAAATCCACAAATAACCACCTTGTCCTTTTTCTTCACTCTCAGCAACACACATTTCAAATTTTTGCTACTTTTTTTTTTTTTTTTTTTTTTTTTGCAGATATTTAAAGGAGAAAATAATAGATGAAATAACTAATGAAAGACTAAAAGAGAAGAAATGCAAAAAAAGAAAGAAAAGATGAAACATCCATTTTGTAGGAGACGAAATTACCGACGACGGAGACGGGTGACGGAGGTGGGGGGTAGGCAACGACATCAGTTAAGGGAAACGGAGGTGGGGGCGCGCCCTATTCCCTGTGCTCTTATATTTACTTTTGCACAAAAAAAATTATACATAAAAGAAAAGGGTTAAAGTCACATTTGACATTTAATAACTTAATTTTATACTTTCTTAAAATTATGTATCAGTTATTATTAAAACACTTTTTTTAACGGCCAAAGAGTAAATATATTAAAAAAAAAATGCTCCCTAGCAAGGCGCTAAGAGAGAATTACAAAGGAATATCGAGACACGAGTTTAGCCTGTTTATATTTAGAACACTTACTTAGCAATATAAACTATATAAATCACAGGTTTTGTATTAATATGCGTTGTAGCTTGTTTATATTTAAAATTCATATATATTTTACTTCCAACTTAGAAATTCGTATAAATACACATATCTATGGGTTTCTATTAAAATTCTATAATAATAATGTCATTATTAGACTAATTCTTTTGTTAAAAAAAATTAAAAAACAAAAGAAAAAAATCTAAGTATGGTGGATAATTTCATTATGTAACGACCTGACTTCGTTATACCAAAAACACGCCTTAAATTTTTTTTCCCTGAATCAGTGTATCTGGACGGCGTCCAGTTCTGAAGGTCTGGACGGCGTCCAAGCATATTGGACGGCGTCCAAATGAACTGCAGATTTCTGCTTTCGGGGTCCAACTTACATGAGCGGTAAACCCGCTTCCCGACACTTTTAAACGATACAACTTTCACAACATGTTATAATATGTAAAACTAAAAGATTTCCACGATGAAAACAAGTTTTACAACACAGGGCCCTCAACGGCCCGTCTTACGAATTTCGTTCAAAAATACAAGTTTCGACCATAAGAGTTTAAATTCCAAACGACACCCAGAGCATGGTGTTTGGGGTTAAACTACCCAAATCTCGATCGAACTTCAAAAGCTACGAACTCTCAAAAGCGTCCCCTAACCAAAACAAACGGGAGGCCATTAATCCAACCGAATACATTTGCCTTTATCCAAGCCCGAACCTAAAAAGGTAAACAACGAGAGGGGTAAGCAAAGCTTAGTGAGTGCAACAATTATACATACACACATATATAACCCATCTATTTGCAAACACACCCACCAAATACCTCATACGAATTTATAACTCGAATAGCATGCCATCAATACACATAATGCTAACAACTCGTACACTATCACAACACCTCATTAGCATATACTCAACACAATATATATAACATTCTAAACAATAATCAACAACATAATATGGTTAACCATAAACGCTATGGTGCTACCGGCTCGTGGTTCACACCATACGTAATGCTATGACGCTACCGGCTCCTTGGTTCACGCCACTACGCATTTGAGTCATACTCCTTTATAGTGCTACCGGCTCGTGGTTCACACTTTGGCGCTATCGGCTCGTGGTTCACGCCTCCTTTATAGTGCTACCGGCTCGTGGTTCACACTTTAGTGTTACCGGCTCGTGGTTCACACCTCATTTTATAGTGCTACCGGCTCGTGGTTCACACTTTGATGCTACCGGCTCGTGGTTTACATCATGACACTCGTCACATACATGTTATGGTACTACCGGCTCGTTGGTTCATACCATAACATTCACAAATAAATACACTATATACATACATGCATAATTATTCCACTCACCTTAACGCCTTTGGTGAGATAATCAAGCTCGCAACCTTCAACGCGACGTATCTATTACATTATGCATATAATCAATCATACAATCAAGTTGGTCAACCAACTTACTTATCACCCTAGCGTTATTTTGACCCATTTCAAGGTTAACACACCCATTTGGGTCATCAACATACCCAAATAACACCCACTTACTTAATATCAAAGTGTGCTAGTGATTAACTAACCATCTAAGTCTCATAATACCAATTATCACTTTGAAACTCTAGGTTAGTCATTCTTGAGTCCTCATGACTCCATCTTACCCAAAAAACCCCAAACCGCTATCAAATGGGTTTTATATTCATCTCTAACCCAAACCCTAACCCTTAAGCAACTTAAAATAAGGAAATCAAGGTTAACACTTACCACCATAATCACCACGTAGCTAGAGACTAGATGAACAACTTTACAACTTGCACTTTAACCCGAAACACACTTCTTCCTTCCTTGATTGAGCCTTCTCACACTAAAACTTTCTCTCTCTGTAGAATTGAAGTGGAAAGGTGAGTGTGGTTGAAAATGAAGTAATGGCACCCACTAAACTGATCTTGGGGCCTTAAATTCGTCTCACATGTGAAAATACCAAAATGCCCCTTAAAAGTATCTAAAATCCAACAGCTGGCCCGCCAGTTCATCTGGACGGCGTCCAGAAATCAGGACGGCGTCCAGTCCTTTACAATTGGAAGGCGTCCCACTGGTTTGGACGGCGTCCCATACAACTGGAAAACAGGATCTTACAACTCTCCCCCACTTGAACCGGATTGCGTCCTCGCAATCCAAGCCGCATGACAAGCCGGAAGATACACCAAAACAAACTCTTCGGATTCCCATGTAAACTTGGAACCTATACTACGACGCCATTGAATTTTAAAAGTTCTCACCTCTTTATTTCTCAACCTTTTCATCGAGTATAGCAATCGGCTCCTCAACATACTCTAACTTGTTGTTTAGCTCAATCTCGTCTAATGGCACCCATGAAGACTCATCCGCAAGACACTTACGGAGATGGGAAACATGAAATGTATTATAGATCCCCGCAAGCTCTTCGGGTAAGTCCAAACGATACGCAACTTCACCAACACGAGCTAAAATTTTAAATGGTCCAATAAACCAAGGAGCTAACTTTCCCCGTTTTCGGAACCGAATAATACCTTTCCATGGCGAAATTTTAAGCATCACCATGTCACCTTCTTGGAACTCAATCGGTCGCCTACGCTTATCGGCATACGAATTTTGTCTATCTTGAGCCGCTTTTAAATGAGTCTGAATCATCTCGATCTTACTATTCGTCTCTAAAACCAAATCGGTGCTCCTGATTTCCCTTTGTCCTACTTCACCCCAAACAAATCGGAGTTCGACACCTTCGCCCATAAAGCATCTCATAAGGTGGCATTCTAATACTAGCATGATAACTATTGTTGTACAAGAATTCCACCAAAGTGCTCATCCCAACTACCATCGAAATTGATAATACACGCCCGTAACATATCCTCCAATGTTAGATTCGTACGTTCGGTTTGACCGTCCGTTTGAGGATGGTACGCCGTGCTCATTCTCAATTGTGTACCCATATCTTCATGAAACTTTTCCCAAAACCGGGATGTGAAACGAGTATCCCGATCCGAAACAATAGATATAGGAACCCCGTGTCTCGATATCACCTCCTTGATAAACAACTTTGACAAGGTCTCCGACGATATCATTTCCCGAATGGGAAGAAACAACGCACTTTTCGTCAATCGATCAACTATCACCCAAATCGTATCCAATTGGGTTCTCGCCGTCTTTGGTAACTTTGTAATGAAATCCATGGTAATGTGCTCCCATTTCCATTTCGAAATTTCTGACGGTTGTAACATACCATACGGATTTTTATGCTCGGCCTTAACTTGCAAACACGTGACGCATTGCTCAACATACTTAACAACATCACGTTTCATGCCCGGCCACCAATACTCTTTCTTCAAATCAAGATACATTTTTGTCGCGCCCGGATGAATGGAATACTTTGACTTATGTACTTTATCAAGTAGTACTCGTCAATAATCCCCCATCTTAGGCACCCACACTCTTCCTTGAAAGGACAACAAACCATGCAGGCCTAAGGTAATGGACTCAGTTTGCCCAACGATTCGTTCTTTATACTTGTTGTTAACAAAAGCTTCAATTTGAATCTCGCCAAGCTTTACAAGAAAATCGTTAGTAATAATCATGTGTAACGATCCTACTCGTATCATTGGATGTTGACTCTTTCGACTCAACGCATCCACGACCACATTCGCCTTACCCGAATGGTAAAGTATCTCACAATCATAATCCTTTACCACATCCATCCATCTACGTTGACGATAATTCAAATCTCGTTGGTCAAAGAGATGTTTTAAACTTTTATGATCCGAATAAATCGTACACTTGACACCATACAAGTAGTGGCGCCAGATTTTCAACGCATGAACCACCGCCGCCAATTCAAGATCGTGAGTCGGGTATCTCTTTTCGTGTTCCTTTAATTTTCGAGAGGCATAAGCGATGACCTTACCTCGTTGCATTAGAACACACCCGATCCCATTTAAAGAAGCATCAAAATAAACCGTCATGTCTTCTACACCTTCCGGCAACACTAACACCGGAGCTTGACACAATTTCTCTTTTAACAATTGAAAAGCAATTTCTTGCTCGTTTTCCCAATTAAATCTCGCGTTCTTCCTCATCAACTTCGTCAATGGAGAAGCGATCTTAGAAGTATCCACCCATGACACCTTTCCCATATCGTTTGGGAGGTAAAGGGAAGGGGGGTTTTACTTGGCCGTGCCCTTGGATCGGTTTCAAGGTTTTCTCCCGGGCAGCGATGGGGGCGGAGTTATTATCGTTGCATCGGCATAGTCGAAACGGGAGATGATCGCAACGGGTGGTTTTGTTCCCCTCAGGTGATCCCATTCGCTGTCCAAAAAAAACTAGTAAGATACTATATAACAAGTTTTTGAAATGAAATGGCACATAAACGGGTGCCTTTTAGTATATATAAGAAAAATATATAATATCTTTTGAATGACAAATATTATTAAAAACACGTACTATATAGCAACGAACTATAACAGCAAACAAGCTATATATTGCAATTAATTACTTAATCAAGAGTTCTAGCAATTGATGCTACGACCAATGTGTATAAGCCAATTAAAATGAAAAGTTACATATAAAATCAAATAAGTCACACTTCTTCAACAGTGAGAAAGAAAAATGACCAACATTCTTGTATTTACAAAGGTACCACAAGTTGGTCAATGGTCAGTGTAATTGTAATACCCGTCAAAATGTAGCCTTGACATGCTGTATTACCAGAGGTCAAAGTCTGGTCGATGCAATCTATATGCAACGTTTTAAAAGCAATAGTGACATTTTATTCAAAAACCAAGTGTTTACATAACTTAAAGTTAAAAACCAACAAAGTACTAATCAAAAACCAAATGTATATTAAAATGAAAAGACATAATACCACTATCAAAGTTTAAACAAGTCTTCAATCCAAATGCATGACCTCTACTGTCTTACTAGTGATGTGTTTTAGACACACCTAATCTTATTGTAATATAGTTATGAATTCGTTCACAGGGAGCATCGTTTAAGATTTTAAGACAGATAATTATTCTGAAGATTTATGTTGTAAAATGGGGGTTTGAATAAACTAATAATGCGAAAATAAATAAAACAAATTTAGATGGACAAAGCAGTGTTCACTCAGATGACTCACTAATGACGTGGATTGTTCTCTCAATTAAAGCCGGTTAAATGCTTGATAAGTTATACTTTAATCATCCAAACTTGACTAACTCATATTAATCGCATTCAAACAATCAAACTATGTGTGATTAAACTATTGTGATTCAACCTGGGTTAAACTAACATAAAACCTTAATTACTACAATCACTTGAAGCAACTACACGACTGTGTTATTGAATTACCAATTAATCACCATTCACACTCACATGTAAATGTCTAGATCTCCTAAGAGTTGAAGCATAATCCAGTTATCACTAATAAACTCATGTAAACTAGATAACAAATTATATAATTAAAGTCAAGTAACCGATTCACACAATAATGGATCTTTTGGTTGAACACAATACTCATAGATCACTTAGATTAAGCAACTAAGATTTAGTCCAGATTAAAATCACTTAAAATCCTAACTACAAAGATCACTCAATGTAATTGTCACGATTATGATGCCTAATACCATTCAATTACCGATTAGTTATTTAATACAATCACTTGAAATCAAATCCCTAATCGTCTAGATCACATGAAGTGTTGAAGTGCACGTTATCTAACACCTATTATCTCACAATAACAAGTTAATAACATGTATAATCAAATTAAAGTAAAAAAGCATGCATAACAGTAGGTCTTTGACCAAACTTGAATAAACTAAATCAATCAAACATTAAATCCATGAAAATAAGAACAATTCAACGATCAAAAGTTATTACATCTGAGTAAACACTAGAGGGTTTAGCCTGACATGCTAGAAAAACCAATTGAACAATTGATAACAAAAGTGTTTATGATAATATCACTAAAAATCAAGAAAACAAATGTACCAATGATTATAGATGATCAATCCTTGATCTTTGATGTTTAAGATATTCAAAATTGATGAAGAGTGGCCTTTAAACCTCTGCAAGTCGTAGATAAAAGCTGCATAACCTAATTTGGGGTATAAACCCGTCTATTTATAGCGTACCAAAAAATTCAGCAAACCGACCCCGCATCGCGGCCGCAATAGGCGGATCGCGATCTGAATAGGGGAGTTGTGACCGGAATAGGGGAGTTGCGACCGGAATAGGGGAGTTGCGACCGGAATGATCTCAGCTTTCGAAAACACATGTTTTGTTAATGAATCACGGCCACAATTACCTCTATCGCGACCGCGATTCGCACCCCTTCAGCAATTTTTCATTTTTTCTCGCATTTAATCTTATTTTGAGCTTATATGAAGCTAAGACTTTGCCGAAACCAGCCAAAACATTAAACTAACACATTATGGAGCACAAATCCTCATTTCCTCTCAAATACCCGCAAAAGCCTTTGAATTTTCGTGAATAAATAACAATAAGGAACCGATATCGGGATATAAAGTATGTATAATTTGAGCGATATCAAATCCCCCACACTTGAACCTTGCTTGTCCTCAAGTAAGTCTATCTTCAAATAATATCAACTAGTGCAAAGATAAACATACTCGAACAAGTCTTCAAAAAGTATAGAATCAAGACATACCGATATCATCTTTAAAAGCAATAATTCCATATCGTGTAGTCTTCATAAACAAATGCAAGGTTCAAGCCTTCAACCAAAATCTATCTTCCACAAACAAACACACCGTGATTACCCAAAAGCTTCAATACCTCGAATCAAGAACACCACGTACGGAACTAGATCAAGAACACTACGTACGGAACCAATAAAAATTTGGCCTTACAGAAAACAAGACCTTTAGAAAACCATTTTTGCATTTTAAGAACGGGAAAACTAGTTAAGTTTTTACACTATACCAGTTTTTCGAAAATTTTGAGTTTTAAGGTTATGTGCTTTCAAAGCCATCTCGATTTTGAGACAGCCGCACGGACAATTGTTACCCCGGTATATTATCTAGGATAAACTACTTCCCGATTCGAAAGCGATGAGATAATAGTTGTCTTAGGCTCAAAAAGGCAGTTTGCATACAAGCCTTCCCGGTTGTGGGACAGCCGCACCGGTAGTTGCCAACCCGGTATATCACCGAAGTGAACTACCTTCCGATTCGAAGGAGATGTGAAGATAACTTACCTTGTGTGTAAATATTTCGGGGGGTCTATTGCATGAAACCTGAAAGACTTTACTTCCAAGCAATGATCTTTTGAAACTCAACTTAACTTGCAAGACTTTACTTACAAGTTTCGAAAGACTTTACTTCCTAAGAACAACATGGGAGGACTCGATTCTCCCGAAAGTGTTTAAACACTTGGTTTATTTTATTTAAGGTCCTTGGACCCTAGCTTTTATGCTATTTTTAAGAAAATGTAGGAAGCATATACCACATTTCTGTATTTTAAAAGGATACCATGACTTTTGACCATGGCTTATGTTGTCTAGCAACACTAGCACGAAGCCATTGCTAGCTCTTCATCAACAAGAAAACACAGGTTGAAGCTCAAGGCTCCTCTTTCCACAGTACGATACATCGGTGTAAAACATCGTGAAATAATGAATTAACCAATGTCAGTATAAAATGATGTAGATTAGGAAGTCTCCTACACCAAGTGAAACGGGCATTCAGAAGACTCAACTTCCTTTATGGATGGTCTTGAATCATCCTACAATTTTGGATTTTTTATACCCTGGAAGACTTTGCTTCCTTATTACTCATACATTCACGCAAAAGAAAAATGCAAAACACCAACATCATTGAGGTACCTGCACAATTTAACTTACAATAGTGATAACATTTGCTTTATAAAACAACTACACTTGGCTTTTGAATGAGTCAAATTTTTTTAAAAATTCCCAATTTTTAACAAATTAATCAAAAATAAAACTCAAGTAAAGTGTATTATATCCGCGAGAATTTATATCTCTCCCCCCCACACTTAAGATCATGTAATGACCTCAATTACATGAAATTAGATAATTCAAATATAAATTCGAGAGGACAATAGAGTGAATGAGAAAAACATAACTGGATGTAGAGCAATATAATCGCAAAACGGAGTGACAGACGGCTCTGCACTGACGGCCATTCCTCGATTGTCATCACATAATAGTACCTGCAATGATTAAACAAGAACAAAACACAAAATGGGGGTTTGATGTGCTTTAGACACACCTAATCTTATTGTAATATAGTTACGAATTCGTTCACAGTGAGCAACGTTTAAGATTTTAAGACTGATAATTATTCTGAAGATTTATGTTGTAAAATGGAGGTTTGAATAAACTAATAATGTGAAAATAAATAAAACAAATAACTAGATGGACAAAGCAGTGTTCACTCAGATGATTCACTAATGACGTGGATTGTTCTCTCAATTAAAGCCGATTAAATGCTTGATAAGTTATAATTCAATCATCCAAACTTTACTAACTCACATTAATCGCATCCAAACAATCAAACTATGTATGATAAAACTATTGTGATTCAACCTGGGTTAAACTCACGCAAAACCTTAATTACTACAATCACTTGAAGCAACTAAACGACCGTGTTATCGAATTACCAATTAATCACCATTCACACTCACATGTAAATGTCTAGATCTCCTAAGAGTTGAAGCATAATCTAGTTATCACTAATAAACTCACGTAAACTAGATAACAAATTATGTAATTAAAGTCAAGTAACCGATTCACACAATAATGGATCTTTTGGTTGAACACAATACTCATAGATCACTTAGATTAAGCTATTAAGATTTGGTCAGGATTAAAATCACTTAAAATCCTAACTACAAAGATCACTCAATGTAATTGTCATGATTATGATTCCTAATACCATTCAATTATTAATTAGATATTTAATACAATCACTTGAAATTAAATCCCTAATCGTCTAGATCACATGAAGTGTTGAAGTACACGTTATCTAGCACATATTATCTCACAATAACAAGTTAATAACATGTATAATCAAATTAAAGTAGAAAGCATGCATAACAGTGGGTCTTTGCCCAAAGTTGAATAAACTAAATCAATCAAACATTAAATCCATGAAAAAAATACAATCCAACGATCAAAAGTTATTACATCTGAGCAAATACTAGAGGGTTTAGCCTGACATGCTAGAAAAACCAACTAAACAATTGATAACAAAAGTGTTCATGATAATATCACTAAAAATCAAGAAAACAAATTACCAATAATTATAGATTATCAATCCTTGATCTTTGATGTTTAAGATCTTCAAAATTGATGAAGAGTGGCCTCTAAACCTCTGAAAGTCGTAGATAAAAGATGCATAACCTAATTTGGGGTAAAAACCCATCAATTTATAGTGTAACCAAAAATTCAGCAAACCGACCCCGCATCGCGGACGCAATAGGCGGATCGCGATTGGAATAGAGGAGTTGCGACCAGAATGAGCTCAGCTTTCGAAAACACATGTTCTGTTAACGCTTTCCCAAGGGATGGCATGAGCAGCCTCGATACCCATAGGTCGAGCAATAGAAATCCACCAGGTCAAGGCTTTACCTTCCAGTGTGGAAGTAGCAAACTTTACCCAGTTATCTTGAGCACAGTTACTAATACTAGACACTAACTCCATCTTCTCAAACCAATGGGTTAGAATCACCAGTCCTTCTGTGTCTTTGAATGGTAGTGGCTTACAAGCCATAAATTCCTTGTAAGTGCAGTTTTGTCTATTGTTCGAACCTCCAGGAACATTAGCCATTGCGATGGCGACACCTTCATTGATAAATGCTCGGAGTTCATCAGGACTGTAAGTTCGTCTTCCGGACATTGTTCTTCAAACAATAAATACAGAGTTAGCATCCTTAGATATGTATGCATATTGTCAAATAGTCGGGGTGATTTCTCCATTCGGAGGAGGTCATAGGGTGGTAACTCGGTGAATGGCTAGGATTTTCGTCCTCGGAGTCGGAGAGAATGATGAGGTTAGCTTTCGAGATTTTATCTTAAAGGAAACAAGTAAATCGAGAGTAACAAGTAAGTAAGGCAACTTATAATCGTCTAGTTATAGATTAGGCTTATTAACGTATCCTATAGGTAGACACACTAATTCATCCTAATTCCCTATAACCAATGCTCTGATACCAACTGTAATACCCCGTCAAAATGTGGCCTTGATGTGCTGTATTACCAGAGGTCAAAGTCTGATCGATGCAACCTATATGCAATGTTTTAAAAGCAATAGTGGCATTTTATTCAAAAACCAAGCGTTTACATAACTTAAAGTTAAAAACCAACAAAGTACTAATCAAAAACCAAATATATTTAAAATGAAAAGACATAATGCCACTATTAAAGTTTAAACAAGTCTTCAATCCAAATGCATGACCTCTACTGCCTTACTAGCTGTAGCGGAAGTATTCTCTAATTACCTGAGAATAAACATGTAAAAACGTTAACACAATGGTTGAGTGAATCATAGGTTTAAGTAGTATAAAGTGTAGAGTGTAGATCACAAGATTTCGTTTGCATGCTCGCAAGCATAGTTAAAAATATAAAAAAAAAAGATTCTATAAGTTTGAGCACCCGGTAACTAAGCCTTAACGCATGTTTAAAGTACCCATGTTTTTAAATACACTTAACCAATGTGTTCTACCTCAAATAGTTTACGCCCGTTTTGTGCTAGGGCGACTAGCCCGGACGGGGATGTCAAGCCCTATGGATCCATATACATCTATTCGCGCCCACCAATTCATAAACTGGTAGTTACTAGTTACCAAAGCTAAGGGATTTTTGGTTATAACTCAACATAGAATGTAAGTTTAGCACTTGTGTCTACGTTGTAAAAAAGAAAAAGACATGTATTCTCACCCCGAAACAGTTTATAAAGCAGTTAAAAAGATGGGGCCATGACTCACCTTATGAGCACAGTAACAGTGTGATAGCAAATAGCAGTGGTGGTCCAAAGTTGTCAACCTATCATCATTAGGTTTAAGTTAGTTGGATCATCATGGTCATCATCATCATCATCATAGTTATGTGTTTGTTATGTTCATATATATTTACCGTGTTCCTTTTTAGAGTTTATCAATGTTTACTATTCTCACAGTTTAGATGTTGCATGACTCAAATGATTCTCGTTGCTATCAAGTAAGTCAATGGATAGCCAGATGTAACCGGGGGCCAAGACTCTTGATCCGACTTTAAGTCATGACATTCGAGATCCACAACCATATTCCAAACTGGCAACCTAGACACCATCCATGACCGTAAGTAGCGGTGAGACTCGTGAAAGTCATACGTTATCCGTTTGTGATTATAGTTCATTATATACTTTGCATATATAATATTTTTAAGTTTTATAATAAATAATTACCATGTATTTATTTATCCTCCATAAACTAAATATTAATTATTTAATATTTTTCATATATTTAGAAATATTGTTATTAGGTTTTTAAGATTATCATTTTAGGTTTTGTACGGTTAAAGGAGTAAACCACACCACTTTTATCCGTTCATAATATTTAACAAATTTTACTCCTAATCTCAATGTTCTCGTTATCCTAATTCATAATGTAGCTATATTCGTTATAAAATAGTATAGAGTTCAGGGGGTAAACCTTAAAAATAAAATTCTTTTAATTTATATTTGTAAAATTGTACATACTTTGAGGGTTATTGTTATAAAATCATAAAATTCACTTCATGAAATTTGGACGTATGTAGTAAAGTATTATTTTTTAACTAATTTGGTAAAGATGATCATAATATAGGGACTGCATGTGTAAATTTCGAATTAAATCTTTCTTCTTCATTTGATATACAAAACATAAAACAGAGTATTACTTTATTACTTTAAAGGATTGTTGTTCCCTTTTTGGCTGAATTCTACTTTGTAATAGTAACTTTACTGCCAATCTCTTTTATATCTTGAAATAAGTAGTTAAGCATGAAACATGATTTAAAAACACTTTTATATTTTAATCATATAGATAAGTTAGAATTTAAGACTCGTAGCTATACGTTTTCAATTTACGATTACCCATTTTATTTTATTATACTGTTCAAATTCTAAATTTTATAAACGAAATTGGTGACTCGGGTGATTAGTTTGATAACATACATGAACACACTATAAAAAAATAAATATAAGTGACATTAGTTGAAGTGTTACCTGCGGGAAGAAATCGAATCGCACCGAACTAAACACGTACTCGGTTCTTATTCTTGATCTCGTCCTCGAATACTCTAGGAACGAGTGTAACACCCCGTTTTTCCCCGTACATGATTTATAGGTGTATTGTGTATGTACGATAGGCTTATGAAGGGTTCGGGACATGTTCGGGTGTTGAGGTCTTGTATGCAAGAAAATGACTCAGATCACGCTGTGTGTAGCGGCGCGACAAAGGAGGCCGCGGCGCGGCATTTAACTGGAATCCAGATCAGAAGCTTGATTAAAAATGATCCCAGAACTAGACAAATGTCGCGGCGCGACATTTAAGGCCGCGGCGCGGCGATACGGGCAAACTGGTACCAGATTCTTGTAATTTTAAATAAGGTTCAAGGGTAATTTGGTCATTTCACGTTTGAGCCAGATTTGAGGCTTTAACCTCATCCATTCATTTCATTTCCTAATTTCATTTTCCTTTTCATTTCATTTTCCTCTCAAAAACTCAAACACCCATTTGATTTCAAAGGGATTTTTGGAAAGGAAGAAGCGGGATTTGATCTTTGGCGTAGTTGACTAGGTTGTTCTCCTCGTTCTTAGCTACACGGTGATACTAGTGGTAAGCTCTAACTCCGAATTTCATTTTCGTGTTCATCATTCAAATTTGGGGCTTTTGATTGTATGATTCATAGGTGGAACCCATTTAGTTGTTAATTGGAGATTAATACCAAGATTCGGATTTATAAGTGTTAAAGGCGGGTTTTGGGTTGGTTAATGATTTAACCATGTTTAAGACTTGTAAATGGTGTACAATCACTAGCATTAGTGATTATTGGTGTTTTGGAGACTTTTAGGGTTTTCGTGGTTGACTAATTTTGACTAGAGTCAAAATTAGGGTTTGTTGAGGATTATGACCCGAATGTCGATTCGATGGGGTTTGTAAACTTAAAATGGATTAAGTTGAAGTATAAAACCGAGTTAAACATGTTTTGGTGTCAAAATTTGTAAATGGTGAGATTTTGACCTTATGGGTCAAAATTAGGGTTTATGGGCGATTTTGAGAACGATAAGTGTTAACACTTGTGTTCGGGTTTAATTGGCATATTAGGACCATTATCACTTGTGTTAGTGATTATTGGTTAGTTTGGGCGCGGTTTGTCCTTGGAAGTGCATTTGGGTCGAAATTGCACTAAGTGTCGAATTGGGTTGGTTTGTAGATCCAATCTAAGTGTGTTGTTGAATTTGTGATAATGGATTAGGTACTTTCCATTGACGAGTTGCGGATTACTTGAAAGCATTTCTTCAAGGCGACAAGGTGAGTGTTAATATCCTATGTGCATATGTATGTGTAGGATGAGTGCGGGTCGGGTGAAGTGATTCTCGGATATAGAGCTCACTTCACATATAGGTGGATTTGGTGGACTTTGATATGAGTCAAATTGGCACGGTTGTACGCTTTGGTTGACCACCTTTGGCGAGGTACATGTTTGTGTGTACGTTATCACACGTGGTTGTGATTTGGATGTTATAACCCCAATGGCGAAGGGTTGATTTGTCGTGATGTGGATAACCCCGACGTGGTGGATTTTATAATCCCATGACCGTGGGTTTGAATTGGAGAAGTGGATCTCGTGTAGTTCGGATTCACGATGACGCGTGTAGTTCGGTCATCTTATTGGAAATGAATCTCGTGTAGTTCGGATTCATGGTGACTCGTGTAGTTCGGTCATCTTATTGAGGTAGTAATCTCGTGTGGTTTCGGATTAGTAAGGCTCGTGTAGTTCGGCCAACCTCGATGTTGTGAAGATAGTAATCTCGTGTGATTTCGGATTACTAGGGCTCGTGTAGTTCGGCCAATCTTCATTGTGGTACTTGGTTCTCGGTATTGGGTTAAAGGGTTAACCTTGGTCGTTTTTATATTATTATATATATTAATGTATTGTTGTGTTTTAGCTAACCCTCCGGGTGTAGCTTATTGGCGTTGTCCACATCGTCGTTGGTGAACTTATACTTTGTTAATATCTTTAGCTTGTTGGTTAGAGATCGTACGGTATGCTTAGTGTAGTTGCCTTATACATGGATGCTTCGGTATGCGGTATTTGATATTTATGTGGCATGTCCATTTTATACATATATATGTATGTAGTATGTTATCATTCACTAAGCGTTAGCTTACCCTCACGTTGTTGATATTTTTATTAGTTCGCATGCTTGGCGGCTCGGGTAAGCTTGGGGATTAGAGATCTTGGCTAGGTTGCTTAGAAGATCTTGCTTTTGTATTCGATTAGGATTTGGGTAGCATAGTCCCAAATCACCATGCTCGGTTTTGGTTGGAAACTAAACTAGTCGGGTCGTGTATGTCCGTTTGGACAATTAATCAATGTATTAAATGTTTTAAGGTTTATTAAACCTTCTATTGTATAAAAGATGTTTATGGAAACACAATTGGGTCCTAAAGTATTATTTAACGCGTATTAAAAGGAAAATTTTTATGGGCCAGTTTTAATACGGGTTGAGTCGTTTCAAGTGGTATCAGAGCATGGTCTAAGGGATTTAGGTGACTTGAGATATGTGCCTAGACTTAGACTTTTGTGTGTGCTTATTTGTTGCGGGACTTGTAGGATTACGGGTCGGAATAGGTTATAGTTAGTGCCTTATTGTAGGTGTACTAACGTCGATATTGGTAATGCGGATATTATTAATATATTAATTGTGTTGTGATAATAATTCTCGCGTATGTGTATATCGCGTAGAATTTTGTTTGTGTTTGTTTATATCATCGAGCGAGGCGGTCGTTGTACTAACGAGTTGATACGGCGTGTGTGCGTAATAAGGACTTGCAAACCTTATTACAGGTGCAAATCGTGTCAAACAAGTGATGTACGGCGAGTGTTTAGCAAGATGGACCGGTGTGGAGTGTGTGTTTTATACGTCCGTGATCTAATCATTTTGCATTCTTTAGAATGACGACACGAAACGAGATCGAGACGAATGACGAGGAGTTTAACTCTAGAGTTGCGGCTGCCGTTGCGGAGCAAATGAGTGCGTTTCGAGAAGAAATGGATAGGAAGTATTCCGAATTTCGGGGTAGTAGTGAAATGGAGCGTTGTCTTAAGAGCTTCATGAGGACTAAACCCCCGATGTATGACAGGAAACCGGATCCTTTGGTAAGCACAACTTGGATCTTGGATGTCGAAGGGTGTTTTCGTACTATTGAATGCCCTCCCGAGAAAAATACGAGACTCGCTACTAGTCTGTTGCGAGGCAGGGCAAGGGATTGGTTGGATGGTAAAATCGATCTCGTCGGTGGCGAAACGTTTATGGCTTTATCGTGGGACGGGTTTAAGAAGGAATTCTTCGAGGAGTTTCGGACTTCAACCGATTTGTCGGAAATGCGTAATGAGTTGCGAAATTTGCAACAGGGTTCTATGTATTTGAATACTCTCAAGACGACCTTTATGGCGAAGGCTCATTTTTTCCCGGAGTATTTGGGGAATGATAATTTGTTGATGCAAGATTTCTATCGAACCTTGAATGATGACTTGAAGAATAAGATTAGCCGGGGTTATTTGAAATCGTTTGCGGAATTATTCGCCGTGGCTAGAGGTTTCGAGTCGTATTCACGATCAAAGAAGGGTGAACCTTCGAGCTAGAGAAGGGTTGTTTCGTATGGTGCTCCGAGTAAGAGGACTAAGGGTCCGAGTGTGAGCACGGGTGGTACGCGGACGGGTATACCGGATTCTAGTGCATCTAGATGTTACAATTGTGGCATGAGGGGTCACAAGTCTTGGGAATGTTCGGTACTAAAGAGTGATGGCATGGTGTGTTTCAATTTCCAAGAAGAAGGACATCGTAAGTCGGAATGTCCCAAGTTAGCGGGGACAGGTGCTTCAAGTAGACGTTAAGGTACGTTTCGTTTTAATAAATATGTCATTTGATTATTTATTATGCGCCGTTGAGTTTGAGTTTATTAAATGCATTGTGTTGTGCATGTTGTTGTTATGGGTGACGTTCCTAATGGAAGTACCCAATGGTGACGTTGATTGTCGGGTGAAGGGCGTAAGACTTGGTGCCACCAAGCATTCCTTAGTATTTGGAAATGTTTCTACCAAGCCATGGAAATGGGTTTTGGTGTTCGATTGTTAAGCGCGTGTTCGCTTTTGTGTGGAGGTCGATGAACCATGAGGTTCGACGGGTGGATTGGAACCCTTAAGATCGAGTGTTTTGAATCTCGATGTATGTTGGTAATGGAGTATATAAGACGCGACATTAGGTGCCTCTTTTATACCTACTAGCGTGGTGTTCAACTCCGATTGTGTTGTGGTTACATTGTACTTAGAGTACCGAAGTGAAACCCTTAGGTACATGAGTAACAAGGTGGAAGTTGACAAACTAAAGCAATTGGATGATTGCGAGGGTGTGGTTTGTGTAATCGTGGTACACTTTTTGTTCGAAGTATTTAAGGATTGATTGAAATTCTTCGTGTGCTCAAGGCTGGAGCAAGAGATGGTGATGGGTTGTGTGAACCCAATTGTTGGTAAAGTCTACCTTTGGTAGCATTGTACGGTTGTACGAGGTGCGGATATGGAACGTAGTTCCAAGTGGGGGAGTTACACTTCCGCACGAGGAAATTTTGTGTGAGATTTCGGATGATGCTTTTGGTAGATCCGGAAAATGTTGTCGAGACCTGGTTTTGGTCGATTTGTGGTAGATTACAATTTCGGATAAATTGTACTTATGGTTTGGATTTGAATTATCACCGAGGTGGTAATGTGGTAAATCTCGTTGAGAGATAATGGACGGGTTTGGTGAGCAAGGTGAAATCCTTCGGTTAAGGGAGGTGTGTGTCAGATTCTCTTCTAGAGAATTATTGTTTTGTGCCTATGCTTGATATAAGTGGTTCTTGCTCGAGTGTGTGAATGGTTAGTGGTATCCGTTAGGATTCACTATGGCGTAGCAGAGCGCGATGTTACGCTACTCGTCGTTCGAGGCCAAAAGGGCGTTGATTGATGAAGCATGACTTTCGGAGTCCGCTGACTTCATCATGGTATTGGTGATTGATGAAGCATGACCTTTAGGGTCCGCTGACTTCATCATGGGAGTATGCGATTGGTGGAGCATGACCTTCGGGGTCCGCTGACTTCATCATGAGCGAGGTGTTATATCGGTGAAGCATGACCGTTGACGGGATCCGCTGACTTCATCCGGTGTTGAGATCGGTGAAGCATGATCTTCGGGTCCGCTGACTTCATCATGGTAGTGGATCGCGTATGGTTTCGGATTCACGATGACGCGTGTGGTTTCGGTCATCTTATTGTGGAAGTGAATCTCGTGTAGTTCGGATTCACAAATGACTCGTGTGGTTTCGGTCATTGTATTGAGGAGTGAGTCTCGTGTAGTTCGGATTCACAAATGACTCGTGTAGTTCGGTCATTCCTCCGGGATAGTGACTCTCGTGTAGTTCGGATTCACTAAGGCGCGTGTAGTTCGGCCAATCTCGATTGTTGTTGTGGTGAAGGTAGTGAGTCGCGTGTAGTTCGGATTCACTAAGGCGCATGTGTTTTCGGCCAGCCTTCAGGTTGTGTGATCTATCGGTTATTTTATACATCGATGGTGGGGTCGTAAGGACCATGTCGTGTGATCTATTGGTTGTTTTATACACCAATGGTGGGGTCGTAAGGACCATGTTGTGGGAAATATCGGTTGTTTTATACGCCGATGGTGGGGTCGTGAGGACCATGTTGTATGATTAGTGATGCGATAGCCGTGTTTCGCTCACATGTTGCTACGGGTGTGACGATAGTCGATTTTGTACACCTTGGGATTAACGTTACCATAGTCGTTTTGGGCGTTATCGGTCTTAACCGTTTATTATGATGTTACGGTAGTTGCGTATTGGTCGTATTGCGCACTACAAGGGATGTATAGTGATTGGTGTTATCCGTAAGGATTTGTTTGGTTCGGTCTTCATCGTTTCGGTTTGTTGACCTTAGGTTTAGACTGGTTGCTTTTAGCGTTGTACTCGGTAAGGGTCCGCTAAGGGATCGATATCTTGGTACGAGATTGGTTGAATTTCCCGATGTGAGGGATTGAGCAAGTTTTAGTGCTCGTATTGTGGAATTGATAAATCGCGGGTGATGATTTAGTTGTCGAAGGCAATTCATTGGGAAGAATTGCTTAGGAAAGTCGGTTGGGACTTATGTTTGAGGACCGTGAAGTGTGGTCCGTTTGGTTAAGTGACGAGGATCACGAGGACGTGATCGAGGCTAAGTGGGGGAGAGTTGTAACACCCCGTTTTTCCCCGTACATGATTTATAGGTGTATTGTGTATGTACGATAGGCTTATGAAGGGTTCGGGACATGTTCGGGTGTTGAGGTCTTGTATGCAAGAAAATGACTCAGATCATGCTGTGTGTCGCGGCGCAACAAAAGAGGCCGCAGCGCGGCATTTAACTGGAATCCAGATCAGAAACTTGATTAAAAATTACCCCAGAACTAGGCAAATGTCGCGGCGCGACATTTAAGGCCGCGGTGCGGCGATACGGGCAAACTGGTACCAGATTCTTGTAATTTTAAATAAGGTTCAAGGGCAATTTGGTCATTTCACGTTTGAGCCAGATTTGAGGCTTTAACCTCATCCATTCATTTCATTTCCTAATTTCATTTTCCTTTTCATTTCATTTTCCTCTCAAAAACTCAAACACCCATTTGCTTTCAAAGGGATTTTTGGAAAGGAAGAAGCGGGATTTGATCTTTGGCATAGTTGACTAGGTTGTTCTCCTCGTTCTTAGCTACACGGTGATACTAGTGGTAAGCTCTAACTCCGAATTTCATTTTCGTGTTCATCATTCAAATTTGGGGCTTTTGATTGTATGATTCATAGGTGAAACCCATTTAGTTGTTAATTGGAGATTAACACCAAGATTCGGATTTATAAGTGTTAAAGGCGGGTTTTGGGTTGGTTAATGATTTAACCATGTTTAAGACTTGTAAATGGTGTACAATCACTAGCATAAGTGATTATTGGTGTTTTGGAGACTTTTAGAGTTTTCGTGGTTGACTAATTTTGACTAGAGTTAAAATTAGGGTTTGTTGAGGATTATGACCCGAATGTCAATTCGATGAGGTTTGTAAACTTAAAATGGATTAAGTTAAAGTATAAAACCGAGTTAAACATGTTTTGGTGTCAAAATTTGTAAATGGTGAGATTTTGACCTTATGGGTCAAAATTAGGGTTTATGGGCGATTTTGAGAACGATAAGTGTTAACACTTGTGTTCGGGTTTAATTGGCATATTAGGACCATTATCACTTGTGTTAGTGATTATTGGTTAGTTTGGGCGCGGTTTGTCCTTGGAAGTGCATTTGGGTCGAAATTGCACTAAGTGTCGAATTGGGTTAGTTTGTAGATCCAATCTAAGTGTGTTGTTGAATTTGTGATAATGAATTAGGTACTTTCCATTGACGAGTTGCGGATTACTTGGAAGCATTTCTTCAAGGCGACAAGGTGAGTGTTAATATCCTATGTGCATATGTATGTGTAGGATGGGTGCGGGTCGGGTGAAGTGATTCTCGGCTATAGAGCTCGCTTCACATATAGGTGGATTTGGTGGACTTTGGTATGAGTCCAATTGGCACGGTTGTGCGCTTTGGTTGACCACCTTTGGCGAGGTACATGTTTGTGTGTACGTTATCACACGTGGTTGTGATTTGGATGTTATAAACCCAATGGCGAAGGGTTGATTTGTCGTGATGTGGATAACCCCGACGTGGTGGATTTTATAATCCCGTGACCGTGGGTTTGAATTGGAGAAGTGGATCTCGTGTAGTTCGGATTCACGATGACGCGTGTAGTTCGGTCATCTTATTGGAAATGAATCTCGTGTAGTTCGGATTCATGGTGACTCGTGTAGTTCGGTCATCTTATTGAGGTAATAATCTCGTGTGGTTTCGGATTACTAAGGCTCGTGTAGTTCGGCCAACCTCGATGTTGTGAAGATAGTAATCTCGTGTGATTTCGGATTACTAGGGCTCGTGTAGTTCGGTCAATCTTCATTGTGGTACTTGGTTCTCGGTATTGGGTTAAAGGGTTAACCTTGGTCATTTTTATATTATTATATATATATTAATGTATTGTTGTGTTGTAGCTAACCCTCCGGGTGTAGCTTATTGACGTTGTTCACATCGTCGTTGGTGAACTTATACTTTGTTGATATCTTTAGCTTGTTGCTTAGAGATCGTACGGTATGCTTAGTGTAGTTGCCTTATACATGGATGCTTCGGTATGCGGTATTTGATATTTGTGTGGCGTGTCCATTTTATACATATATATGTATGTAGTATGTTATCATTCACTAAGCGTTAGCTTACCCTCTCGTTGTTGATATTTTTATAGGTTCGCATGCTTGGCGGCTCGGGTAAGCTTGGGGATTAGAGATCTTGGCTAGGTTGCTTAGAAGATCTTGCTTTTGTATTCGATTAGGATTTGGGTAGCATAGTCCCAAATCACCATGCTCGGTTTTGGTTGGAAACTAAACTAGTCGGGTCGTGTATGTCCGTTTGGACAATTAATCAATGTATTAAATGTTTTATGGTTTATTAAACATTCTATTGTATAAAAGATGTTTATGGAAACACAATTGGGTCCTAAAGTATTATTATTTAACGCGTATTAAAAAGAAAAATTTTTATGGGCCGGTTTTAATACGGGTTGGGTCGTTTCAACGAGTTTACAGAAAACTTTTTTTTTTGTTATTATGAATTGTTAATGATGAGCATATAGATGTTATTAAGTGGGCCTTTTATATAGTTTGTGTGGTAGATAAATGTGCAAAATCGTTTACATGGTTGATAAGGTTGGGATAATGATCAAGTATTCAAAATATTAAAATTTGTGTTGACTTCGTCTAATCACTCAGCACATTCACCGACTATGTTGTTTCTCACCATTTTATTTTGTAACTTATAAGTGATAAGGTGACAAGATCTTTATCATATATGATTTTGGTGAATAAATATGAGATAATTAAGGATTATGTACTTAAAAATTGGTGTTGTATATTGTATATAAAAATTAATTAGTTTATAACGTCTACAATGATTTCGGAATTTTTATTTATTAGATTGGAACGAGTAAGTTGCCATCTTAAATGCTTCATACTTATCTCAATTCATATCAATGTGTGAGATAGAATTTGCCATCCTTAAAATTTTTGGACTTAATTATAGATAGTTTGTATATATATTTTTAATATGTCACAACTTCCGTTTTCGTCATACACGAGTATTGTTGATGAAATTTATTATAGCTCCTCTTCGAATGAGTTTATAATGATTTGTTTTGTGATAGTAAACTTTTGCATATATATATATATATATATATATATATATATATATATATATATATATATATATATATATATATATATATATATGTATATTGTTATAATAATAAAAATATTATTTATATGTGGATAGTCAATTTTGTACCAATACTTAGTCAATATTGGGTAGCTTTGTTTTTGTATAAATAGCCATGTATTGCAAGCTAAAACACTTGCACCATTTCTCACACTTACAAAGTGTTTCTTTCTTTCTCTCCATTATCATCTTTGTTCTTACACTTCATTATTAGTATTTTTAATCAAGAATCAAACCACTAAAGGTAGTTATAAGCCTACTGAATTATAACACGTTATCAAACCACTAAAGGTAGTTATAAGCCTACTGAATTATAACACGAATCAAACCACTAAAGGTAGTTATAAGCCTACTGAATTATAACACGTTATCAGCACGAAGTGCTCCGTATAATCAAGGTTTATCTAAGCAAGCACAAGTCATTAATCAAGATTACCACTCTCAAAAAGTTTTTGCAAAGATGATTCACACAAAGATGATTTTTCCTATTGTATTGGTCATACTAACTATCATCATTGTTGCTAATATACCACCGGGTGAACCTATATTCTATCTTGCCCTTGTGGTTTTATTATTTGTAATCATACCATTATTCTGTTGTTTGCTACTTATGAATTTAAAATGATTCTAATATCATGTTGTTAGAAATTAATTATGATTATGATTTATGTTGTTCATCTTTTTGATAATAGAAATTGTCGAATTTGAAAAGGCTTAAATTTGCTCCTTTAGAATCAAGTGGGAACAACTAGTTAACATGGGTTATGAATGTAGAAAAACATCTCGAATTAATCGGTATTTTAGAAACCCTGAATGAAAATAACAATTGTTCCGAACAAGATAAAGCAATAGCAAGTATTTTTCTTAGCAAACATATTGACGAGTCCTTAGAATCTACATATTATATGATCGAAGATCCAAGTGTATTATGGAAAATACTCAAAGTGAGATACGATATTAATTATCAAGAAATAATGGTGATCCATGAAAGAATAAAATTGAAGATGTTAGTAAACGCTCTTATAAGAATCCCGGAGACTCTTGTTAGTGATCTGGTAACGTGGATCATCAGTCTAGTATTTCTCGAATACATGAACATCTTGTTTATCTCTACAAATAAGTCTCAAAAGAAAAGAAAACGAGAGTGAATCTGTTGAAAAATCTTGATTAAATAAACCCTGAGCTACCTTGAGACTTGAATGGTTTGAATTTTCTAAGATGCCTAGCTTGTTATGTATCACTCACAAATAAATGGTTTTAGACCATCACACATATGTTTATTAAGTGTTATCTTTTATGTACTTCATATTGTAACTTGTTTGCAGGTAATATAATTTGATTATCTTGCTAAAATATAACTCATTATTTGCTTATCTTATTTGAAGTTTTAGTATGAATCCTACTGAAATACAACATCAAGTAAAGGTGGAGACCTATGTATTGCAGATAATGGTATCACACACACTCTACTCAAATCTAAGAAATATTTCATTGATTTAAGTCAAATGAAGAAATTATAAATACTATATCAGGTCTTGCAAACTTGATATAAGGAACAGAAAAGGCAAAATTCATGTTACCAAATGGTACGAATTTTTTTGATAAACAATGCCTTGTTTTCTCCCAAATCAAAGAGAAATTAGTTAAGTTTCTCTGATATATATCATAATGGATATGATTATCAGTCAATGAAAACCGGAAATGAGAAATACCTATGTAGCACCGAAAAGCGCATATGATGAAAAGCGAAGCGCATATGATTAAAAGCCCATATAATGAAAAGCGCATATGATGAAAAAGCGCAGCACATATGATTAAAAGCGCATATGATGAAAAGCGCAACGCATATGATTAAAAGCGCATATGATGAAAAGCGTAGCGCATATGATTAAAAGCGCATATGATGAAAAGCGCAACGCATATGATAAAAGAGCATATGATGAAAAGTGCATATGATGAAAAGCGCATCGCATATGATTAAAAGCGCATATGGTGAAAAGGATATATGATGAAAAGCGCATATGGTGATTAATGAAAAAGCACATATGGTGATTAATGAAAAGCACATATGGTGATTAATGAAAAGCACATATGGTGACTAATGAAAAAGTACATTTGGTGATTAATAAGTACATATGGTGATTAATGAAAAAGTACATATGGTGATTAATGAAAAACACATATGGTGATTAATGAAAAGTATATTGTGAAAAGGAATCACAAATGTTTCTTGAAAGAATTCAAGGTGATATATATGGATCAATACATCCATCATGTGGACCATTTCGATATTTCATGGTTCTAATAGACATATCAAACAGATGGTCTCATATTTGTTTATTATCAAATCGAAATGTGGCATTAGGAAAGTTTCTTGTTCGAATTATTAAATTAAGAGCACATTTCTCGATTACACCATTAAAAGGGTGAGACTTGATAATGTTGGTGAGTTAACATCTCAAGCATTTTATGATTATTATATGTCTAAAGGGATTGTTATTGAACATCCAGTTGCTCATGTGCATAAAAAAATTGGTATAGCTGAATCAATAATTAAAAGCATGTAACTAATAGCTAGACCATTAAAAATGAGTACATAACTCTCAGAATTTATATGAGGACATGCAAATTTACATGATGCGACTTTATTTCACATTAAACAAAGTGCGACTCATAAATATTCTCCTCTACAACTTGATCTTGGCTAAGAGCCAAATATTTCACACCATTAAGACATTTGATTGTGCAGTGTATGTTCTAGTTGCACAACCACAACGTACTAAAATAGGTCCTCAAAGGAGGATGGAAATATATGTTGGATATGAAACATATTCAATTATAAGATATATTGAACTCATGACGGGTGATGTTTTTACAGCACATTTTGCTGATTGTCATTATAATGAAAAATTGTTCCCTATATTAGGGGGAGAAATAAGAAATAAAGAAAAAGATGTTTCATGATGTGAACATAAATTAATGTATCTTGATCATCGCACAAAATAATGCGAAAAGAAAGTTCAAAAATAATACATATGCAAGAACTTGCAAATAAATTACCTGATGTATTTACAGATACAAAAAGGAGTGACTAAATCATATATACTAGCAGTAAATGCTTCAGCTAGAATTGAAATTCTAAAAGCTGGCAATAATGTCACTCATGAGTCTTTGTCATGCCAAAAATGTGGGAGACCAATTGGTTCTAAAGATAAAAATCCTCGAAAAAGAAAATCAGCTGATAATGAGGTAAAAGAAAGTGTTCAAGAAGAACCACAAATCAATACTCCTTCTGCAGAGGAGATTGATGATGTCAATACGAAAATTGCAATCAATTATGCACATTCAAAAAAAAATATTATGGAACCGAAATGACATGAAAAATCTTGATGAGATATTTTCATATAATGTTGCATGATGATGTTAATGCAGAACCAAAATCTGTCATGGAAAAATAGACACGATTGGGATCATTGGAAAAGAGCAATACGAGCTGAATTTGAATCGCTCAATAAAAGAAAAGTTTTTAGATCTATCGTTCTCACACCTAAAGATGTGATACGTATGAGATACAAATGAATTTTAATTCGAAAAGGAAATAAGAAAAATAAACTTACAAGGTAAAGTCAGACTTGTAACTCAAGATTTCTCTCAAAGACCAGGAATTGATTATGAGAAAACTTATTCTCCTGTTATGGATGCAATTACTTTTAGATACTTAATCAGCCTGACAGTTTCTAAAAATTTAGAAATGCATCTAATGGATGTTGTTATTGCTTATCTATATGGATCACTTGATAGTGATATATATATATGAAGATACCTGAAGGATTTAAGGTATCAGAAGCATCCAATGCAAAATCCAATCGAGTCGCATGTGGTATAAACGATTAAGTGATTACTTGATAAGCAAAGGGTATACAAATAATTTTATTTGTCCATGTGTATTCATTAAGAAAACAATGTCCGGATATGTGATTGTAAGTTGTTTATGTCAATGATCATAACATCATATGAACAAATAAAGAGATTAGTATTGACTTGGATTGCAAATTGAGCATATGCCTAATGGTTTACTTGTACATCAAACAACTTATACCGAAAAGATTTTAAAACATTTTTAAAGACAAAACCATTGGTTGTTAGATCACTCAATATTGACACTGATTCATTTTATCACTGTGAAGATCATGAAGATCTTAACGGATCAGAAGTTCCATATCTTAGTGCAATTGGAGCTCTTATGTATCTTACAAATTATACAAGACCTGACATTTGTAACATCCCGCATTTTTCCGTTAAATTATTTTAACGCCCGTCTTTTTATTTTAATAATATTTTCCGTATATAGATTCGTATCCTTCGTTAGCTAACGTTCTTAATATTTTTCATTATTGAATTATAACAACTTCTGTTTACTCTCGCTTATTTAAGATATTCGTTCGATTAAATCACGTACCCACTTTTAAACTCGAGGGACTAAAATTGACACGGGGCAAACTAGTTGACTAGGTCAACTAGTCCACCCCAATCACCACCATTCAATCATCTCCATCTCTCTCTCTTTCTCTCTAGCAAGAACACACACACATTTACCAAATTCATTCAATCATCATCTAAATTCGATCTAGGAGGCTTACAACAAAATAAATTACATATTCGTGATCCTCTCTTCATCCTCTTCATTTTGGTACCAACTTCATCTCGTTTGGGTAACATTTCTAAAACTCTAGATTTCTCTAAATTCGTGTTTTTGACTTGAAATGGTGTTAGTTAGTGTCTATGGCTCATTGTGATGTCGTGTATGTAATTTGTATGCTCGATCTTGTTATTTGGTGTAACTAGCATGAACACTGGAAATGGGTTAGTTTAATCCTTGATTTTGATTGATTAAATGTTGTTAGATGTTAAACCCATTGTGTTAAAAGTGTTACTAGCATCGTTAGTTTCGTTTTGGTATGTTGGATGATATGAAAACCTTGCGTTAACATGATTATTGATTTTGTGATTCTTAATTAGGGTTTGATGAACCTTAAAATGAACTTTTGATGCATTGAATGCTTGTTAATGTTGTTAGTAAGTGTTTAGTTGCAATGTACGTTTAATTACCTTCGAAACGGCATATCGTATGTGTAGATTGGACTACCGAATCATGAAATGAATTTGTGAACTTGAAACTTGGAAAACGAACTCTAAATGATCACTTGATGAGAATTCGGTTATTGTAAATGATAAACTCGATTGATGATATGTGGTTAGTTGTATCCTTTGTCAAAATACCTTCCCGATGATATAGGATACATGTTTTGATTGTTTGCGGGTCATAAATTGGGATTGTTTGAGTTTTGGTTCGTGCATTCTTTGTTGCAGCAAAACAGGGCCTGGATACAGATCTGGACGCCGTCCAGATTCTTGGACGCCGTCCAGCCCTTCAGACTTGGACGCCGTCCAGTCTTTTGGACGCCGTCCAGTACTTCAATACTGGACGCCGTCCAGCCATTTTGGACGCCGTCCAGATGGCCTATCAGGTGCTGTCCAATTTGGTCATTTTTCGATTAATTCTAACTATGCTACGCACCTCCGATTAACATGAAACTTGACTAACATGCTTATATATGATTAAAAACCTCAGAAAAATAGTTCGGGACCCGACCCGAACGTGTTGACTTTTTCGTTGACTTTGACCCGACCAAGTTTGACTTGTAGCCAAACTTAACCGAATACTTATGCAATCTCTCTAACTTGCTTCTATACTTGTATCTTGCATGAAAATTGACAATTTGATTCACATGCTACTTAATCGAGTCGTAACGAGCCATAGGACTAATTGAACACATTTCACCCGACCTTGTGTCGTAACCGGTAAATTGATACAACTTACTTGTTTAGGTCAAGGCTAAGCAACTTTCATGCACACGTTTACTTTGTGAAGTACTTTTATACTCATGCACTCGAGGTGAGATCATAGTCCCATTTTTTCAACAACTTTTATATTTTTAAATCGTGGGCTGAGAAACATATACGTTACATACTTATATACATTTCATATGCATATATACCTTTCATACTTTTATACATCGAACACAAATACGAATACAAAGATACGGACGAGTTTGAACAAAAACCCTCAATTCAATTATCATTAATTACATCAGATGGTGTAAGCGAGACTATGTTGTGTGGATCCATACGGGTTTGACTAACCCTCATTCGGACGGTTCGCTACCGTTAAGCGAATGAAATATATTCTGGTACGGTGTATGTTCTAACACTTTTATGCTGAGGTAAATGATACGGTTAAGCTTTGATAATTTGGTGCTCGGTAAACAACAATACTTATGGAATTCAAACGATTTGGAAAATCGACTTATACTATAACTTGTGGTTCAACTTATTTTACTTACATACTCATTTACTAAACCTATGATTTCACCAACGTTTTCGTTGACAGATTCTCTATGTTTTCTCAGGTCCCTGAATGCTATATGATACATGCTTCCGCACTCTTTTTGATACTTGCTTGGATGTCGAGTATACCTGCATATTTGGAGCCCCTTTGACTTGCTTTTAAATTGTGTCGCATAGGTTTCAATTGTACGTTAAACATTGTAATGTAACTAGTCGTTGAACTACTTTTGTAAACTTGAAACGTCCTTTACATTTGAAATGAATGCGACATATTTTTGGTCAAACGTCATCTTAAGGACTTATGACCACGTAACGGGACCTAAGTAGACGGCGCCGTCAATGACGATTTTGACGGGTCGCTACAGATGGTATCAGAACTGGTTTAACCTTAGCCGTAAAGGTAGTCACGCGCGCCGGCTGTTAGGCCGGGCACTCATACGGACTATGCTTTTTGGCGGGTTAATCGTAGAGGGGGTTCTCACAGTGTTACCTGTGGCGAAGCATTGGCTCTTACCCCTTACGATCCCTTGGAATTTGAGGGTTGGCAGTTTGGCAGAAATGCGGGCCGTAAAATCAGTGTCTGAGGTACACTCAGTGGTCACCAAGCAGTTAGCTGGAAAGGCACTGGGTGGGTTTCTACCCCATCTGTCGCTACAGATGGTATCAGAGCGTTGGTTGTAGGGATTTAGAGTTCATTGGTGTCGACCCCGAGTCATAGGGTACATTAGTGAATCTAGACTACAACCGGCATATAGACTGAAGTAGGAACTACTTGACTATTTGTGCATTATACTCGAACTCTCCTATCATATCTAACTCTTATTCGATCTTGATATCACGTTGTTAAATTTGATTGACACGCCACCTTGACTTTATGAAGTAATGTTAAATGCACATGTGAATCAGGGTAATATGATTTCCGGGATTATATTACGGTGGTTCACATGGCCGTTCCGACATTATGACATAAAGAATTTAAGGCGGGTTAAGGAAATTTTCTCTTTATCCTTATTCCATATCACGGTTGGTATTATTGAGAATACTAACCAACGATATTCTTGTGTCTTGAAGGAACAATGGCTCGTTGACGCGCTCCTCCCGAAACTCCCGAACAAGCTCTACAACGAATGATAGCCACCGCCGTGGATGCGGCCATGGCCGGTCACTCTTCCAACAACAATAACAATAACAACAATCATAACAACAACAACAACAATGGAGCCGGTAATTCAAACGAAGGGTGCTCCTATAAGAACTTCATGGGGTGCAAACCTCACACTTTTGATGGAACCGGGGGACCGGTCGTGCTCACCCGATGGTTTGAGCAAACGGAAGCCGTCTTTAGCATAAGCGGTTGTCGGGACCAAGACAAGGTCAGATTTTCCACTCACACCTTCGCCGGTATCGCTCTCACATGGTGGAATACGTATGTACAATCGGTGGGTATCCACGAAGCCCACGCTCTCTCTTGGGTCGACTTAAGAGGAAAGATGATCACCGAATACTTCCCGCGCGAAGAGACCTGCAAGCTTGAACACGAGCTAAGAACTTTAAAAGCGGTCGGGAATGACCTAAAGGCCTATAATCAACGATTTTCTGAGCTAGCCTTGATGTGCCCAAATCTCGTGAGTACCGAGTCTCTAAGGGTTGAGCTGTACATGGATGGTCTTCCTAAGAGCATCAAACAAGGAGTAATGTCATCCAAACCCTCTAATCACCAAGAGGCTTTGAATATGGCCCGCCAATTGATCGAAACGGTGGATGAAATTGAGGTATCGGCATATAAAGCCGAGGATAATTCGGGTGGCAACAAAAGAAAATGGGAAGCCCCCGAATTGAGCAACTACAACAACAACCCCGCCAAGAAGCCTTTCACCTCCAACGACAAGAAAGGCTATGCCGGAAGTCTACCATCTTGCAACAAGTGCCACAAACATCATTATGGCGAATGTAGCAAACCATTTTGCAATAAATGCCGCAACCGTCATTATGGTGAATGTGGTAAGTTAACTTGCCACCGGTGCCAAGGAAGTGGTCATACGGCCAACGATTGTAGGAGTGTCGCCCCCGTCGCCCAAAAGGCGCCCAATGCACATCGGACGGGCGTTTGTTTCGAATGTGGCCAACCGGGTCCTTTTAAGAATGCGTGCCCAGAGAAGAAGACAAACCCCAATACACGCGGCCGAGCTTTCAACATTAACACCGAGGAAGCCCGAGATGACAACTAGTCACGGGTACGTTTCTTCTTAACAACTCCTATACTTCATGTTTATTCGATTCGGATGTCGATAAATGTTTTGTATCTAAGGATTTGGAGCCTACTATTTGCACTCCACCACCCCCTAGATATTACTTAGGCCATTCAAGTAACCAACGGAAAACTATTGCGTACTGACAAATTTATCGGAGAGTGTACGTCAAACTTATTGGGTAGGTAATTTGAACTTTTATTTGACATCTATAGAACTAGGGAGGCCAAAACCTATACGTTAGGAAGGAAATGTTTTCCCCACATATATGTGATTTTAGTGAACTAAATAATTTCCGTTTAAGAACCGATATCCTCTTCCCCGTATCAACAACCTCTTGAACCGTTACACGGATCTCGCGTATATTCTAAAATCGACTTTCATTCTGGTTATCATCAATCGAGGGTTAAGGGAGAGGATGTCTCCTAAACCGCTTTCCGAACTCGCTATGATAGTTATAAATTTCTTTTAGTGCCGTTCAGTTTATCTAAGGCTCCGCCCGTATTCATAGACCTCCGGAACCGCGTATGCAAACTTATCTAGACAAATCCGTTACCGTACTTATAGTTGATGTTTTAAGCTATTCAAGCGGAAAGGAAAAACGAACAACGTCTCCGTCTTACGCTCGAACTCTTGAGAAAAGAGCAACTCTATGCCGAATTCTCCAAGTGAGAATTTTGGTTAAACGAAGTCGAAATTCTAAACCATGTTGTTAGTGGTCAAGGTATTACAGTAGATCTCGCAAAAAAAAAAAATAATAATTAATTAATTAATTTTGGAGAAACCCTCACGACTCCGACTTGTATTCGTAAAATTTTGGATCTCGCGATTATTACCAAAGATTAATTTCCGATTTTTCCCGTATCGCTCGTCCTTTAACCTCGTTAACGTACTAAGGGAAAGAATTAAACATTTTCCGTGTCCGGACTTTGAACGTGATTTTTCACACCAACCTTACTAGATAAATTCGTGTGGCACAAAATGGAACTCAAATATAGAAATACTTCTACGTGAACGCCTGAAAGGCAACCCCTCTCGACTCGAAATCAAGGAAGCTGAAATTTGTTATTTTACACGGAGAATTTGAATACTTATTTATGGATCCGATCAATCTTCTCGTCATCGCGTACCACGATACATAGCTTTGCTATTTCACTATTACCGTCTGATATTACTGGGACCAAAGATAACACACAATCCAAGGATACCCCTTTCTTCTTTGACTTAACGTCCTTGTACTTCTGTTATACGGCCAACTACTACTCAACCCCGAGCTATACAACTACGTGTACTATCTCGTTTCCCACCAAGTCTCAACATTTGGCCACTAGATGCGCGATATGGCTACCTCAAAATGTGAACTCATCCTATTCTAAGTTCTCATTTCACTCCTATCTTTTCGCTCGTACTTCCGTATACAGAAACCTTTTTATATAATTTCTCAATGGAGAGAGAGACTCTTCACGTGTTACTAGTATTCGCCACGAGGGTGACTAGCCCTTACGAACATTTTTCAGTAGCCGATAAGAAACTTGTCCCAACAGACGCTTTCGAGCCCTAACTAACTTGTTCGAACATATCTTAATAAATTCTATTCCAACACGGTGTACCATTGTCAATTATCCCAGATCGAAATACTCGTTTCACTTCTAGTGTTATAAGAAGCCTTAGGAACACGTTTAAACATGAGTACCACATATCATCCGCAAACTGACGGAACAAGCAAACACACGATTCAAATCTAGGAAAGAAAGGTTACCATTCGTGTATTAACGCCGCACTTCCAAAACCCTATGTGACCGCAAATGTTATACCCCTATTCGTTGGACCAAAGCATGTGGCAAGCAAATCACTGAATCCGAAATCATTCAAGAAACGACCGTTGAGATAGTTCATGTCCGAGAAGGGCTCTAGACGGCCCGTGGTCGCCAAAGGAGTTATACCAATGTTAGATGAAAATCTCTCAAATTTAAAGTCAGTAACCGTGTAATATTGAAAACCACACCTTGAAAAGGTGTAATCCGTTTCGGGAAATCGAGGAAATTTATATCCGCAATATTGATCCTTTTGAAATCTTGGGGCGTATTGGAACCGCTTCCTACCGTTTAGAACTTCCGACTCAATTAAGTTTCCGTTTACCTTACGTTCCATGTAACAAACTTAGATACGTGTCCTGCGGAACAGGAACGTGCTATTCTTCTAGATAAACTTACTATTGATGAAAACTCCTCTTCGTAGAAAGACCAGTTGAAATTGTGAATTGTAAAACCAAGTCTTAATACAACATAAAACCCCGACTGTCCAAACTCGTGGGAATGCCCAAGGACGTATCTTCACTTATTCATAGCATTGACAATGCAAGGTCTCAAGGAAGAGACATCGACTATTACTTCCAACTAAATTTCGGGACGAAATTTCTTTTAAGGTGTGGGTAATGTAACATCCCGCATTTTTCCGTTAAATTATTTTAACGCCCGTCTTTTTATTTTAATAATATTTTTCGTATATAGATTCGTATCCTTCGTTAGCTAATGTTCTTAATATTTTTCATTATTGAATTATAACAACTTCCGTTTACTCTCGCTTATTTAAGATATTCGTTCGATTAAATCACGTGCCCGCTTTTAAACTCGAGGGACTAAAATTGACACGGGGCAAACTAGTTGACTAGGTCAACTAGTCCACCCCAATCACCACCATTCAATCATCTCCATATCTCTCTCTTTCTCTCTAGCAAGAACACACACACATTTACCAAATTCATTCAATCATCATCTAAATTCGATCTAGGAGGCTTACAACAAAATAAATTACATATTCGTGATCCTCTCTTCATCCTCTTCATTTTGGTACCAACTTCATCTCGTTTGGGTAACATTTCTAAAACTCTAGATTTCTCTAAATTCGTGTTTTTGACTTGAAATGGTGTTAGTTAGTGTCTATGGCTCATTGTGATGTCGTGTATGTAATTTGTATGCTCGATCTTGTTATTTGGTGTAACTAGCATGAACACTGGAAATGGGTTAGTTTAATCCTTGATTTTGATTGATTAAATGTTGTTAGATGTTAAACCCATTGTGTTAAAAGTGTTACTAGCATCGTTAGTTTCGTTTTGGTATGTTGGATGATATGAAAACCTTGCGTTAACATGATTATTGATTTTGTGATTCTTAATTAGGGTTTGATGAACCTTAAAATGAACTTTTGATGCATTGAATGCTTGTTAATGTTGTTAGTAAGTGTTTAGTTGCAATGTACGTTTAATTACCTTCGAAACGGCATATCGTATGTGTAGATTGGACTACCGAATCATGAAATGAATTTGTGAACTTGAAACTTGGAAAACGAACTCTAAATGATCACTTGACGAGAATTCGGTTATTGTAAATGATAAACTCGATTGATGATATGTGGTTAGTTGTATCCTTTGTCAAAATACCTTCCCGATGATATAGGATACATGTTTTGATTGTTTGCGGGTCATAAATTGGGATTGTTTGAGTTTTGGTTCGTGCATTCTTTGTTGCAGCAAAACAGGGCCTGGATACAGATCTGGACGCCGTCCAGATTCTTGAACGCCGTCCAGCCCTTCAGACTTGGACGCCGTCCAGTCTTTTGGATGCCATCCAGTACTTCAATACTGGACGCCATCCAGCCATTTTGGACTCCGTCCAGATGGCCTATCAGGTGCTGTCCAATTTGGTCATTTTTCGATTAATTCTAACTATGCTACGCACCTCCGATTAACATGAAACTTGACTAACATGCTTATATATGATTAAAAACCTCAGAAAAATAGTTCGGGACCCGACCCGAACGTGTTGACTTTTTCGTTGACTTTGACCCGACCAAGTTTGACTTGTTGCCAAACTTAACCGAATACTTATGCAATCTCTCTAACTTGCTTCTATACTTGTATCTTGCATGAAAATTGACAATTTGATTCACATGCTACTTAATCGAGTCGTAACGAGCCATAGGACTAATTGAACACATTTCACCCGACCTTGTGTCGTAACCGGTAAATTGATACAACTTACTTGTTTAGGTCAAGGCTAAGCAACTTTCATGCACACGTTTACTTTGTGAAGTACTTTTATACTCGTGCACTCGAGGTGAGATCATAGTCCCACTTTTTCAACAACTTTTATATTTTTAAATCGTGGGCTGAGAAACATATACGTTACATACTTATATACATTTCATATGCATATATACCTTTCATACTTTTATACATCAAACACGAATACGAATACAAAGATACGGACGAGTTTGAACAAAAACCCTCAATTCAATTATCATTAATTACATCAGATGGTGTAAGCGAGACTATGTTGTGTAGATCCATACGGGTTTGACTAACCCTCATTCGGACGGTTCGCTACCGTTAAGCGAATGAAATATATTCTGGTACGGTGTATGTTCTAACACTTTTATGCTGAGGTAAATGATATGGTTAAGCTTTGATAATTGGGTGCTCGGTAAACAACAATACTTATGGAATTCAAACGATTTGGAAAATCGACTTATACTATAATTTGTGGTTCAACTTATTTTACTTACATACTCATTTACTAAACCTATGATTTCACCAACGTTTTCGTTGACAGATTCTCTATGTTTTCTCAGGTCCCTGAATGCTATATGATACATGCTTCCGCACTCTTTTTTATACTTGCTTGGATGTCGAGTATACCTGCATATTTGGAGCCCCTTTGACTTGCTTTTAAATTGTGTCGCATAGGTTTCAATTGTACGTTAAACATTGTAATGTAACTAGTCGTTGAACTACTTTTGTAAACTTGAAACGTCCTTTACATTTGAAATGAATGCGACATATTTTTGGTCAAACGTCATCTTAAGGACTTATGACCACGTAACGGGACCTAAGTAGACGGCGCCGTCAATGACGATTTTGACGGGTCGCTACAACATTTCTTTTGCAGTTAATTTATTAGCAAAGTTCAGCTCAGCTCCTACCAAAAGACACTAGAATGGGATCAAACATATATTTCGATACCTTCGAGGAACCACTGATTTAGGATTATTTTATTCTAACGAATCAAAACAAGATTTGGTTAGTTATGCAGATGCAGGTTATTTATCTGATCCACATAAAGCTAAATCTCAAACTGGATATGTATTCCTAAATAGAGGTACTGCAATATCATGGCGTTCTAAAAAACAAACACTTGTTGCAACATCATCAAATCATGCCGAAGTGATTGCATTACATGAAGCTACTCGGGAATGTTTTTGGTTGAGATCAATGACACAACTCATTACTGATTCTTATGGACTATAACGTGATAAAAGCCCAACAACTATCTATGAAGATAATGCAGCTTGCATAGCACATATGAAAGAAGGGTATATCAAAAGTGACCGAACAAAACACATACCTCCTAAATTCTTCTCATACACTCAAAATCTCATAAAGGCCAACCAGATTGAAATGAGATACGTTCAATCAACAACTCTGCTGATCTTTATACCAAAGCACTGTCAACTGCTATTTTCAGAACACACGTTCACAATATTGGCATGAGTCAAGTTCAAAAGATGTGACGACTCAATGATGTCTACTTGAGGGGGAGTCAACTCCATTCTGCACTTGTTTTCCCTTAGCTAAAGTTTTTTCCCACTGGGTTTTCTTTAGCAAGGTTTTTAACGAGGCAGTAACTTATAGTTGATCTTCAATAAAACAAAATTGATATTTAAGGGGGAGTGTTATAATAATAAAAATATTATTTATATGTGGATAGTCAATTTTGTACCAATACTTAGTCAATATTGGGTAGCTTTGTTTTTGTATAAATAGACATGTATTGCAAGCTAAAACACTTGCACCATTTCTCACACTTACAAAGTGTTTCTTTCTTTCTCTCCATTATCATCTTTGTTCTTACACTTCATTATTAGTATTCTTAATCAAGAATCAAACCACTAAAGGTAGTTATAAGCCTACTGAATTATAACACGTTATCAAACCACTAAAGGTAGTTATAAGCCTACTGAATTATAACACGAATCAAACCACTAAAGGTAGTTATAAGCCTACTGAATTATAGCATATATATATATATATATATATATATATATATATATATATATATATATAGTGGACCAATCCATGGATAAGCACTGAATGGGGTACAAACTGGATAAGTAAAATTTCAAAAAAAAATTTTATATAAAAAAACGATCCTTTAATATGCAAATAGAAGAAAACGAAAAAATTTTTAAATTTTTTTTAACAAAATCGTTCGAAAATCGATGATGAATGGTAAACATCGATGATGAATGGTAAAAATCGATGATGAACGGTAAAATTAACCATTCATCTGGTTAATTTATCTCTCATTTTGATAAAATTAATCAATGCTAAAAAAAACAGATGAATGGTTAATTTAACCATTCGTCTGTTTATGATGAATGATAAAAAAATAGATGAATGGTTAATTTAACCATTCATCTGGTTTTTTTTAGCATTGATTAATTTTATCATTCATCGTAAACAAGATGAATGATAAATTAACCCGATGAATGGTTAATTTTACCATTCATCATCGATTTTTGAAAGATTTTGAAATTTTTTTTATGAAAAAAATTGATTAGAGGTGCATTTTAATGCAGATTTATGAATGTAAAAAAAATTCAAAAAAAAAAAAATTTTTATTTTGCTTATCCCGTTTGTACGCCTTTTAAGCGTATCCATGGATCGTGCCCATATATATATATATATATATATATATATATATATATATATATATATATATATATATATATATATATATATATATATATATATATATATATATAATGTATATATATATATTTTTTCCCGGCATAATTAAATAAATAAATATAATTTATTAAATTTTCATTTAACTATTATTAATTTCCCTTATATACTAAAAGTCCTCCCAATTTTAATCGTTGAATTAACAAAAACCCTCAAAACGACACCGCTAAAAAAACTCTTCTACATACACCCACTTAAGAAAAAAACCTCCTTAACCCCAATTGCTTCCATCGCTACTAGGGATGGCAATGGATCGGATATGGATCGGGTGAGGCTGTATCCATATCCATATCCATATCCATTTAGTTTTTATTATCCATATCCATATCCGTTTAATTTCAGTTCATCCATCCATATCTATATCCAATGGATTAAGCAGGTTAATGGATATCCATTGGATATTCAAATAATGTTATAATATTTCCTAATATGTGATTAAAATAATACGTAAAATAAAAAAATTTAATATAATGTGGCATAATTAAAATCTCTCCATAAAAACATGTAATATTTGTCAAAGATATAACACAATTTGTTAAACTTACTATTAGACAGACTATGACAAATTAAATGTGTAATTCTTATGTATATTTGATTATATATATACGTGTTTTATTGTAATATTTCATGGTTAATTCATTATATAATTTAAAGAAATATATGTGTAATTGTAAATGCTTTTATAATAGTAAATGTGCTTGCATATATCTATATTTATGTATTTATAAATGTATTTCGGGTGTATATGGATATATCAATGGATGAAAGTTTTTCATCCATATCCATATCCGTATCAATTTAGGTTGATCCATATCCGTATCCATATCCATTTATATCGTCAATATCCATTATGTATCGGGTGGATCAGATGGATCCATTGTATCGGGTGGCCATTGCCACTACTATCCACAGCACCACCACCGTTACCATCACCAACGCCAGCGACCAGAGCCGCCGCCGCCACCAACATCACCACATCCAATCCCCCGATTTCTCTACAACCCGCCATAACCACCACCTCCAATGATTTGATTTCTCTACAACACGCAGTAAAACCCGATAGTCGGAACGAACGAACGACTTGAAATTTTTGTTGCCATATGAACAATTAATCCTGGGGTGCACAATTAGATAAGTCATATGTCAAGTTTTAGGGCACTTTATATCAAAAGGTTAGTATTTTTGGATTTAATTATTTATGAAGTATTATTTTGGTTTCTTTATTCTTGATTTGATAACCTTTTGATTTGTGTTCGTTAGTTAATACATTTGTTTTTGGTAATGATGGTACGATGTTAATTTCAAGGTCAGCAATCTCGCTTTCAGAATTGGTCAAGGACAATCTAATAAAGGTAATTGTTGATTTGTAATTTGTATTTGTATGTTGGTTTTTGTTCTATATTTATGATATGCTACTTGAAAGTGTGTGAATGAGTTAAATCTTATGTGTGTGAATGTTTATAATCGACTATCTGTTTGCTATTCTCTGTTTTATTTTTTTCTAACCATGTCTACATTAGAGAGATGAAATACCCAATTCTTTAGCCAAAAAGTTAAGTGAATACACCTAAGTTAAACTGTGGCCAACCAAAAAAGCAAATTATCAGTCCATGGATAGTGGTTAGCTCTATGGTGCTTTCTGTTTCTTGGTTCTGTTCATTTGACTATGTTATTTGATGCGATTTGTTTGATGATTAATATACATTTGATGATTGAAATATGTACATAATGATCTAATTGTTGTTAATACTAAATGTTGATGTATCTTTACTGGTGTATCATTATGTGAGTTTGTTACTGGTGTATCATTACGTTCAGATTCTTATAAGTATGTTCAAGTTATTTGTATCATTATGTGAATATTTTTTGTTAATACTAATGTTATTTGTATCATTATGCGAATTTCCATAATGATACCATTTAAACTTTAAATAAGTATGTTAATGTTAATTTGAGGTTGTAAGGGCAGTGAGTTGAGAAATGGGTCAAAAAAGGTTCACGTTGACTCATGCACCATACTTTCCCATTTGACACTATCAATAATTCGAAGTCGAATTGTTGGTTTTTAGGTCGTCTTTAAATAAAATGACATTAACAGTATTACTATTGCAATAAAAGCACAAATATCCTTTAGGAAGTTATATGCATTTAAATAAACTTCGAATGATTTCAACCTCTTTGATTTTTTGTCCCATCCCTTTTTAGCTAAAATTCTTTATGAGCCAACCTATTTGTCATAAGTCATAACACAAATCGACATCTTTATATGCAGGTCATTACATGAGGTTTATGTGATATGCTTTATCTTATCATTAATGTTTCAGGTTGAGCACCAAATTATTAGTTTAGCAAGATGTAGATCGTGGAGAAGGGTAAAATTACTCCCAAGTTTGTAATGATCATTCATATTAATTTCTCTCTAAAGTCACATAGATGACACCTGTAGAGAGTAGCACCGCCGCCAACAACAACACCCCTTGCATTCACCCGTGAAAAGTTTTGATTGTTCATTTGTTCACCATTACGTACAAGTTTCAATTTTGTTTAAATCTCTAATTCTCATATGATATTCGTCATTGGATACTCTAAATAACTATTATTGCAGGTCAATTGATTGGGTATCAAAGGTTGCTATTAGTCACTGTTTCGTAAAGGTTTGCTTCTTCGTTTATTACTCGCCTCGACTATCCCTGCTTTTAGGATCGGTGCTTAAGTATTACCATACTGTATTATGGGTTTGAAACAAACTTTGATTTTAGTTAGTTTAATTTTTTTTTTGTTCATAATATTGAAGGTATATCGTACCGACACCTTATTCGTATTTAATCTTAGCGATTGGATCATTGATTAAATACGCGACACTTGACGATTGGATTAACGTGGCTAATATGTTTTGATCCAAGTCGGGTCATATCCAATAACAAACTTACCGACACCTTATTCGTATTTAATCTTAGCGATTGGATCATTGATTAAATACGCGACACTTGAACTTTAAGAAAAATGGTTTTCTGAAATATTACTTGATGTGTATATATATAAATTATGGAATAATTTATATAATAAGAGTTTAAATTATTTGTAGGTTAAATAATCGACTTTGTTTTGTTACATTTTATAAAAACTTGGTTTTATATATATAAATGTACATAACAAATGTGTATGGAAGTTTTATAAAAAAAGTTTTATAAAATTTAACTTATATAAAACTAATTTTATAAAACAAATGGGAAGTGGCATGGGGAATGAGATACACATGCTCTTGGCTTAGATTCCTTGACTCATGCTTTCCCATTTCCATATACAAGTAACATGACTCTTTGATATACACAATACATGCAATTATACTTAGAAAAACTGCACAAAACACTCTCATTTTTGCTGCTGTATGCTGTGAGTTTTGAGGGAAAGAAAGGGTTCTTCATTTGGTTTTTGCAAACTCTATTCAAGTGTTAATAAATCATAACCAAAGTACAAGGTATTGGTGCAAAGTTTGGGGTATAACAACTTGAGGTTTCATTCTTTTGGAGCTCCATTCATCATCATCATCTTCATCATCTATCAACAAGCTTGGAGTAGGTATAAACTCTTTTCTTGCTTGTAGTTTGTAAGTATGTTTCACAACTTGATCCTAATTGGGATTTAACTTTAATTGGTTAAAATATAACAAGTTCTAAAATGGTAATATTTACTTGCTTCCGCTATCTTACTACTTAAATGGTTTTAAGTATATTGAAACTTGTTAAATCCCAACAATGGTATCTAGAGCCGAAGTTGTTGAAATATGTTTCGAGATGATCTATTAAACCCACTATATTTTTGCATTTTATGAACATGCTTGATAGTAGAATGCAAAAATTCTCAGGTTTGGGTGGGTTTGCTATTTTGGCCGAATTCTTGGACACCCAAAATGGGTTTTGGGTTGTTCCATTTTGGTCATATTGGTTGTATGTTAAAGTTCACAATCAAGCCTTGACCTTGTGTTTGAATGGTTGCATGTTTGGTTGAATTAATCTATGCATTTGGTATATAATATTAATTCATTCATGTGGTTGTAATATTCATTCAATTTGGTTTGTAATATTATTATTTTGGTTATGTAATTTATTTTATATTTGGTATGTAAAATAGATTAGGTTGTATTTTCATTTTTTAGAAAAATGTATTAGGATATATTTTTTTTGTAAAAATGAAGATGCAAGATGAAGACAAGGAAGATGCAAGATTAAGTGGGAGATTTGAAATCTCCTACTTTGTGTTATAACCCTTACCGGTGACATTTGTTTTCGGCTAAACAAATGTCTACCAAATTGGCTTGATTGTGAACATATTTGTTTTGCATGCATGGTTGTTTATTGTGTTTGTATGTTTGGTTGCTACAAGTATATCACAAGTTAACAACAAGCAAAATGACAATTTAATTGGTTAAATTAGACATTATTAACTACATGCAAAACGACAATTTAAATGGTTAAATTGAAATGGCAAAAGGACATTAATAAATGGTTATTAAGAACACTAAAAGGATCACACATATAAAATAGTTTATATCAATCCTTAATTAACGATGTTACTTAATTACGGATTGAGTGCAATAAGATTACAATGGAGGATGGAATGTTTGATGATTATTTTTGGGCCCCGATGATCGTCTTTCACTTTAACTATCAAGTGATCAACCACCCCGACCCGGTCTTGATTGTTAATTAGCATAATTCACCTTTGTGCGATGTAAAAATCCATTGGGCAAGATCACAAGTGGAAATTACAAAGGCTTGGGCAAAATGGCAGAGAATCAACAACCCATAAATGAGAGGCCAAGCTCTCTATTTATAGTATTCGAGATATCCGCGGTCTGCGAATTACCTAACCATCCGCTGAAACTCAGCGGATCAAACTGAAGTCATTTATTAGCGCGGGAATCCATCTGCTGATCTTATTTTCAGCGAACAATTCATAGCTTTGCCTTATAGTTCGCGCAGTTCTGCCCTTGGCCTTTAGCAAATAAAATATACATATACAATGCTATGTATATGATCAAGTCCCCCCAGTTTATTATGATACATATTGCAAAGCAGATGTATCATGATAAACTCTAAAAATGCGCAGTTTTTTGCAACCATCATTCGCATTTAGGCATTTTCGCATTTACTTAGTTACCGTTGCAGGACAAAAGTTACCGTTTGAGTTATCACAACGGATAATTAATATAATCGCTTACCACCCTTATTTCCCCTATATATATATCGTGATTCACAATCACTAATTTTCCACTTGCTTTCTCTACTACAATTCGCAATTATATACATTTGCTATTAACCTTTACAAGTTCTTCAAACACAACTTCTCCACCTTAATCAAAAATGAAAATTGACGAGGTCGATCGTAAGGTGGATCCTAAAGCTTTAATTACAAAGTTGCTAACGAGCCAAGATGCTAAATCTTCGGCATCTACCGAGCATCAAATCAAACAGGAGAAACAGGCTATTCCCATCGTTGATTTGACGTCGAAATCACCAACATCACAACCAAGTTCCACAAAACGACCGCTGCAAACGCCACCATCATCGCAGAGCAAGAAACTCAAACAAATCACTCCTTTATACGATAATCCGATCATATCGGATTATGAAGGAGACCAACAAACTGGTATAACACAATCATCTTTGATTCATGCCAGTTTTTGTAATATTTATTGTTGCTATTATAATAATCGCATTGTTTTACAGGAGGCTCGCCTTTCAATCTAGTTTTTCCTAGCCCTGATTCTGCGGCACAAATCACGGAGCTATTCCGCACTCCTCCTGACTCGTATGGAGTGCGAATTGATGGTCTATCAGGATATACTTATGCATCAGCTGGCGCTGCTCTGGATCAGCGCCAGCAAATGAAGTTAGCAATCCCCGGCGAGCTTCGCCGCGAATTCTCCAAACTTTCTGCACTTGATGCGCACAACAGTTTTATTCAAAACTTCTACATGTGCTTCAACTCGGCGTATGATATGATATGCCGGCAAGAACAATTTTTCAATGTGCTTGGAGCTGAACAGCAGAAGTACAATGTTGAGAGGATCAAGGCTGAAAACAGCGAGAAATGCTGTGTTGATCTCTCCTATGAGCTCACCGCGGCCAAAACCACGGTAGATGAATTGAAGCTACAGGTGTCTACTACAGCTGACAAACAAAAGAATTTTGAAACCACAATCTCTGCATTGCAAGAGGAGGTTTCAAGGCTTACTGCAAAGAGAGACACCGCTCTGGCCGCGGCAGCTTCCGCGAAGCTTGAGTTCACGCAACTCCGCCAACACCTACCGGAGTTTGCTAAAAAGGTTCTCAATTCACGTCCCGTGAATGTTCTGTTTTCCACTTATGCAGCTGCTTTACGACTGCGCGAGAGAGTAGTGTTTCTGGATGAAATTGCTCAACATTGCACCATACTAGATCCTCTGCCTCCCGCCATTGGAGATCGCGTTTGTTCACTTGCAGAAGCACGTGAAGCAGCTACTACTAGATAAGCAAGCTTAGAGGATATTCCAATCAACAAAGTTACTGCAATAAGTCAACAAGATGATGCCACTTTAAAAGACATCTTTGATCTTGACTTATCTAAGCTAGAATAAAATATTGTAGAAAGGGTTAACCTTGGTCGTTTTTATATTATTATATATATTAATGTATTGTTGTGTTTTAGCTAACCCTCCGGGTGTAGCTTATTGGCGTTGTCCACATCGTCGTTGGTGAACTTATACTTTGTTAATATCTTTAGCTTGTTGGTTAGAGATCGTACGGTATGCTTAGTGTAGTTGCCTTATACATGGATGCTTCGGTATGCGGTATTTGATATTTATGTGGCATGTCCATTTTATACATATATATGTATGTAGTATGTTATCATTCACTAAGCGTTAGCTTACCCTCACGTTGTTGATATTTTTATTAGTTCGCATGCTTGGCGGCTCGGGTAAGCTTGGGGATTAGAGATCTTGGCTAGGTTGCTTAGAAGATCTTGCTTTTGTATTCGATTAGGATTTGGGTAGCATAGTCCCAAATCACCATGCTCGGTTTTGGTTGGAAACTAAACTAGTCGGGTCGTGTATGTCCGTTTGGACAATTAATCAATGTATTAAATGTTTTAAGGTTTATTAAACCTTCTATTGTATAAAAGATGTTTATGGAAACACAATTGGGTCCTAAAGTATTATTTAACGCGTATTAAAAGGAAAATTTTTATGGGCCAGTTTTAATACGGGTTGAGTCGTTTCAAGTGGTATCAGAGCATGGTCTAAGGGATTTAGGTGACTTGAGATATGTGCCTAGACTTAGACTTTTGTGTGTGCTTATTTGTTGCGGGACTTGTAGGATTACGGGTCGGAATAGGTTATAGTTAGTGCCTTATTGTAGGTGTACTAACGTCGATATTGGTAATGCGGATATTATTAATATATTAATTGTGTTGTGATAATAATTCTCGCGTATGTGTATATCGCGTAGAATTTTGTTTGTGTTTGTTTATATCATCGAGCGAGGCGGTCGTTGTACTAACGAGTTGATACGGCGTGTGTGCGTAATAAGGACTTGCAAACCTTATTACAGGTGCAAATCGTGTCAAACAAGTGATGTACGGCGAGTGTTTAGCAAGATGGACCGGTGTGGAGTGTGTGTTTTATACGTCCGTGATCTAATCATTTTGCATTCTTTAGAATGACGACACGAAACGAGATCGAGACGAATGACGAGGAGTTTAACTCTAGAGTTGCGGCTGCCGTTGCGGAGCAAATGAGTGCGTTTCGAGAAGAAATGGATAGGAAGTATTCCGAATTTCGGGGTAGTAGTGAAATGGAGCGTTGTCTTAAGAGCTTCATGAGGACTAAACCCCCGATGTATGACAGGAAACCGGATCCTTTGGTAAGCACAACTTGGATCTTGGATGTCGAAGGGTGTTTTCGTACTATTGAATGCCCTCCCGAGAAAAATACGAGACTCGCTACTAGTCTGTTGCGAGGCAGGGCAAGGGATTGGTTGGATGGTAAAATCGATCTCGTCGGTGGCGAAACGTTTATGGCTTTATCGTGGGACGGGTTTAAGAAGGAATTCTTCGAGGAGTTTCGGACTTCAACCGATTTGTCGGAAATGCGTAATGAGTTGCGAAATTTGCAACAGGGTTCTATGTATTTGAATACTCTCAAGACGACCTTTATGGCGAAGGCTCATTTTTTCCCGGAGTATTTGGGGAATGATAATTTGTTGATGCAAGATTTCTATCGAACCTTGAATGATGACTTGAAGAATAAGATTAGCCGGGGTTATTTGAAATCGTTTGCGGAATTATTCGCCGTGGCTAGAGGTTTCGAGTCGTATTCACGATCAAAGAAGGGTGAACCTTCGAGCTAGAGAAGGGTTGTTTCGTATGGTGCTCCGAGTAAGAGGACTAAGGGTCCGAGTGTGAGCACGGGTGGTACGCGGACGGGTATACCGGATTCTAGTGCATCTAGATGTTACAATTGTGGCATGAGGGGTCACAAGTCTTGGGAATGTTCGGTACTAAAGAGTGATGGCATGGTGTGTTTCAATTTCCAAGAAGAAGGACATCGTAAGTCGGAATGTCCCAAGTTAGCGGGGACAGGTGCTTCAAGGAGACGTTAAGGTACGTTTCGTTTTAATAAATATGTCATTTGATTATTTATTATGCGCCGTTGAGTTTGAGTTTATTAAATGCATTGTGTTGTGCATGTTGTTGTTATGGGTGACGTTCCTAATGGAAGTACCCAATGGTGACGTTGATTGTCGGGTGAAGGGCGTAAGACTTGGTGCCACCAAGCATTCCTTAGTATTTGGAAATGTTTCTACCAAGCCATGGAAATGGGTTTTGGTGTTCGATTGTTAAGCGCGTGTTCGCTTTTGTGTGGAGGTCGATGAACCATGAGGTTCGACGGGTGGATTGGAACCCTTAAGATCGAGTGTTTTGAATCTCGATGTATGTTGGTAATGGAGTATATAAGACGCGACATTAGGTGCCTCTTTTATACCTACTAGCGTGGTGTTCAACTCCGATTGTGTTGTGGTTACATTGTACTTAGAGTACCGAAGTGAAACCCTTAGGTACATGAGTAACAAGGTGGAAGTTGACAAACTAAAGCAATTGGATGATTGCGAGGGTGTGGTTTGTGTAATCGTGGTACACTTTTTGTTCGAAGTATTTAAGGATTGATTGAAATTCTTCGTGTGCTCAAGGCTGGAGCAAGAGATGGTGATGGGTTGTGTGAACCCAATTGTTGGTAAAGTCTACCTTTGGTAGCATTGTACGGTTGTACGAGGTGCGGATATGGAACGTAGTTCCAAGTGGGGGAGTTACACTTCCGCACGAGGAAATTTTGTGTGAGATTTCGGATGATGCTTTTGGTAGATCCGGAAAATGTTGTCGAGACCTGGTTTTGGTCGATTTGTGGTAGATTACAATTTCGGATAAATTGTACTTATGGTTTGGATTTGAATTATCACCGAGGTGGTAATGTGGTAAATCTCGTTGAGAGATAATGGACGGGTTTGGTGAGCAAGGTGAAATCCTTCGGTTAAGGGAGGTGTGTGTCAGATTCTCTTCTAGAGAATTATTGTTTTGTGCCTATGCTTGATATAAGTGGTTCTTGCTCGAGTGTGTGAATGGTTAGTGGTATCCGTTAGGATTCACTATGGCGTAGCAGAGCGCGATGTTACGCTACTCGTCGTTCGAGGCCAAAAGGGCGTTGATTGATGAAGCATGACTTTCGGAGTCCGCTGACTTCATCATGGTATTGGTGATTGATGAAGCATGACCTTTAGGGTCCGCTGACTTCATCATGGGAGTATGCGATTGGTGGAGCATGACCTTCGGGGTCCGCTGACTTCATCATGAGCGAGGTGTTATATCGGTGAAGCATGACCGTTGACGGGATCCGCTGACTTCATCCGGTGTTGAGATCGGTGAAGCATGATCTTCGGGTCCGCTGACTTCATCATGGTAGTGGATCGCGTATGGTTTCGGATTCACGATGACGCGTGTGGTTTCGGTCATCTTATTGTGGAAGTGAATCTCGTGTAGTTCGGATTCACAAATGACTCGTGTGGTTTCGGTCATTGTATTGAGGAGTGAGTCTCGTGTAGTTCGGATTCACAAATGACTCGTGTAGTTCGGTCATTCCTCCGGGATAGTGACTCTCGTGTAGTTCGGATTCACTAAGGCGCGTGTAGTTCGGCCAATCTCGATTGTTGTTGTGGTGAAGGTAGTGAGTCGCGTGTAGTTCGGATTCACTAAGGCGCATGTGTTTTCGGCCAGCCTTCAGGTTGTGTGATCTATCGGTTATTTTATACATCGATGGTGGGGTCGTAAGGACCATGTCGTGTGATCTATTGGTTGTTTTATACACCAATGGTGGGGTCGTAAGGACCATGTTGTGGGAAATATCGGTTGTTTTATACGCCGATGGTGGGGTCGTGAGGACCATGTTGTATGATTAGTGATGCGATAGCCGTGTTTCGCTCACATGTTGCTACGGGTGTGACGATAGTCGATTTTGTACACCTTGGGATTAACGTTACCATAGTCGTTTTGGGCGTTATCGGTCTTAACCGTTTATTATGATGTTACGGTAGTTGCGTATTGGTCGTATTGCGCACTACAAGGGATGTATAGTGATTGGTGTTATCCGTAAGGATTTGTTTGGTTCGGTCTTCATCGTTTCGGTTTGTTGACCTTAGGTTTAGACTGGTTGCTTTTAGCGTTGTACTCGGTAAGGGTCCGCTAAGGGATCGATATCTTGGTACGAGATTGGTTGAATTTCCCGATGTGAGGGATTGAGCAAGTTTTAGTGCTCGTATTGTGGAATTGATAAATCGCGGGTGATGATTTAGTTGTCGAAGGCAATTCATTGGGAAGAATTGCTTAGGAAAGTCGGTTGGGACTTATGTTTGAGGACCGTGAAGTGTGGTCCGTTTGGTTAAGTGACGAGGATCACGAGGACGTGATCGAGGCTAAGTGGGGGAGAGTTGTAACACCCCGTTTTTCCCCGTACATGATTTATAGGTGTATTGTGTATGTACGATAGGCTTATGAAGGGTTCGGGACATGTTCGGGTGTTGAGGTCTTGTATGCAAGAAAATGACTCAGATCATGCTGTGTGTCGCGGCGCAACAAAAGAGGCCGCAGCGCGGCATTTAACTGGAATCCAGATCAGAAACTTGATTAAAAATTATCCCAGAACTAGGCAAATGTCGCGGCGCGACATTTAAGGCCGCGGTGTGGCGATACGGGCAAACTGGTACCAGATTCTTGTAATTTTAAATAAGGTTCAAGGGCAATTTGGTCATTTCACGTTTGAGCCAGATTTGAGGCTTTAACCTCATCCATTCATTTCATTTCCTAATTTCATTTTCCTTTTCATTTCATTTTCCTCTCAAAAACTCAAACACCCATTTGCTTTCAAAGGGATTTTTGGAAAGGAAGAAGCGGGATTTGATCTTTGGCATAGTTGACTAGGTTGTTCTCCTCGTTCTTAGCTACACGGTGATACTAGTGGTAAGCTCTAACTCCGAATTTCATTTTCGTGTTCATCATTCAAATTTGGGGCTTTTGATTGTATGATTCATAGGTGAAACCCATTTAGTTGTTAATTGGAGATTAACACCAAGATTCGGATTTATAAGTGTTAAAGGCGGGTTTTGGGTTGGTTAATGATTTAACCATGTTTAAGACTTGTAAATGGTGTACAATCACTAGCATAAGTGATTATTGGTGTTTTGGAGACTTTTAGAGTTTTCGTGGTTGACTAATTTTGACTAGAGTTAAAATTAGGGTTTGTTGAGGATTATGACCCGAATGTCAATTCGATGAGGTTTGTAAACTTAAAATGGATTAAGTTAAAGTATAAAACCGAGTTAAACATGTTTTGGTGTCAAAATTTGTAAATGGTGAGATTTTGACCTTATGGGTCAAAATTAGGGTTTATGGGCGATTTTGAGAACGATAAGTGTTAACACTTGTGTTCGGGTTTAATTGGCATATTAGGACCATTATCACTTGTGTTAGTGATTATTGGTTAGTTTGGGCGCGGTTTGTCCTTGGAAGTGCATTTGGGTCGAAATTGCACTAAGTGTCGAATTGGGTTAGTTTGTAGATCCAATCTAAGTGTGTTGTTGAATTTGTGATAATGAATTAGGTACTTTCCATTGACGAGTTGCGGATTACTTGGAAGCATTTCTTCAAGGCGACAAGGTGAGTGTTAATATCCTATGTGCATATGTATGTGTAGGATGGGTGCGGGTCGGGTGAAGTGATTCTCGGCTATAGAGCTCGCTTCACATATAGGTGGATTTGGTGGACTTTGGTATGAGTCCAATTGGCACGGTTGTGCGCTTTGGTTGACCACCTTTGGCGAGGTACATGTTTGTGTGTACGTTATCACACGTGGTTGTGATTTGGATGTTATAAACCCAATGGCGAAGGGTTGATTTGTCGTGATGTGGATAACCCCGACGTGGTGGATTTTATAATCCCGTGACCGTGGGTTTGAATTGGAGAAGTGGATCTCGTGTAGTTCGGATTCACGATGACGCGTGTAGTTCGGTCATCTTATTGGAAATGAATCTCGTGTAGTTCGGATTCATGGTGACTCGTGTAGTTCGGTCATCTTATTGAGGTAATAATCTCGTGTGGTTTCGGATTACTAAGGCTCGTGTAGTTCGGCCAACCTCGATGTTGTGAAGATAGTAATCTCGTGTGATTTCGGATTACTAGGGCTCGTGTAGTTCGGTCAATCTTCATTGTGGTACTTGGTTCTCGGTATTGGGTTAAAGGGTTAACCTTGGTCATTTTTATATTATTATATATATATTAATGTATTGTTGTGTTGTAGCTAACCCTCCGGGTGTAGCTTATTGACGTTGTTCACATCGTCGTTGGTGAACTTATACTTTGTTGATATCTTTAGCTTGTTGCTTAGAGATCGTACGGTATGCTTAGTGTAGTTGCCTTATACATGGATGCTTCGGTATGCGGTATTTGATATTTGTGTGGCGTGTCCATTTTATACATATATATGTATGTAGTATGTTATCATTCACTAAGCGTTAGCTTACCCTCTCGTTGTTGATATTTTTATAGGTTCGCATGCTTGGCGGCTCGGGTAAGCTTGGGGATTAGAGATCTTGGCTAGGTTGCTTAGAAGATCTTGCTTTTGTATTCGATTAGGATTTGGGTAGCATAGTCCCAAATCACCATGCTCGGTTTTGGTTGGAAACTAAACTAGTCGGGTCGTGTATGTCCGTTTGGACAATTAATCAATGTATTAAATGTTTTATGGTTTATTAAACATTCTATTGTATAAAAGATGTTTATGGAAACACAATTGGGTCCTAAAGTATTATTATTTAACGCGTATTAAAAAGAAAAATTTTTATGGGCCGGTTTTAATACGGGTTGGGTCGTTTCAACGAGTTTACAGAAAACTTTTTTTTTTGTTATTATGAATTGTTAATGATGAGCATATAGATGTTATTAAGTGGGCCTTTTATATAGTTTGTGTGGTAGATAAATGTGCAAAATCGTTTACATGGTTGATAAGGTTGGGATAATGATCAAGTATTCAAAATATTAAAATTTGTGTTGACTTCGTCTAATCACTCAGCACATTCACCGACTATGTTGTTTCTCACCATTTTATTTTGTAACTTATAAGTGATAAGGTGACAAGATCTTTATCATATATGATTTTGGTGAATAAATATGAGATAATTAAGGATTATGTACTTAAAAATTGGTGTTGTATATTGTATATAAAAATTAATTAGTTTATAACGTCTACAATGATTTCGGAATTTTTATTTATTAGATTGGAACGAGTAAGTTGCCATCTTAAATGCTTCATACTTATCTCAATTCATATCAATGTGTGAGATAGAATTTGCCATCCTTAAAATTTTTGGACTTAATTATAGATAGTTTGTATATATATTTTTAATATGTCACAACTTCCGTTTTCGTCATACACGAGTATTGTTGATGAAATTTATTATAGCTCCTCTTCGAATGAGTTTATAATGATTTGTTTTGTGATAGTAAACTTTTGCATATATATATATATATATATATATATATATATATATATATATATATATATATATATATATATATATATATATATATATATATATGTATATTGTTATAATAATAAAAATATTATTTATATGTGGATAGTCAATTTTGTACCAATACTTAGTCAATATTGGGTAGCTTTGTTTTTGTATAAATAGCCATGTATTGCAAGCTAAAACACTTGCACCATTTCTCACACTTACAAAGTGTTTCTTTCTTTCTCTCCATTATCATCTTTGTTCTTACACTTCATTATTAGTATTTTTAATCAAGAATCAAACCACTAAAGGTAGTTATAAGCCTACTGAATTATAACACGTTATCAAACCACTAAAGGTAGTTATAAGCCTACTGAATTATAACACGAATCAAACCACTAAAGGTAGTTATAAGCCTACTGAATTATAACACGTTATCAGCACGAAGTGCTCCGTATAATCAAGGTTTATCTAAGCAAGCACAAGTCATTAATCAAGATTACCACTCTCAAAAAGTTTTTGCAAAGATGATTCACACAAAGATGATTTTTCCTATTGTATTGGTCATACTAACTATCATCATTGTTGCTAATATACCACCGGGTGAACCTATATTCTATCTTGCCCTTGTGGTTTTATTATTTGTAATCATACCATTATTCTGTTGTTTGCTACTTATGAATTTAAAATGATTCTAATATCATGTTGTTAGAAATTAATTATGATTATGATTTATGTTGTTCATCTTTTTGATAATAGAAATTGTCGAATTTGAAAAGGCTTAAATTTGCTCCTTTAGAATCAAGTGGGAACAACTAGTTAACATGGGTTATGAATGTAGAAAAACATCTCGAATTAATCGGTATTTTAGAAACCCTGAATGAAAATAACAATTGTTCCGAACAAGATAAAGCAATAGCAAGTATTTTTCTTAGCAAACATATTGACGAGTCCTTAGAATCTACATATTATATGATCGAAGATCCAAGTGTATTATGGAAAATACTCAAAGTGAGATACGATATTAATTATCAAGAAATAATGGTGATCCATGAAAGAATAAAATTGAAGATGTTAGTAAACGCTCTTATAAGAATCCCGGAGACTCTTGTTAGTGATCTGGTAACGTGGATCATCAGTCTAGTATTTCTCGAATACATGAACATCTTGTTTATCTCTACAAATAAGTCTCAAAAGAAAAGAAAACGAGAGTGAATCTGTTGAAAAATCTTGATTAAATAAACCCTGAGCTACCTTGAGACTTGAATGGTTTGAATTTTCTAAGATGCCTAGCTTGTTATGTATCACTCACAAATAAATGGTTTTAGACCATCACACATATGTTTATTAAGTGTTATCTTTTATGTACTTCATATTGTAACTTGTTTGCAGGTAATATAATTTGATTATCTTGCTAAAATATAACTCATTATTTGCTTATCTTATTTGAAGTTTTAGTATGAATCCTACTGAAATACAACATCAAGTAAAGGTGGAGACCTATGTATTGCAGATAATGGTATCACACACACTCTACTCAAATCTAAGAAATATTTCATTGATTTAAGTCAAATGAAGAAATTATAAATACTATATCAGGTCTTGCAAACTTGATATAAGGAACAGAAAAGGCAAAATTCATGTTACCAAATGGTACGAATTTTTTTGATAAACAATGCCTTGTTTTCTCCCAAATCAAAGAGAAATTAGTTAAGTTTCTCTGATATATATCATAATGGATATGATTATCAGTCAATGAAAACCGGAAATGAGAAATACCTATGTAGCACCGAAAAGCGCATATGATGAAAAGCGAAGCGCATATGATTAAAAGCCCATATAATGAAAAGCGCATATGATGAAAAAGCGCAGCACATATGATTAAAAGCGCATATGATGAAAAGCGCAACGCATATGATTAAAAGCGCATATGATGAAAAGCGTAGCGCATATGATTAAAAGCGCATATGATGAAAAGCGCAACGCATATGATAAAAGAGCATATGATGAAAAGTGCATATGATGAAAAGCGCATCGCATATGATTAAAAGCGCATATGGTGAAAAGGATATATGATGAAAAGCGCATATGGTGATTAATGAAAAAGCACATATGGTGATTAATGAAAAGCACATATGGTGATTAATGAAAAGCACATATGGTGACTAATGAAAAAGTACATTTGGTGATTAATAAGTACATATGGTGATTAATGAAAAAGTACATATGGTGATTAATGAAAAACACATATGGTGATTAATGAAAAGTATATTGTGAAAAGGAATCACAAATGTTTCTTGAAAGAATTCAAGGTGATATATATGGATCAATACATCCATCATGTGGACCATTTCGATATTTCATGGTTCTAATAGACATATCAAACAGATGGTCTCATATTTGTTTATTATCAAATCGAAATGTGGCATTAGGAAAGTTTCTTGTTCGAATTATTAAATTAAGAGCACATTTCTCGATTACACCATTAAAAGGGTGAGACTTGATAATGTTGGTGAGTTAACATCTCAAGCATTTTATGATTATTATATGTCTAAAGGGATTGTTATTGAACATCCAGTTGCTCATGTGCATAAAAAAATTGGTATAGCTGAATCAATAATTAAAAGCATGTAACTAATAGCTAGACCATTAAAAATGAGTACATAACTCTCAGAATTTATATGAGGACATGCAAATTTACATGATGCGACTTTATTTCACATTAAACAAAGTGCGACTCATAAATATTCTCCTCTACAACTTGATCTTGGCTAAGAGCCAAATATTTCACACCATTAAGACATTTGATTGTGCAGTGTATGTTCTAGTTGCACAACCACAACGTACTAAAATAGGTCCTCAAAGGAGGATGGAAATATATGTTGGATATGAAACATATTCAATTATAAGATATATTGAACTCATGACGGGTGATGTTTTTACAGCACATTTTGCTGATTGTCATTATAATGAAAAATTGTTCCCTATATTAGGGGGAGAAATAAGAAATAAAGAAAAAGATGTTTCATGATGTGAACATAAATTAATGTATCTTGATCATCGCACAAAATAATGCGAAAAGAAAGTTCAAAAATAATACATATGCAAGAACTTGCAAATAAATTACCTGATGTATTTACAGATACAAAAAGGAGTGACTAAATCATATATACTAGCAGTAAATGCTTCAGCTAGAATTGAAATTCTAAAAGCTGGCAATAATGTCACTCATGAGTCTTTGTCATGCCAAAAATGTGGGAGACCAATTGGTTCTAAAGATAAAAATCCTCGAAAAAGAAAATCAGCTGATAATGAGGTAAAAGAAAGTGTTCAAGAAGAACCACAAATCAATACTCCTTCTGCAGAGGAGATTGATGATGTCAATACGAAAATTGCAATCAATTATGCACATTCAAAAAAAAATATTATGGAACCGAAATGACATGAAAAATCTTGATGAGATATTTTCATATAATGTTGCATGATGATGTTAATGCAGAACCAAAATCTGTCATGGAAAAATAGACACGATTGGGATCATTGGAAAAGAGCAATACGAGCTGAATTTGAATCGCTCAATAAAAGAAAAGTTTTCAGATCTATCGTTCTCACACCTAAAGATGTGATACGTATGAGATACAAATGAATTTTAATTCGAAAAGGAAATAAGAAAAATAAACTTACAAGGTAAAGTCAGACTTGTAACTCAAGATTTCTCTCAAAGACCAGGAATTGATTATGAGAAAACTTATTCTCCTGTTATGGATGCAATTACTTTTAGATACTTAATCAGCCTGACAGTTTCTAAAAATTTAGAAATGCATCTAATGGATGTTGTTATTGCTTATCTATATGGATCACTTGATAGTGATATATATATATGAAGATACCTGAAGGATTTAAGGTATCAGAAGCATCCAATGCAAAATCCAATCGAGTCGCATGTGGTATAAACGATTAAGTGATTACTTGATAAGCAAAGGGTATACAAATAATTTTATTTGTCCATGTGTATTCATTAAGAAAACAATGTCCGGATATGTGATTGTAAGTTGTTTATGTCAATGATCATAACATCATATGAACAAATAAAGAGATTAGTATTGACTTGGATTGCAAATTGAGCATATGCCTAATGGTTTACTTGTACATCAAACAACTTATACCGAAAAGATTTTAAAACATTTTTAAAGACAAAACCATTGGTTGTTAGATCACTCAATATTGACACTGATTCATTTTATCACTGTGAAGATCATGAAGATCTTAACGGATCAGAAGTTCCATATCTTAGTGCAATTGGAGCTCTTATGTATCTTACAAATTATACAAGACCTGACATTTGTAACATCCCGCATTTTTCCGTTAAATTATTTTAACGCCCGTCTTTTTATTTTAATAATATTTTCCGTATATAGATTCGTATCCTTCGTTAGCTAACGTTCTTAATATTTTTCATTATTGAATTATAACAACTTCTGTTTACTCTCGCTTATTTAAGATATTCATTCGATTAAATCACGTACCCACTTTTAAACTCGAGGGACTAAAATTGACACGGGGCAAACTAGTTGACTAGGTCAACTAGTCCACCCCAATCACCACCATTCAATCATCTCCATCTCTCTCTCTTTCTCTCTAGTAAGAACACACACACATTTACCAAATTCATTCAATCATCATCTAAATTCGATCTAGGAGGCTTACAACAAAATAAATTACATATTCGTGATCCTCTCTTCATCCTCTTCATTTTGGTACCAACTTCATCTCGTTTGGGTAACATTTCTAAAACTCTAGATTTCTCTAAATTCGTGTTTTTGACTTGAAATGGTGTTAGTTAGTGTCTATGGCTCATTGTGATGTCGTGTATGTAATTTGTATGCTCGATCTTGTTATTTGGTGTAACTAGCATGAACACTGGAAATGGGTTAGTTTAATCCTTGATTTTGATTGATTAAATGTTGTTAGATGTTAAACCCATTGTGTTAAAAGTGTTACTAGCATCGTTAGTTTCGTTTTGGTATGTTGGATGATATGAAAACCTTGCGTTAACATGATTATTGATTTTGTGATTCTTAATTAGGGTTTGATGAACCTTAAAATGAACTTTTGATGCATTGAATGCTTGTTAATGTTGTTAGTAAGTGTTTAGTTGCAATGTACGTTTAATTACCTTCGAAACGGCATATCGTATGTGTAGATTGGACTACCGAATCATGAAATGAATTTGTGAACTTGAAACTTGGAAAACGAACTCTAAATGATCACTTGATGAGAATTCGGTTATTGTAAATGATAAACTCGATTGATGATATGTGGTTAGTTGTATCCTTTGTCAAAATACCTTCCCGATGATATAGGATACATGTTTTGATTGTTTGCGGGTCATAAATTGGGATTGTTTGAGTTTTGGTTCGTGCATTCTTTGTTGCAGCAAAACAGGGCCTGGATACAGATCTGGACGCCGTCCAGATTCTTGGACGCCGTCCAGCCCTTCAGACTTGGACGCCGTCCAGTCTTTTGGGCGCCGTCCAGTACTTCAATACTGGACGCCGTCCAGCCATTTTGGACGCCGTCCAGATGGCCTATCAGGTGCTGTCCAATTTGGTCATTTTTCGATTAATTCTAACTATGCTACGCACCTCCGATTAACATGAAACTTGACTAACATGCTTATATATGATTAAAAACCTCAGAAAAATAGTTCGGGACCCGACCCGAACGTGTTGACTTTTTCGTTGACTTTGACCCGACCAAGTTTGACTTGTAGCCAAACTTAACCGAATACTTATGCAATCTCTCTAACTTGCTTCTATACTTGTATCTTGCATGAAAATTGACAATTTGATTCACATGCTACTTAATCGAGTCGTAACGAGCCATAGGACTAATTGAACACATTTCACCCGACCTTGTGTCGTAACCGGTAAATTGATACAACTTACTTGTTTAGGTCAAGGCTAAGCAACTTTCATGCACACGTTTACTTTGTGAAGTACTTTTATACTCATGCACTCGAGGTGAGATCATAGTCCCATTTTTTCAACAACTTTTATATTTTTAAATCGTGGGCTGAGAAACATATACGTTACATACTTATATACATTTCATATGCATATATACCTTTCATACTTTTATACATCGAACACAAATACGAATACAAAGATACGGACGAGTTTGAACAAAAACCCTCAATTCAATTATCATTAATTACATCAGATGGTGTAAGCGAGACTATGTTGTGTGGATCCATACGGGTTTGACTAACCCTCATTCGGACGGTTCGCTACCGTTAAGCGAATGAAATATATTCTGGTACGGTGTATGTTCTAACACTTTTATGCTGAGGTAAATGATACGGTTAAGCTTTGATAATTTGGTGCTCGGTAAACAACAATACTTATGGAATTCAAACGATTTGGAAAATCGACTTATACTAAACTTGTGGTTCAACTTATTTTACTTACATACTCATTTACTAAACCTATGATTTCACCAACGTTTTCGTTGACAGATTCTCTATGTTTTCTCAGGTCCCTGAATGCTATATGATACATGCTTCCGCACTCTTTTTGATACTTGCTTGGATGTCGAGTATACCTGCATATTTGGAGCCCCTTTGACTTGCTTTTAAATTGTGTCGCATAGGTTTCAATTGTACGTTAAACATTGTAATGTAACTAGTCGTTGAACTACTTTTGTAAACTTGAAACGTCCTTTACATTTGAAATGAATGCGACATATTTTTGGTCAAACGTCATCTTAAGGACTTATGACCACGTAACGGGACCTAAGTAGACGGCGCCGTCAATGACGATTTTGACGGGTCGCTACAGATGGTATCAGAACTGGTTTAACCTTAGCCGTAAAGGTAGTCACGCGCGCCGGCTGTTAGGCCGGGCACTCATACGGACTATGCTTTTTGGCGGGTTAATCGTAGAGGGGGTTCTCACAGTGTTACCTGTGGCGAAGCATTGGCTCTTACCCCTTACGATCCCTTGGAATTTGAGGGTTGGCAGTTTGGCAGAAATGCGGGCCGTAAAATCAGTGTCTGAGGTACACTCAGTGGTCACCAAGCAGTTAGCTGGAAAGGCACTGGGTGGGTTTCTACCCCATCTGTCGCTACAGATGGTATCAGAGCGTTGGTTGTAGGGATTTAGAGTTCATTGGTGTCGACCCCGAGTCATAGGGTACATTAGTGAATCTAGACTACAACCGGCATATAGACTGAAGTAGGAACTACTTGACTATTTGTGCATTATACTCGAACTCTCCTATCATATCTAACTCTTATTCGATCTTGATATCACGTTGTTAAATTTGATTGACACGCCACCTTGACTTTATGAAGTAATGTTAAATGCACATGTGAATCAGGGTAATATGATTTCCGGGATTATATTACGGTGGTTCACATGGCCGTTCCGACATTATGACATAAAGAATTTAAGGCGGGTTAAGGAAATTTTCTCTTTATCCTTATTCCATATCACGGTTGGTATTATTGAGAATACTAACCAACGATATTCTTGTGTCTTGAAGGAACAATGGCTCGTTGACGCGCTCCTCCCGAAACTCCCGAACAAGCTCTACAACGAATGATAGCCACCGCCGTGGATGCGGCCATGGCCGGTCACTCTTCCAACAACAATAACAATAACAACAATCATAACAACAACAACAACAATGGAGCCGGTAATTCAAACGAAGGGTGCTCCTATAAGAACTTCATGGGGTGCAAACCTCACACTTTTGATGGAACCGGGGGACCGGTCGTGCTCACCCGATGGTTTGAGCAAACGGAAGCCGTCTTTAGCATAAGCGGTTGTCGGGACCAAGACAAGGTCAGATTTTCCACTCACACCTTCGCCGGTATCGCTCTCACATGGTGGAATACGTATGTACAATCGGTGGGTATCCACGAAGCCCACGCTCTCTCTTGGGTCGACTTAAGAAGAAAGATGATCACCGAATACTTCCCGCGCGAAGAGACCTGCAAGCTTGAACACGAGCTAAGAACTTTAAAAGCGGTCGGGAATGACCTAAAGGCCTATAATCAACGATTTTCTGAGCTAGCCTTGATGTGCCCAAATCTCGTGAGTACCGAGTCTCTAAGGGTTGAGCTGTACATGGATGGTCTTCCTAAGAGCATCAAACAAGGAGTAATGTCATCCAAACCCTCTAATCACCAAGAGGCTTTGAATATGGCCCGCCAATTGATCGAAACGGTGGATGAAATTGAGGTATCGGCATATAAAGCCGAGGATAATTCGGGTGGCAACAAAAGAAAATGGGAAGCCCCCGAATTGAGCAACTACAACAACAACCCCGCCAAGAAGCCTTTCACCTCCAACGACAAGAAAGGCTATGCCGGAAGTCTACCATCTTGCAACAAGTGCCACAAACATCATTATGGCGAATGTAGCAAACCATTTTGCAATAAATGCCGCAACCGTCATTATGGTGAATGTGGTAAGTTAACTTGCCACCGGTGCCAAGGAAGTGGTCATACGGCCAACGATTGTAGGAGTGTCGCCCCCGTCGCCCAAAAGGCGCCCAATGCACATCGGACGGGCGTTTGTTTCGAATGTGGCCAACCGGGTCCTTTTAAGAATGCGTGCCCAGAGAAGAAGACAAACCCCAATACACGCGGCCGAGCTTTCAACATTAACACCGAGGAAGCCCGAGATGACAACTAGTCACGGGTACGTTTCTTCTTAACAACTCCTATACTTCATGTTTATTCGATTCGGATGTCGATAAATGTTTTGTATCTAAGGATTTGGAGCCTACTATTTGCACTCCACCACCCCCTAGATATTACTTAGGCCATTCAAGTAACCAACGGAAAACTATTGCGTACCGACAAATTTATCGGAGAGTGTACGTCAAACTTATTGGGTAGGTAATTTGAACTTTTATTTGACATCTATAGAACTAGGGAGGCCAAAACCTATACGTTAGGAAGGAAATGTTTTCCCCACATATATGTGATTTTAGTGAACTAAATAATTTCCGTTTAAGAACCGATATCCTCTTCCCCGTATCAACAACCTCTTGAACCGTTACACGGATCTCGCGTATATTCTAAAATCGACTTTCATTCTGGTTATCATCAATCGAGGGTTAAGGGAGAGGATGTCTCCTAAACCGCTTTCCGAACTCGCTATGATAGTTATAAATTTCTTTTAGTGCCGTTCAGTTTATCTAAGGCTCCGCCCGTATTCATAGACCTCCGGAACCGCGTATGCAAACTTATCTAGACAAATCCGTTACCGTACTTATAGTTGATGTTTTAAGCTATTCAAGCGGAAAGGAAAAACGAACAACGTCTCCGTCTTACGCTCGAACTCTTGAGAAAAGAGCAACTCTATGCCGAATTCTCCAAGTGAGAATTTTGGTTAAACGAAGTCGAAATTCTAAACCATGTTGTTAGTGGTCAAGGTATTACAGTAGATCTCGCAAAAAAAAAAAAATAATAATTAATTAATTAATTTTGGAGAAACCCTCACGACTCCGACTTGTATTCGTAAAATTTTGGATCTCGCGATTATTACCAAAGATTAATTTCCGATTTTTCCCGTATCGCTCGTCCTTTAACCTCGTTAACGTACTAAGGGAAAGAATTAAACATTTTCCGTGTCCGGACTTTGAACGTGATTTTTCACACCAACCTTACTAGATAAATTCGTGTGGCACAAAATGGAACTCAAATATAGAAATACTTCTACGTGAACGCCTGAAAGGCAACCCCTCTCGACTCGAAATCAAGGAAGCTGAAATTTGTTATTTTACACGGAGAATTTGAATACTTATTTATGGATCCGATCAATCTTCTCGTCATCGCGTACCACGATACATAGCTTTGCTATTTCACTATTACCGTCTGATATTACTGGGACCAAAGATAACACACAATCCAAGGATACCCCTTTCTTCTTTGACTTAACGTCCTTGTACTTCTGTTATACGGCCAACTACTACTCAACCCCGAGCTATACAACTACGTGTACTATCTCGTTTCCCACCAAGTCTCAACATTTGGCCACTAGATGCGCGATATGGCTACCTCAAAATGTGAACTCATCCTATTCTAAGTTCTCATTTCACTCCTATCTTTTCGCTCGTACTTCCGTATACAGAAACCTTTTTATATAATTTCTCAATGGAGAGAGAGACTCTTCACGTGTTACTAGTATTCGCCACGAGGGTGACTAGCCCTTACGAACATTTTTCAGTAGCCGATAAGAAACTTGTCCCAACAGACGCTTTCGAGCCCTAACTAACTTGTTCGAACATATCTTAATAAATTCTATTCCAACACGGTGTACCATTGTCAATTATCCCAGATCGAAATACTCGTTTCACTTCTAGTGTTATAAGAAGCCTTAGGAACACGTTTAAACATGAGTACCACATATCATCCGCAAACTGACGGAACAAGCAAACACACGATTCAAATCTAGGAAAGAAAGGTTACCATTCGTGTATTAACGCCGCACTTCCAAAACCCTATGTGACCGCAAATGTTATACCCCTATTCGTTGGACCAAAGCATGTGGCAAGCAAATCACTGAATCCGAAATCATTCAAGAAACGACCGTTGAGATAGTTCATGTCCGAGAAGGGCTCTAGACGGCCCGTGGTCGCCAAAGGAGTTATACCAATGTTAGATGAAAATCTCTCAAATTTAAAGTCAGTAACCGTGTAATATTGAAAACCACACCTTGAAAAGGTGTAATCCGTTTCGGGAAATCGAGGAAATTTATATCCGCAATATTGATCCTTTTGAAATCTTGGGGCGTATTGGAACCGCTTCCTACCGTTTAGAACTTCCGACTCAATTAAGTTTCCGTTTACCTTACGTTCCATGTAACAAACTTAGATACGTGTCCTGCGGAACAGGAACGTGCTATTCTTCTAGATAAACTTACTATTGATGAAAACTCCTCTTCGTAGAAAGACCAGTTGAAATTGTGAATTGTAAAACCAAGTCTTAATACAACATAAAACCCCGACTGTCCAAACTCGTGGGAATGCCCAAGGACGTATCTTCACTTATTCATAGCATTGACAATGCAAGGTCTCAAGGAAGAGACATCGACTATTACTTCCAACTAAATTTCGGGACGAAATTTCTTTTAAGGTGTGGGTAATGTAACATCCCGCATTTTTCCGTTAAATTATTTTAACGCCCGTCTTTTTATTTTAATAATATTTTTCGTATATAGATTCGTATCCTTCGTTAGCTAATGTTCTTAATATTTTTCATTATTGAATTATAACAACTTCCGTTTACTCTCGCTTATTTAAGATATTCGTTCGATTAAATCACGTGCCCGCTTTTAAACTCGAGGGACTAAAATTGACACGGGGCAAACTAGTTGACTAGGTCAACTAGTCCACCCCAATCACCACCATTCAATCATCTCCATATCTCTCTCTTTCTCTCTAGCAAGAACACACACACATTTACCAAATTCATTCAATCATCATCTAAATTCGATCTAGGAGGCTTACAACAAAATAAATTACATATTCGTGATCCTCTCTTCATCCTCTTCATTTTGGTACCAACTTCATCTCGTTTGGGTAACATTTCTAAAACTCTAGATTTCTCTAAATTCGTGTTTTTGACTTGAAATGGTGTTAGTTAGTGTCTATGGCTCATTGTGATGTCGTGTATGTAATTTGTATGCTCGATCTTGTTATTTGGTGTAACTAGCATGAACACTGGAAATGGGTTAGTTTAATCCTTGATTTTGATTGATTAAATGTTGTTAGATGTTAAACCCATTGTGTTAAAAGTGTTACTAGCATCGTTAGTTTCGTTTTGGTATGTTGGATGATATGAAAACCTTGCGTTAACATGATTATTGATTTTGTGATTCTTAATTAGGGTTTGATGAACCTTAAAATGAACTTTTGATGCATTGAATGCTTGTTAATGTTGTTAGTAAGTGTTTAGTTGCAATGTACGTTTAATTACCTTCGAAACGGCATATCGTATGTGTAGATTGGACTACCGAATCATGAAATGAATTTGTGAACTTGAAACTTGGAAAACGAACTCTAAATGATCACTTGACGAGAATTCGGTTATTGTAAATGATAAACTCGATTGATGATATGTGGTTAGTTGTATCCTTTGTCAAAATACCTTCCCGATGATATAGGATACATGTTTTGATTGTTTGCGGGTCATAAATTGGGATTGTTTGAGTTTTGGTTCGTGCATTCTTTGTTGCAGCAAAACAGGGCCTGGATACAGATCTGGACGCCGTCCAGATTCTTGAACGCCGTCCAGCCCTTCAGACTTGGACGCCGTCCAGTCTTTTGGATGCCATCCAGTACTTCAATACTGGACGCCATCCAGCCATTTTGGACTCCGTCCAGATGGCCTATCAGGTGCTGTCCAATTTGGTCATTTTTCGATTAATTCTAACTATGCTACGCACCTCCGATTAACATGAAACTTGACTAACATGCTTATATATGATTAAAAACCTCAGAAAAATAGTTCGGGACCCGACCCGAACGTGTTGACTTTTTCGTTGACTTTGACCCGACCAAGTTTGACTTGTTGCCAAACTTAACCGAATACTTATGCAATCTCTCTAACTTGCTTCTATACTTGTATCTTGCATGAAAATTGACAATTTGATTCACATGCTACTTAATCGAGTCGTAACGAGCCATAGGACTAATTGAACACATTTCACCCGACCTTGTGTCGTAACCGGTAAATTGATACAACTTACTTGTTTAGGTCAAGGCTAAGCAACTTTCATGCACACGTTTACTTTGTGAAGTACTTTTATACTCGTGCACTCGAGGTGAGATCATAGTCCCACTTTTTCAACAACTTTTATATTTTTAAATCGTGGGCTGAGAAACATATACGTTACATACTTATATACATTTCATATGCATATATACCTTTCATACTTTTATACATCGAACACGAATACGAATACAAAGATACGGACGAGTTTGAACAAAAACCCTCAATTCAATTATCATTAATTACATCAGATGGTGTAAGCGAGACTATGTTGTGTAGATCCATACGGGTTTGACTAACCCTCATTCGGACGGTTCGCTACCGTTAAGCGAATGAAATATATTCTGGTACGGTGTATGTTCTAACACTTTTATGCTGAGGTAAATGATATGGTTAAGCTTTGATAATTGGGTGCTCGGTAAACAACAATACTTATGGAATTCAAACGATTTGGAAAATCGACTTATACTATAATTTGTGGTTCAACTTATTTTACTTACATACTCATTTACTAAACCTATGATTTCACCAACGTTTTCGTTGACAGATTCTCTATGTTTTCTCAGGTCCCTGAATGCTATATGATACATGCTTCCGCACTCTTTTTGATACTTGCTTGGATGTCGAGTATACCTGCATATTTGGAGCCCCTTTGACTTGCTTTTAAATTGTGTCGCATAGGTTTCAATTGTACGTTAAACATTGTAATGTAACTAGTCGTTGAACTACTTTTGTAAACTTGAAACGTCCTTTACATTTGAAATGAATGCGACATATTTTTGGTCAAACGTCATCTTAAGGACTTATGACCACGTAACGGGACCTAAGTAGACGGCGCCGTCAATGACGATTTTGACGGGTCGCTACAACATTTCTTTTGCAGTTAATTTATTAGCAAAGTTCAGCTCAGCTCCTACCAAAAGACACTAGAATGGGATCAAACATATATTTCGATACCTTCGAGGAACCACTGATTTAGGATTATTTTATTCTAACGAATCAAAACAAGATTTGGTTAGTTATGCAGATGCAGGTTATTTATCTGATCCACATAAAGCTAAATCTCAAACTGGATATGTATTCCTAAATAGAGGTACTGCAATATCATGGCGTTCTAAAAAACAAACACTTGTTGCAACATCATCAAATCATGCCGAAGTGATTGCATTACATGAAGCTACTCGGGAATGTTTTTGGTTGAGATCAATGACACAACTCATTACTGATTCTTATGGACTATAACGTGATAAAAGCCCAACAACTATCTATGAAGATAATGCAGCTTGCATAGCACATATGAAAGAAGGGTATATCAAAAGTGACCGAACAAAACACATACCTCCTAAATTCTTCTCATACACTCAAAATCTCATAAAGGCCAACCAGATTGAAATGAGATACGTTCAATCAACAACTCTGCTGATCTTTATACCAAAGCACTGTCAACTGCTATTTTCAGAACACACGTTCACAATATTGGCATGAGTCAAGTTCAAAAGATGTGACGACTCAATGATGTCTACTTGAGGGGGAGTCAACTCCATTCTGCACTTGTTTTCCCTTAGCTAAAGTTTTTTCCCACTGGGTTTTCTTTAGCAAGGTTTTTAACGAGGCAGTAACTTATAGTTGATCTTCAATAAAACAAAATTGATATTTAAGGGGGAGTGTTATAATAATAAAAATATTATTTATATGTGGATAGTCAATTTTGTACCAATACTTAGTCAATATTGGGTAGCTTTGTTTTTGTATAAATAGACATGTATTGCAAGCTAAAACACTTGCACCATTTCTCACACTTACAAAGTGTTTCTTTCTTTCTCTCCATTATCATCTTTGTTCTTACACTTCATTATTAGTATTCTTAATCAAGAATCAAACCACTAAAGGTAGTTATAAGCCTACTGAATTATAACACGTTATCAAACCACTAAAGGTAGTTATAAGCCTACTGAATTATAACACGAATCAAACCACTAAAGGTAGTTATAAGCCTACTGAATTATAGCATATATATATATATATATATATATATATATATATATATAGTGGACCAATCCATGGATAAGCACTGAATGGGGTACAAACTGGATAAGTAAAATTTCAAAAAAAAATTTTATATAAAAAAACGATCCTTTAATATGCAAATAGAAGAAAACGAAAAAATTTTTAAATTTTTTTTAACAAAATCGTTCGAAAATCGATGATGAATGGTAAACATCGATGATGAATGGTAAAAATCGATGATGAACGGTAAAATTAACCATTCATCTGGTTAATTTATCTCTCATTTTGATAAAATTAATCAATGCTAAAAAAAACAGATGAATGGTTAATTTAACCATTCGTCTGTTTATGATGAATGATAAAAAAATAGATGAATGGTTAATTTAACCATTCATCTGGTTTTTTTTAGCATTGATTAATTTTATCATTCATCGTAAACAAGATGAATGATAAATTAACCCGATGAATGGTTAATTTTACCATTCATCATCGATTTTTGAAAGATTTTGAAATTTTTTTTATGAAAAAAATTGATTAGAGGTGCATTTTAATGCAGATTTATGAATGTAAAAAAAATTCAAAAAAAAAAAAATTTTTATTTTGCTTATCCCGTTTGTACGCCTTTTAAGCGTATCCATGGATCGTGCCCATATATATATATATATATATATATATATATATATATATATATATATATATATATATATATATATATATATATATATATATATATATATATATATAATGTATATATATATATTTTTTCCCGGCATAATTAAATAAATAAATATAATTTATTAAATTTTCATTTAACTATTATTAATTTCCCTTATATACTAAAAGTCCTCCCAATTTTAATCGTTGAATTAACAAAAACCCTCAAAACGACACCGCTAAAAAAACTCTTCTACATACACCCACTTAAGAAAAAAACCTCCTTAACCCCAATTGCTTCCATCGCTACTAGGGATGGCAATGGATCGGATATGGATCGGGTGAGGCTGTATCCATATCCATATCCATATCCATTTAGTTTTTATTATCCATATCCATATCCGTTTAATTTCAGTTCATCCATCCATATCTATATCCAATGGATTAAGCAGGTTAATGGATATCCATTGGATATTCAAATAATGTTATAATATTTCCTAATATGTGATTAAAATAATACGTAAAATAAAAAAATTTAATATAATGTGGCATAATTAAAATCTCTCCATAAAAACATGTAATATTTGTCAAAGATATAACACAATTTGTTAAACTTACTATTAGACAGACTATGACAAATTAAATGTGTAATTCTTATGTATATTTGATTATATATATACGTGTTTTATTGTAATATTTCATGGTTAATTCATTATATAATTTAAAGAAATATATGTGTAATTGTAAATGCTTTTATAATAGTAAATGTGCTTGCATATATCTATATTTATGTATTTATAAATGTATTTCGGGTGTATATGGATATATCAATGGATGAAAGTTTTTCATCCATATCCATATCCGTATCAATTTAGGTTGATCCATATCCGTATCCATATCCATTTATATCGTCAATATCCATTATGTATCGAGTGGATCAGATGGATCCATTGTATCGGGTGGCCATTGCCACTACTATCCACAGCACCACCACCGTTACCATCACCAACGCCAGCGACCAGAGCCGCCGCCGCCACCAACATCACCACATCCAATCCCCCGATTTCTCTACAACCCGCCATAACCACCACCTCCAATGATTTGATTTCTCTACAACACGCAGTAAAACCCGATAGTCGGAACGAACGAACGACTTGAAATTTTTGTTGCCATATGAACAATTAATCCTGGGGTGCACAATTAGATAAGTCATATGTCAAGTTTTAGGGCACTTTATATCAAAAGGTTAGTATTTTTGGATTTAATTATTTATGAAGTATTATTTTGGTTTCTTTATTCTTGATTTGATAACCTTTTGATTTGTGTTCGTTAGTTAATACATTTGTTTTTGGTAATGATGGTACGATGTTAATTTCAAGGTCAGCAATCTCGCTTTCAGAATTGGTCAAGGACAATCTAATAAAGGTAATTGTTGATTTGTAATTTGTATTTGTATGTTGGTTTTTGTTCTATATTTATGATATGCTACTTGAAAGTGTGTGAATGAGTTAAATCTTATGTGTGTGAATGTTTATAATCGACTATCTGTTTGCTATTCTCTGTTTTATTTTTTTCTAACCATGTCTACATTAGAGAGATGAAATACCCAATTCTTTAGCCAAAAAGTTAAGTGAATACACCTAAGTTAAACTGTGGCCAACCAAAAAAGCAAATTATCAGTCCATGGATAGTGGTTAGCTCTATGGTGCTTTCTGTTTCTTGGTTCTGTTCATTTGACTATGTTATTTGATGCGATTTGTTTGATGATTAATATACATTTGATGATTGAAATATGTACATAATGATCTAATTGTTGTTAATACTAAATGTTGATGTATCTTTACTGGTGTATCATTATGTGAGTTTGTTACTGGTGTATCATTACGTTCAGATTCTTATAAGTATGTTCAAGTTATTTGTATCATTATGTGAATATTTTTTGTTAATACTAATGTTATTTGTATCATTATGCGAATTTCCATAATGATACCATTTAAACTTTAAATAAGTATGTTAATGTTAATTTGAGGTTGTAAGGGCAGTGAGTTGAGAAATGGGTCAAAAAAGGTTCACGTTGACTCATGCACCATACTTTCCCATTTGACACTATCAATAATTCGAAGTCGAATTGTTGGTTTTTAGGTCGTCTTTAAATAAAATGACATTAACAGTATTACTATTGCAATAAAAGCACAAATATCCTTTAGGAAGTTATATGCATTTAAATAAACTTCGAATGATTTCAACCTCTTTGATTTTTTGTTCCCTTTTTAGCTAAAATTCTTTATGAGCCAACCTATTTGTCATAAGTCATAACACAAATCGACATCTTTATATGCAGGTCATTACATGAGGTTTATGTGATATGCTTTATCTTATCATTAATGTTTCAGGTTGAGCACCAAATTATTAGTTTAGCAAGATGTAGATCGTGGAGAAGGGTAAAATTACTCCCAAGTTTGTAATGATCATTCATATTAATTTCTCTCTAAAGTCACATAGATGACACCTGTAGAGAGTAGCACCGCCGCCAACAACAACACCCCTTGCATTCACCCGTGAAAAGTTTTGATTGTTCATTTGTTCACCATTACGTACAAGTTTCAATTTTGTTTAAATCTCTAATTCTCATATGATATTCGTCATTGGATACTCTAAATAACTATTATTGCAGGTCAATTGATTGGGTATCAAAGGTTGCTATTAGTCACTGTTTCGTAAAGGTTTGCTTCTTCGTTTATTACTCGCCTCGACTATCCCTGCTTTTAGGATCGGTGCTTAAGTATTACCATACTGTATTATGGGTTTGAAACAAACTTTGATTTTAGTTAGTTTAATTTTTTTTTTGTTCATAATATTGAAGGTATATCGTACCGACACCTTATTCGTATTTAATCTTAGCGATTGGATCATTGATTAAATACGCGACACTTGACGATTGGATTAACGTGGCTAATATGTTTTGATCCAAGTCGGGTCATATCCAATAACAAACTTACCGACACCTTATTCGTATTTAATCTTAGCGATTGGATCATTGATTAAATACGCGACACTTGAACTTTAAGAAAAATGGTTTTCTGAAATATTACTTGATGTGTATATATATAAATTATGGAATAATTTATATAATAAGAGTTTAAATTATTTGTAGGTTAAATAATTGACTTTGTTTTGTTACATTTTATAAAAACTTGGTTTTATATATATAAATGTACATAACAAATGTGTATGGAAGTTTTATAAAAAAAGTTTTATAAAATTTAACTTATATAAAACTAATTTTATAAAACAAATGGGAAGTGGCATGGGGAATGAGATACACATGCTCTTGGCTTAGATTCCTTGACTCATGCTTTCCCATTTCCATATACAAGTAACATGACTCTTTGATATACACAATACATGCAATTATACTTAGAAAAACTGCACAAAACACTCTCATTTTTGCTGCTGTATGCTGTGAGTTTTGAGGGAAAGAAAGGGTTCTTCATTTGGTTTTTGCAAACTCTATTCAAGTGTTAATAAATCATAACCAAAGTACAAGGTATTGGTGCAAAGTTTGGGGTATAACAACTTGAGGTTTCATTCTTTTGGAGCTCCATTCATCATCATCATCTTCATCATCTATCAACAAGCTTGGAGTAGGTATAAACTCTTTTCTTGCTTGTAGTTTGTAAGTATGTTTCACAACTTGATCCTAATTGGGATTTAACTTTAATTGGTTAAAATATAACAAGTTCTAAAATGGTAATATTTACTTGCTTCCGCTATCTTACTACTTAAATGGTTTTAAGTATATTGAAACTTGTTAAATCCCAACAATGGTATCTAGAGCCGAAGTTGTTGAAATATGTTTCGAGATGATCTATTAAACCCACTATATTTTTGCATTTTATGAACATGCTTGATAGTAGAATGCAAAAATTCTCAGGTTTGGGTGGGTTTGCTATTTTGGCCGAATTCTTGGACACCCAAAATGGGTTTTGGGTTGTTCCATTTTGGTCATATTGGTTGTATGTTAAAGTTCACAATCAAGCCTTGACCTTGTGTTTGAATGGTTGCATGTTTGGTTGAATTAATCTATGCATTTGGTATATAATATTAATTCATTCATGTGGTTGTAATATTCATTCAATTTGGTTTGTAATATTATTATTTTGGTTATGTAATTTATTTTATATTTGGTATGTAAAATAGATTAGGTTGTATTTTCATTTTTTAGAAAAATGTATTAGGATATATTTTTTTTGTAAAAATGAAGATGCAAGATGAAGACAAGGAAGATGCAAGATTAAGTGGGAGATTTGAAATCTCCTACTTTGTGTTATAACCCTTACTGGTGACATTTGTTTTCGGCTAAACAAATGTCTACCAAATTGGCTTGATTGTGAACATATTTGTTTTGCATGCATGGTTGTTTATTGTGTTTGTATGTTTGGTTGCTACAAGTATATCACAAGTTAACAACAAGCAAAATGACAATTTAATTGGTTAAATTAGACATTATTAACTACATGCAAAACGACAATTTAAATGGTTAAATTGAAATGGCAAAAGGACATTAATAAATGGTTATTAAGAACACTAAAAGGATCACACATATAAAATAGTTTATATCAATCCTTAATTAACGATGTTACTTAATTACGGATTGAGTGCAATAAGATTACAATGGAGGATGGAATGTTTGATGATTATTTTTGGGCCCCGATGATCGTCTTTCACTTTAACTATCAAGTGATCAACCACCCCGACCCGGTCTTGATTGTTAATTAGCATAATTCACCTTTGTGCGATGTAAAAATCCATTGGGCAAGATCACAAGTGGAAATTACAAAGGCTTGGGCAAAATGGCAGAGAATCAACAACCCATAAATGAGAGGCCAAGCTCTCTATTTATAGTATTCGAGATATCCGCGGTCTGCGAATTACCTAACCATCCGCTGAAACTCAGCGGATCAAACTGAAGTCATTTATTAGCGCGGGAATCCATCTGCTGATCTTATTTTCAGCGAACAATTCATAGCTTTGCCTTATAGTTCGCGCAGTTCTGCCCTTGGCCTTTAGCAAATAAAATATACATATACAATGCTATGTATATGATCAAGTCCCCCCAGTTTATTATGATACATATTGCAAAGCAGATGTATCATGATAAACTCTAAAAATGCGCAGTTTTTTGCAACCATCATTCGCATTTACGCATTTTCGCATTTACTTAGTTACCGTTGCAGGACAAAAGTTACCGTTTGAGTTATCACAACGGATAATTAATATAATCGCTTACCACCCTTATTTCCCCTATATATATATCGTGATTCACAATCACTAATTTTCCACTTGCTTTCTCTACTACAATTCGCAATTATATACATTTGCTATTAACCTTTACAAGTTCTTCAAACACAACTTCTCCACCTTAATCAAAAATGAAAATTGACGAGGTCGATCGTAAGGTGGATCCTAAAGCTTTAATTACAAAGTTGCTAACGAGCCAAGATGCTAAATCTTCGGCATCTACCGAGCATCAAATCAAACAGGAGAAACAGGCTATTCCCATCGTTGATTTGACGTCGAAATCACCAACATCACAACCAAGTTCCACAAAACGACAGCTGCAAACGCCACCATCATCGCAGAGCAAGAAACTCAAACAAATCACTCCTTTATACGATAATCCGATCATATCGGATTATGAAGGAGACCAACAAACTGGTATAACACAATCATCTTTGATTCATGCCAGTTTTTGTAATATTTATTGTTGCTATTATAATAATCGCACTGTTTTACAGGAGGCTCGCCTTTCAATCTAGTTTTTCCTAGCCCTGATTCTGCGGCACAAATCACGGAGCTATTCCGCACTCCTCCTGACTCGTATGGAGTGCGAATTGATGGTCTATCAGGATATACTTATGCATCAGCTGGCGCTGCTCTGGATCAGCGCCAGCAAATGAAGTTAGCAATCCCCGGCGAGCTTCGCCGCGAATTCTCCAAACTTTCTGCACTTGATGCGCACAACAGTTTTATTCAAAACTTCTACATGTGCTTCAACTCGGCGTATGATATGATATGCCGGCAAGAACAATTTTTCAATGTGCTTGGAGCTGAACAGCAGAAGTACAATGTTGAGAGGATCAAGGCTGAAAACAGCGAGAAATGCTGTGTTGATCTCTCCTATGAGCTCACCGCGGCCAAAACCACGGTAGATGAATTGAAGCTACAGGTGTCTACTACAGCTGACAAACAAAAGAATTTTGAAACCACAATCTCTGCATTGCAAGAGGAGGTTTCAAGGCTTACTGCAAAGAGAGACACCGCTCTGGCCGCGGCAGCTTCCGCGAAGCTTGAGTTCACGCAACTCCGCCAACACCTACCGGAGTTTGCTAAAAAGGTTCTCAATTCACGTCCCGTGAATGTTCTGTTTTCCACTTATGCAGCTGCTTTACGACTGCGCGAGAGAGTAGTGTTTCTGGATAAAATTGCTCAACATTGCACCATACTAGATCCTCTGCCTCCCGCCATTGGAGATCGCGTTTGTTCACTTGCAGAAGCACGTGAAGCAGCTACTACTACATAAGCAAGCTTAGAGGATATTCCAATCAACAAAGTTACTGCAATAAGTCAACAAGATGATGCCACTTTAAAAGACATCTTTGATCTTGACTTATCTAAGCTAGAATAAAATATTGTAGAAATTAGCGCGCAGCTATCTCTACGCCGTTATCAATGAAACTTTATTTTTTCATATTTATTCGCGAGTACTCTTTATTTATATAGCACTTTTATCAACAATATTCATAACACAAACTTGTCCTTTGCAATTTTCAACATATATTATTGTGCACATAATAAATGCGTACTTTTGCGAAACAATCTGTATGCGTATATGCTTATACGTTATGAATCTTCTAAGTCCGCCGAAACGATCCTTAGGCAATTAATCAGCATTGTGAAGCATCTAAGCATTGGCAAAATCAAATACTTAGGATATAAAATTCCTTTCGCAATAATTCACATGCAAAAGTGGGCAATTTCATCACTTTGCTTATTTAAACACTGCAAAATACTATAGCATTATGAAACAAACTGTAAAACATTTCATAACTATTCGCATTTCACAAATAAACTTTTCGCGTACTTTTACAAGTGACTATTCTTAAAATTTCTACAAGCGTGATCAAGACTTGCAAAAAATTAAAAACAAGATCACATAATAAGTATATCAGCCATATGCCTTGTATCTAATTTCGCACTTTGTACATATATCCTTGATAATTTTCGCTAAGCTATGCGTAATATCGCTTTAATAAAACATCATGCCACGCATTAGGCAAAGTTCGTCCTTCCATATCCGCGAGCTTATATGAACCTGCCGCATTAATTGCTACAATTTGATAAGGGCCTTCCCAGTTAGGACCCAACTTACCAAGCTTTTCTGCTCTGCTTGCTTCGTTATTTCACAGTACCCATTCGCCTATAGCGAAGGATAAAGCACGCACTCTTTTGTTATAATACTTAGCTATTTGCTGTTTATTATTCGCTTCTCTGATAGCAGCCATTAACCTCCGCTCTTCAATGAAATTTAGATTCTCACTCAACGCATCATTATTTGCTTCTTCCTTGAAGTTAGTAACTCTATGCGTCGGTACCAGAATTTCTGCGGGGATTACTGCCTCAGAACCATACACCAAACTAAAAGGTGTTTCCCCTGTGCTTTTCTTAAATGTTGTGCGATGTGCCCATAACACATTGGGTAATTCATCTACCCAGCCAGTTCGCTTTTCGCACAACCTCTTTTTAATACCGCTTACTATATCGCGGTTGGTTACTTCGCATAAACCATTAGCTTGTGGGTGCGCCACTGATGTAAACTTTTGTACGATATTTAAATCAGTGCACCATGTCTTAAAAGGATCTTTCGCTATTTGAGCACCATTATCGCTAACCAATTCTCGCGTGTAGTGACCCGTCCTAATCCACCTGGACGAAGTCTTCAACAACTGGTATCATCACGATGAACTGACATCTAAATGCCATGAATGACTCCACGTAATATCTTTAAAATGAGCCATTGCACAGCGGAAGATTTCTTTCAAACCTGAGAATAAACATGCTTTCAAGTGTCAACCAAAAGGTTGGTGAGTTCATAGGTTTATCGTAAAACAATAAAATTCATCATTTTGATAGACCAGAATATTTAAATCCTGCATGGTACAAATGGGCCCGAATCCTATACCCACCTTTAATGTACATGCGATATCTTTTAAATACAGTACACCTTTCTCGTGTACGAAATCATCTTTCATAAATCTTAGTAACCGTACACATTTCTTGTGCACAAAAATAACATACACATAACCTGTGTATAAAATCATTCTCTCGATATATAACATTCACATCAATTGGTGGCACTTATCATGTCCACATAATTCAATGGTGGCAATTATCATGTCCACATAATTCAATGGTGGCAATTATCATGTCCACATAATTCAATGGTGGCAATTATCATGTCCACATAATTCAATAATAATCCGCAGAACTTCTGTCTGCATAATAATTCATTCGAGGAATGTTTTGCTTGTGTATATCTCGTCAAACATTTATAAAAGCATTTCATGTATTCGCAGTTCAAAATATATTTCAAAAGCATTTAATAAAGCAGCTGTAAAAGCAGCGCATGTATTCTCAGTCCCAAAAATGTAAAGAGTAAAAGGGAATCAAATGAACTCACCTAATGTATTTTGTAGTAAAAATACATAGAACGACATTGAACAAGTATAGGGTTGGCCTCGGATTCACGAACCTATATCATTTATATATATTAAAACATATAATCGTAATTGAACGAATATATATATTATTAATGATATACTTGTTAAATTATATGTTATATGTGTTAATTATATTTTTATGTAACTAATTGTTATTTGGTAAAATAATAATAATAAATAAAAGTTTTATTATCTTATAATAATAATAATAGTAATAATACTTAGTAATAAAAATAATTATAGTAATAATAACCATGATAATAATAATATTATTAATGATAATCAAAATAATGATAATAATCATGTATATTTATAAATCATGATAATGATATTAATAATATTAATAATAATAATGTTAATAATAATAATGATAATAATATTAATGGTGATAATAATTTTTTATCTTTAATCATAATAATGATGTAATAATAATAATAATAATAATAATAATAATAATAATAATAATAATAATAATAATAATAATAATAATAATAATAATAATAATAATAATGGAAATGGGAATTAAGTGTATACCCTCCTAAAAAGAAATGCTTCAGACGGGACTCGAACCCATGACCTCATGCTAGACAACACAACCTTTATGCCATTGAGCTCTTTGCTCACTTCATGAATTTATTTTACTCCCAAACATGTTAACCCGTATTATCTCAGATCTCATACCTCATCATCTTAACTCATAAGCCCAACAGAACCATACTTGGCCCAAGAGTATAACTTCGGCCCAACAGACAATCTCGGCCCAACTACACTTAATCAGCCCAATCGTGATTAAACAACTATATAGCCCGAAATAACTTGGTGGCACAACTATAATTCTGCAGCAATTCGATAGTTCTGGCACAAGATTTAATTTATCAAGCCCAATGGACTTGACTTGAGAAGCTGTCTATTTAATAAAAAGAAAAGAAAAGTGCTGAAGGCAAGAATTGAACACAGGACCTCTCTTTCCCCCACACACATACCTAACCACTGATCTGTTACTCCTTATCTGTTTAATTCTCTCCTAAAATTTTCTTATCCTTTATTTGTTTTCCTCCTTCTCCTCAAACAAGACCCAGAACTATTCATCCTTATTCTAAATTTTTACAAAAAGTGGGAACAAGATCGTATAACATTATATCATCAAGTATTCATCATCCTCACATCATCTATCATTACCATCCCTCTTACTATCATATCCATCATCATCATCTTCGCTAATTACCATCATTATCATCATCTATTTTCTTAAATGATCATTATCGTCATGTTAATAATCATAATCCTACTCATAACTTAATCATAATTATATCATAATTGTAATCATAATATGAATAACATCATCGTTATTTTAAATCGCTAAACTTCATCTATAATTATATTACCTTCATCTTCCTTTAAAGTTACTGTACATCGTCTACACTTTATTTTAACATCTTCATTTGAATAGCTATAGCATGACAAGGTAATGATGGGTGTTTGATCGAGTTCTTGAACAGAAAAAATACATAACTAAACAGCATGGTAGCTGTGTTCGATTGAATAGTAAACAGAAAAAAAATATATGGTATCGTGAAGGTGGTGAAGTGAGTGGTCGACGGTTGAGGTGGTGGAGGTGTTCCTTGGTGGTTCACGGCTGCACACAGCAGCAAGGACAGCTGCTATATGCAGCTTTCCATTTGACAGGAACATATAAGTAATTCGAAAAAAATAATCTTGTAGTTGGAGAGGAGAAAGAATATGAGAGATGGTGGTGGTGATTGTAGATGGAGGATACGGTGGCGATGACGACTGTTGGTGGTGGAGATTGGTGGTTGTACATGGTGTCGTAGTGGTGAATGTTTGCTTATGGCATGCGAAAATAGAGAGAATAAAATGGAATGGTGGCGATGGTTGTTGTTCATGATGAGTGGTGGTAAGGGAGAGGGTGGCCGGTGGTTTCTGTAGACGTGGTGGCCGGTGGTAGCTGTAAATGGCGGCAGAGATCAAGGTTGACGGGGTTTGCTTATTATCTATGTGTCTCGTATACATATAGATATAGGTATATATTTTAATTATAAAACTAATCTAATAATTGATTATAATATAATATAAGTTAACAGTAATTCATGTGAGGAATGAAAAAGAAGAATTGAAAAGATACAACAGCCCGCTAAATTGGATTAACCTGCCAACAGTTTTCACGGACTGTGTATCGTGCCCCGTTGTTCACTTAGTGGCGAATAAAAAGTCTTCAGAAAAATTCCATATTTTTACAGTAATTATATTTATTTATTTTAGTCATTATGGTATAAAATTCGATCCTTAATTTGTTAAATAAAGATTACATCAACTGTCCCTCTCATTTTTGGGTAAAATATAAAAAGTGTCAAAACTTAACAGATAGTTCCTAAATATATTTTTAATAAGTCTAAAATTTATAGAACTTATTTTCGGATCACCGTTTATTCTAAAATCACATAAGTTCGAATTTAAACTTCTCTAATTAATAATCGAATCGTTCAACGAGTATTACAATCATTTAATATTTATTTTTAATATACTTTATTTATATATAGAGATATACTTTAAATAATAATTATTATAATATCCTATTTTTTATTTTAATTTACATAAATAAATTTTAGTAACAACAACACACAATATTTAAAATTATATTTCCAATTATTATGTATATATATATATATATATATACACACATATCAAGTTACAATTAATTATTCGTGAATCGTCGGAACTGGTCGAAGGTCAAATGATTTCATGAAACCGTTCAAAAATTTTGAGACTCGGTTTAATAGACTTTGCTTATCGTGTTGAAAATACAATATCGTATCGAGAGTTTGATTTAAAATTAGTCGAAATTTTCCGGGTCACTACAGTACCTACCCGTTAAAGAAATTTCGTCCCGAAATTTGATTGAGGTCGTCATGGCTAACAATAAAAATATTTTCATGACAAATATGAGTTAGAGTTTTATCATTATTGATTAATATGGATAAAACAATTCGATTATTCGAAGAGTACAACTAGAACTATCACAAAAGAGTGAAATGAAGAAATAGAGATTCGTCTTAGCTTTTTGACGCTGTCTTGGTTAAAATTACATAATAAGGTGCGTCTTATCTTTTGATGTAGTTAGGGTTGGATTCCGAAATTCAAGGGATTAAAGAAAATCTTCGAGATAAGATTTGGTTCTTCGGCGATTAAGGAAATTAGGATCTTCTTTGATTTAATGCGATATTTCACCTTGATTTCTCTGTCGGATATTTCACTATAAATCCACCGTCTTCGTTTCCTTTCATCTCACACCTTCTATTCTTTCTTCTCAATTCATACTTTAAAGCATTTGTTAAGATGCTCCATCCCATCTTGATCCTTGATATCCTTTTAACTTTCATATCTATCATTCTTCTTTTTCATCTACCATTACCTTGGGGTTATAGTGTTTTTAATTCTCCCGTGTCTTTACGTTGCGATACGTATTGATATACACGGTTTGTAATTTAGGTGTTGTTGTCGGGGTTTATATCTTCCCTTATATTCCAGGGCTTGATGTTTTTGTGCATCTTCCCGACTTTAAGTTAAGCAGATAATGGTCCAGAATTCATAGGTATAAAGTTTTTGGATGAACATAGTTAATGTTCTAAGAAGGAAATCGTAATGGCACGATCTTGATTTGTCAAATTACTAGAATATTCGAAAGGATACAACTATCAATAAGATATGTTCTTAATATGTTTAGAGGTTAGACAGAATGTAAGAGTCGTGTAACATGGCACATGATGATGGTACTGTGAATCATCACGTTTCATTAGAAACTCAGCATGACTTACTGTAATATAATCACGTTGATCAAGTGTCATTATATTATACTAACTCATGCATCAGTTCACAACATTACTTCAATAACATTCATATTTTAAGCTCGAAAGTTTACAGAATATAGAAACTAACAGTTTCTATATGATGTAACACTGATAGCACGAAGAGATAATTAATATCGGACGAGAATATTTATGAAGATATCTTCAGAAATATTGAGGATATTTATAATGAAAGATACGATGATATCTTGGAATTTCTAATATTGAAGGATGATAGAGAAGATTTATCCGTAAGGGTTTAGATTCAGAAGCAAGGCGTTCACTAAAGATTTCATCAGATACAGAATCATCAGGATTCTTTATGTACAAGTTTAGTCCTTGTGATTTATTCAGAGTCTCCTTCATGGTTAGCTCAATCTGTTTTCCAGTTCCAACTTTTCCGAGCTTTTCCAACATACTATTCTTTATCATCAACTTCCGATAATTAAGGTCGTTTATGGTCGTCTACGGTTTCTGCTGATTCATTCAGCTTTTTCAACATTCAGAGTATTGATTTGTAGACTGAGTTCTTTTCAGGATTTCAGATGAAAGATCATGATTCTAAGAGATGAATGTTATACCTAATACTGTTGATGTAGATATGCTGTGAGTTTTCAAAGTACTGATTGCTGATTCCCGGTAATTGGTATGTCAGTTCTCGTTATAAGATGCAGATGAGTTCATGATGAGACTTCAATAGATAAATATAGTGATTTGTCGGAGATATTTAAACCAAGGAGCGACAAGAATGCTGGTACATCTGCTGGTAATATGGTGGAATATAAAAGGTTTTTAGGTACCAATAAAAGAGCACGTATATATATCAAGGTTATAGTAAGGCTAATTCGAATGAAAATCGAAGTTGACTTGCTGGAGCTGTGACAAAATTGACTAATTTGAAAAAGAATTGTAATGTTATTTTCGGTAATAACAATGCCAAAGGAGCTAGCACAGATACGTGTTAAACGTTTACTCAGGTTCTGAGTGTTTTCAGGTGCATAACTATATGCACTAATCTTTCCTTCCGTAGCTGAAGTGCGGTTGATTCATTCTCTCGATTGAGGTGTTTTCAAGAATCATGAAAGGTTTGTACGCAGATTGTAATCGTCAAGATACAAATGAAGTTTAAGATGAAATCAAGTGGCAAACTTGAAGAAATGTTTAGTTTCATATGTTATATTCAATATTTTAATTCATTTTAGTTGTCCAATGTTATTAGTCCACAGTCGATAGTCCAATAATTCATATATAATTTAATATATAATATTCGAATTAATTAATACGTATCGTGACCCGTGTACATGTCTCAGACTCGATCACAACTCAAATTATATATATATTATTGTAGAATCAACCTCAACCCTGTATAGAGAACTCGATCATTACTGCATATAGAGTGTCTATGGTTATTCCAAATAATATATATAAATGCGTCGATATGATATGTCAAAACCTTGTATACGTGTCCCGATATTTAAAGTGCATAAAATAAATAACAGAAATTAAATAACGATAAATAAAGTGCGTAAAGTAAATAACATAAATTAAATGACAATAAATAATATTGCGAGAATGTAAATTGCGATAAAATGTAATATGGAATTAACAGTTAACTAGGAACAGTTAGCTAGGATTTTGTTAGCGTGGATTCTTAATAGAATTTCTCATAATTAAATTGTTTGTTTCTAACAAATTTTATTTTGTCCAATGTTTTCTTCATTATGCCACTTGTTGGATTCTGATAAATGAAAATCCAAATATGAAATTGAACGAAAATGGTTATTCTGCGGTGAATGGATACGTATATCTGTGGGTGTAAGTAGGATAGTAAATGACTGTTGAATCAGATTCAAAGAATGTACACAGTAACTTATTAATGTGAAATCTAAGTATTCCTCGGGTATTACCTACCCGTTAAAATATTTTCACCATTAACAGTTTGTACGAAAGAATTTTTAATTACACTCTTTATGAAAATATATATACATATATATTTTCTTCAGATATAATCATGGATTTAATGAGTTAATGTGATATTAATCTCATTTGATTTACCGTTAAAACTAGAATATATAATCTCTAAAATATTGAAGATTATATAATCGTCATGTCGAACGAAGATAAATGATGTAGAACGATTCGTAAAATGTTGATTATGCTCGAGATACATAATGAGACGTTGAGGCGTGTGATGTTGAAACTTGGGTTGTTGATGGTACTGGTATTGATGTTGGTGATACTGTTGGTGCCGGTGATGTTGCTGAAGCTGATACATTTTGCACCATATTTCCCAAGGTTACAACTCGGGCGCGAAGCTCGTTGACTTCTGCTATTACTCCGGGATGATTGTCGGTCGGAACAAGTGGATGAATAAGGTTTAGAATTGTGGATAGAATATAATCGTGTCGAGATATCCTGGAAATGAGGCTGAAAATGGTGTTTCGGATAAACTCACCGGTAGGTGCTTCAGGTTCTTCGCCAAGAGGACAATTTGGTGGATGAAAAGGATCGCCTTCTTCGCGTCTCCTTTGTTTAAATCGACTACGAACCCATCAGATGAATTGGGGATGACTGATTGATTGATTCATTCTGGTGACACCGCTTTTGGAGCTTAGGTGAATATCCATGTCGGAATAGCTGTCGGATTAACTATCGGAATAGCTATCGAAATCTGAGGGACTCATCTCGTACGATCAGATGAAGGATTTTCGATAAGAAATAAAATAGGATGTAGATTAGTACCCTGCAATACATAATTTACATATGCATATATAATACTAAAAATCCCATAAGTTACGGAGCAATCTACGGAAGCTGTCAAGCAAAGGTAACAATAACAGATACGCTAAGATATGAATTTATCTATACACTGTCTATGCAATAGAGGCAGTAAGACGTGTCTAGACTTTAAGGATGATAAGCAGTTGATTTTCGACTAGAAATGATAAGTAAAACTTTTGACATGCAGACACGGTCGAAGTCCAGACTCACTAATGCATACTAACAACTATCAGTTAGACACGCTAATGCAAGACCTGGTTCGCTAAGACCACCGCTCTGATACCAACTGTAGTGACCCGTCCTAATCCACCTGGATGAAGTCTTCAACAACTGGTATCATCACGATGAACTGACGTCTAAATGCCATGAACGACTCCATGTAATATCTTTAAAATGAGCCATTGCACAGCGAAAGATTTCTTTCAAACCTGAGAATAAACATACTTTCAAGTGTCAACCAAAAGGTTGGTGAGTTCATAGGTTTATCGTAAAACAATAAAATTCATCATTTTGATAGACCACAATATTTAAATCCTGCATGGTACAAATGGGCCCGAATCCTATACCCACCTGTAATGTACATGCGATATCTTTTAAATACAGTACACCTTTCTCATGTACGAAATCATCTTTCATAAATCTTAGTAACCGTACGCATTTCTTGTGCACAAAAATAACATACACATAACCTGTGTATAAAATCATTCTCTCGATATATAACATTCACATCAATTAGTGGCAATTATCATGTCCACATAATTCAATGGTGGCAATTATCATGTCCACATAATTCAATGGTGGCAATTATCATGTCCACATAATTCAATAATAATCCGCAGAACTTCTGTCTGCATAATAATTCATTCGAGGAATGTTTTGCTTGTGTATATCTCGTCAAACATTTATAAAAGCATTTCATGTATTCGCAGTTCAAAATATATTTCAAAAGCATTTAATAAAGCAGCTGTAAAAGCAGCGCATGTATTCTTAGTCCCAAAAATGTAAAGAGTAAAAGGGAATCAAATGAACTCACCTAATGTATTTTGTAGTAAAAATACATAGAACGACATTGAACAAGTATAGGGTTGGCCTCGGATTCACGAACCTATATCATTTATATATATTAAAACATATAATCGTAATTGAACGAATATATATATTATTAATGATATACTTGTTAAATTATATGTTATATGTGTTAATTATATTTTTATGTAACTAATTGTTATTTGGTAAAATAATAATAATAAATATGAAAGGACCCGTTCATATACATTATAAACGATTCACAATAGTTGATTACATCGCGAGGTATTTGACCTCTATATGATACATTTTACAAACATTGCATTCATTTTTAAAATACAAACTTTCTTTACAACGAAAATTGACGGTATGCACACCATTTCATAATACATCCAACTATAATTGACTTAATAATAATCTTGATGAACTCAATGACTTGAATGCAACGTCTTTCAAAATATGCCATGAATGACTCCAAGTAATATCCTTAAAATGAGCTAATGCACAGAGGAAGATTTCTTTAATACCTGGGAATAAACATGCTTTAAAGTGTCAACCAAAAGGTTGGTGAGTTCATAGGTTTATCATAACAATCATTTCAATATATTAATAGACCACAAGATTTCCTTTTATAAATATATGTACACTCGCAAGTGTATAAAAATATTCTATAAGCTGTAGGCACCCGGTAACAAGCCTTAACGTTCATGTTTTACCCTCTGAAGTACACCAGATCAGGTGTGTTTAAAATAACCTCGAAGTACTAAAGCATCCCATAGTCAGGATGGGGTTTGTCAGGCCCAATAGATCTATCTTTAGGATTCGCACCTACCGTACATAGATAAGTAGTTTAATGTTACCAAGATAAGGGTATATTTCTGGTTTAAACTCACATAGAATTAGTTTTAATACTTGTGCCTATTTCGTAAAACATTTATAAATCAGCGCATGTATTCTCAGCCCAAAAATATATATTGCAAAAGCAATTAAAAAGGGAGCAAATGAAACTCACAATACTGTATTTTGTAGTAAAAATACATATGACGTCATTGAACAAGTGCAATGTTGGCCTTGGATTCACGAACGTATCAATATTGAGATTCAATATTGCAGGAAAAGTACGTAGACGCAACGGAGATGATAAACACTAGTTTGACTCACGAGCAATACTCCCGAACCATACCCATAACCTCCATAGCTTTAACCCATAATTTCCTTAGCTCTATCCCGCTCGAAAAACAATTTCGAAATCACTCGGACAGCACTCCGTCGTAATATTTTATGTATACTGATAATATTTTGAAATAATACGGAGTAAATATATATATGTAAATAGATTGAGAGAGTTTAGAGAAAATATTTTCAAGTTTCTATCAAATAATGAATCCTATTGAATTCTATTTATAATAGATTTTTGAATTATTAAAGTGAATTATTAAAGTATGAATTATTAAAGTGAATTATTAAAGTTTGAATTATTAAAGTGAATTATTAAAGTATGAATTATTAAAGTGAATTATTAAAGTATGAATTATTAAAGTAATTATTAAAGTATGAATTATTAAAGTGGATTATTAAAGTATGAATTATTAAAGTGAATTATTAAAGTATGAATTATTAAAGTGGATTATTAAAGTATGAATTATTAAAGTGAATTATTAAAGTTTGAATTATTAAAGTGAATTATTAAAGTTAAGGTAAAGTAAAAATAAAGTAAGGTAAAGTTTAAGTATAGTAAAAGTATAAAACTATGTACGTATAATACGCGTATAAATATATATAATATTAATTTAAATCGTTATATATATTTAATAAAATAAAATATAAATATCATTATCTTTATCATACTGGTTAAGTAATGAGTTGTTAAAAGTGGTTCTAAATATTTATAAAAGTTATATACGTTTTAATAATAAAGTTCTTTTTAAACTGAAAACGTTTTTGTACGTTTGAAACTAAATCAAATAAATATGATAATTTTGTTTTCCAAAACTAAATATATTTAAGAAGCATTTTGTTTAAAGGTTAAAATAATGGAAATCGTTATATCATAAAACGTTTTAGAAAAGTAAAATCATATATTTTCATAATAGGTTTCAAGTTTTTAAATTACAGTCTGTTGATGAAGCATGCGATAAAGTTCAAAGGTTAAATAAACGTATGAAATAATCTTAATGAAAAATATCGAGTTACTTAACTTCTCGATATCCAACATCTAAGTTATTTACACTCCACGTTCTTACTTATAAATCACTTTACCATTTTCTGAATGTCGTAAAAAAAAATAGATTTCTTAAATCACAGTGGACCTTATAACATAGACCCGTAATCATATCACAATGTATCTGATAAATCAATCATTTGATATTATCTTCTAATTCCATCGATAAACATATTGAAACAAATACGTTCATGTAAAGTATTATACGTTTAATACTTTATTAATATTTTTAAGTTATAATATATATATATATATATATATATATATATACATATATATACATATTTATTTATATATAACGGTTCGTGAATCGTCAGAATTTGGTCGAGGATATAATGAATGTATGAAAACAATTTAAAATTCTTGAGATTTAACTTAACAAACTTTGCTTATCGTGTCGGAATAATATAAAGATAAAGTTTAAATTTGGTTGGAAATTTTCGGATTGTCACAGTACCTACCCGTTAAAGAAATTTCGTCTCGAAATTTGAGTAAGGTCGTCATGGTTAACCATAAAACTGTTTTCATGACGAATATGAGTTAATAAATAGAGTTTCATCATTACTGAGTAATGTAGATAAAACGATTCGATTATGTGAAGCGTACGAGGTTAGCTGTCACAACAGTTTGAGATAGAAATTTAACTTTTGACGTAGTCACGGTGGATTTCTGGAATTCAAGGGATTTAAAGAAATCTTTAAAATCTGAATAAAATTTGATTCTTCGGAGATTAAGGAATAGGATCTTCTTTGGTTAAATGCGATAATCTGTTTTGATTGCTCTGTCGGATATTTCATTATAAATCCACCCTCTTTATTTCCTTTATATTTTGGAGTTCCATCCTTTTATTTTCTCTTCTCGACTTTAAGTCAGCGAATAATGGTTCAAAATTCATAAGTATGGAGTTTCGAATGAACATGACTAATGTTCTAAGGAATAAATTGTAATAGCACGATCTTGATTGGTTAAATTACCAGAATTCAAGATAAAAGACAGAATTATCAAGAAATTATGTTCTTGATATGTTTAGAGATTAGATAGAATGTAAGAGTCGCGTAACATGGCACATGATGACGTTATAGTCTGTGAAACATCATGTTTTATTAGAAACTCAGCATGACTTACTGTAATATAATCACGTTGATCAAGTGTCATTATATTATACTAACTCATGCTTTAGTTCCCAACACTACTTCGAAAACATTCATACTTCAAACTCGAAGATTTCAGATTTTAGAAACTAAACAGTTTCCTTTATGATATAACACTGATATCGCGAAGAGATAAATGATTTCGGACAAGAATACTTATGAAAATATCCTCAGAAATATAGAAGATATTTATGATGATATTTTTGGAATTTCTAAGATCGAAGGTTGATGAAGAAAGATTTTCCGCAAGATTTTAACATGACTTCGAAGCAGGATATTCTCTAAAGATTTCATCGGATCCAGAATTACCTGGATTCTTTGAATATAGGGTTTGGTCCTTGTATTTGTCCTTGGTCTCCTTCATGGTTAGCTCAATCTATTTTTCAGTACCAAATTTTCTATCGAGCGTTCCCAACATTCAATTCTTTATTATCAACTTTTGGCCGTTTAGACCATCTACGATTTTGCTGTTTCCTCTGCATTTAATGCTACCATATCTGGGTCATCGATTATCAATCCGAGGTGGTTTCAAGAGAATTGTGTTTTTAGATGATTAAACGTTGATGGTAATATGGTGGAATATAAAAGGTTCCCTGATAACAATAAAGAGCACGCATATATATCAAAATTATGATATGGTTGTTTCGAACGAAAAGTCAAAGTTGATTTGCTGGAGCTGTGACAAAATTTGCTACTTTGAAAAGGAATTGTAAAGTGATTTTCGGTAATAAAAACACCCAGGGAGCTAGCACAGATACGTGTTAAACGTTTACTCAGGTTCCGAGTGTTTTCAGGTGCATAACTATATGCATCGATCTTTTCTTCCGTAGATGAAGTGTGGTTGGTTTATCCTCTCGATTGAGGTGTTTTCAAGAATCATGAAAGATTTGAATGCAGATTGTAACCGTCAAGATACAAATGAAGTTTAGGATGAAATCAAGTGGCAAACTTGAAGAATTGTTTAGTTTCATATGTTATAATCAATATTTTAATTCATTTTAATTGTCCAATGTTATTAGTCCACAGTCGATAGTCCACAATTAGCAGTCCAATAATTCATATATAGTTTAATATATAATATTCGAATTATTTAATACGTATCGTGACCCGTATACATGTCTCAGACTCGATCACAACTCAAAGTATATATATTATTGTAGAATCAACCTCAACCCTGTATAGCTAACTCCAGCATTACTGCATATAGAGTGTCTATGGTTATTCCAAATAATATATATATATGCGTCGATATGATATGTCAAAACCTTGTATACGTGTCTCGATATTTAAAGTGCGTAAAAATAAATAACAGAAATTAAATGACAATAAATAAAATTGCAAGAATATAAATTGCGATAAATAAATTGCGATAAATAAAATGTAATCAGTTAGCTAGGAACAGTTAGCTAGGAACAGTTGGCGTGGATTCTTAACAAAATTTCTCATAGTTAATTTGTTTGGCGTGGATTCTTAACAAAATTTCTCATAGTTAATTTGTTTGTTTCTAACAAATTTTATTTTGTCCAATGTTTTCTTCATTATGCCACTTGTTGGATTCTGATAGGTCAAAATCCAAATATAAAATTGGATGAAAATGATTATTCTGCGGTGAACGGATACGTATATCGGTGGTTGTAAGTAGGATAGTAAATGACTGTTGAATCAGATTCGAAGAATATACAATGTAACTTATTAATGTGAAATCTAAATATTCCTCAGGTATTATCTACCCGTTAAAATATTTTCACCATTAACAGTTTGTACGAAAGAATTTTTAATTACAATCTTTATGAAAAAAAATATATATATATACCTATATATTTTCTTCGGATGTAATCATGGATTTAATGAGTCAATATGATATTAAACTCATTTGATTTACCGTTAGAACAAGAATATATAATCTCTAAAACATTAGAGATTACATAATCGCTATGTCGAATGAAAATAAATGATGTAGAACGTCATGTAGAACGATGATTATACTCGAGGTACAGAATGAGATGTCGAAGCTGGTGACACGGATGTTGTTGTTGGTGGTACTAGTGCTGTTGGTGCTGAGGCTGGTGATGTTACTGGTGTTGGTGATACTGCAGGTGCTTGCAAATTGTGTACCGTGCTCTCTAAAGTTAACACTCGAGCTCCGAGTTCTTTAACTTCTTCTACTAACCCTGGTTAGTTATCGGTGTGAGGTAAAGGTCGGATATCTTCTCTAGTTCTGTTAATGGTAGTCTCAAGACGAAAAATTCTTGCAAAAAGGGTATAAACGGTGTTGCGAACGGGTTCGCCAGTTAGCGGGTCAAGTACTCCAAGGTTAGGTGGTAGATTTGGTTCATGATATGGAGTACCTTCTTCCCTTCTCCATAGGGTGAGTATGTCGCGAACCCACCCCCATTTTCTCCAGTAATCACGGTAGTTGATTGGTTGGTGTGCTCCTGTCACGCTGTCTTCGGAGTCAGAGGAACTTGGTCGATTCGTAGAGGCCATCTTAAGCGATCACAGAAAAGATTTTTGGTATGAAGAGTTTAGTGACAGAAATTGATAGTTGGATGGTATTCTCAATGCATAATGTGCATAGATATATATAGTACCAGGAGCCCTTAAATTACGGAGAAATTTACGAGAGATATCAGGCAAGGTCTGCAGTAACAGATACGCTAAGATATGAATTTTGTCTATACACTTATTCATGCAATCAATGCAGTAAAAGGTGTCTAGACTAAGAATAATGAGCAGGTAATTTCCTAAAGATGATAAGCAGATGATTTCCGACAAAAATGATAAGCGAAACTTTTGACATGCAGACACGGTCGAAGTCCAGACTCACTAATGCATCCTAACGACTATCAGTTAGACACACTGATGCAGACCTGGTTCGCTATGACCACCGCTCTGATACCAACTGAAAGGACCCGTTCATATACATTATAAATGATTCACAATAGTTGATTACATTGCGAGGTATTTGACCTCTATATGATACATTTTACAAATATTGCATTCGTTTTTAAAAGACAAACTTTCTTTACAATGAAAATTGACGGTATGCACACTATTTCATAATACATCCAACTATAATTGACTTAATAATAATCTTGATGAACTCAATGACTTGAATGCAATGTCTTTCAAAATATGCCATGAATGACTCCAAGTAATATCCTTAAAATGAGCTAATGCACAGCGGAAGATTTCTTTAATACCTGAGAATAAACATGCTTTAAAGTGTCAACCAAAAGGTTGGTGAGTTCATAGGTTTATCATAACAATCATTTCAATATATTAATAGACCACAAGATTTCCTTTTATAAATATATGTACACTCGCAAGTGTATAAAAATATTCTATAAGCTGTAGGCACCCGGTAACAAGCCTTAACCTTCATGTTTTACCCTCTGAAGTACACCAGATCAGGTGTGTTTAAAATAACCTCGAAGTACTAAAGCATCCCATAGTCAGGATGGGGTTTGTCAGGCCCAATAGATCTATCTTTAGGATTCGCGCCTACCGTACATAGATAAGTAGTTTAATGTTACCAAGATAAGGGTATATTTCTGGTTTAAACCCACATAGAATTAGTTTTAATACTTGTGCCTATTTCGTAAAACATTTATAAATCAGCGCATGTATTCTCAGCCCAAAAATATATATTACAAAAGCAATTAAAAAGGGAGCAAATGAAACTCACAATACTGTATTTTGTAGTAAAAATACATATGATGTCATTGAACAAGTGCAATGTTGGCCTTGGATTCACGAACGTATCAATATTGAGATTCAATATTGCAGGAAAAGTACGTAGACGCAACGGAGATGATAAACACTAGTTTGACTCACGAGCAATACTCCCGAACCATACCCATAACCTCCATAGCTTTAACCCATAATTTCCTTAGCTCTATCCCGCTCGAAAAACAATTTCGAAATCACTCGGACAGCACTCCGTCGTAATATTTTATGTATACTGATAATATTTTGAAATAATACGGAGTAAATATATATATGTAAATCGATTGAGAGAGTTTAGAGAAAATATTTTCAAGTTTCTATCAAATAATGAAACCTATTGAATTCTATTTATAATAGATTTTTGAATTATTAAAGTGAATTATTAAAGTATGAATTATTAAAGTGAATTATTAAAGTTTGAATTATTAAAGTGAATTATTAAAGTATGAATTATTAAAGTGAATTATTAAAGTATGAATTATTAAAGTGAATTATTAAAGTATGAATTATTAAAGTAGATTATTAAAGTATGAATTATTAAAGTGAATTATTAAAGTATGAATTATTAAAGTGGATTATTAAAGTATGAATTATTAAAGTGAATTATTAAAGTATGAATTATTAAAGTGAATTATTAAAGTTAAGGTAAAGTAAAAATAAAGTAAGGTAAAGTTTAAGTATAGTAAAAGTATAAAACTATGTACGTATAATACGCGTATAAATATATATAATATTAATTTAAATCGTTATATATATTTAATAAAATAAAATATAAATATCATTATCTTTATCATACTGGTTAAGTAATGAGTTGTTAAAAGTGATTCTAAATATTTATAAAAGTTATATACGTTTTAATAATAAAGTTCTTTTTAAACTGAAAACGTTTTTGTACGTTTGAAACTAAATCAAATAAATATGATAATTTTGTTTTCCAAAACTAAATATTTTTAAGAAGCATTTTGTTTAAAGGTTAAAATAATAGAAATCGTTATATCATAAAACGTTTTAGAAAAGTAAAATCATATATTTTCATAATAGGTTTCAAGTTTTTAAATTACAGTCTGTTGATGAAGCATGCGATAAAGTTCAAAGGTTAAATAAACGTATGAAATAATCTTAATGAAAAATATCGAGTTACTTAACTTCTCGATATTCAACATCTAAGTTATTTACACTCCACGTTCTTACTTATAAATCACTTTACCATTTTCCGAATGTCATCAAAAAAAAATAGATTTCTTAAATCACAGTGGACCTTATAACATAGACCCGTAATCATATCACAATGTATCTGATAAATCAATCATTTGATATTATCTTCTAATTCCATTGATAAACATATTGAAACAAATACGTTCATGTAAAGTATTATACGTTTAATACTTTATTAATATTTTTAAGTTATAATATATATATATATATATATATATATATATATACATATATATACATATTTATTTATATATAACGGTTAGTGAATCGTCGGAATTTGGTCGAGGATAAAATGAATGTATGAAAACAATTTAAAATTCTTGAGATTTAACTTAACAAACTTTGCTTATCGTGTCGAAATAATATAAAGATAAAGTTTAAATTTGGTCGGAAATTTTCGGATCGTCACAAAATAAAAGTTTTATTATCTTATAATAATAATAATAGTAATAATACTTAGTAATAAAAATAATTATAGTAATAATAACCATGATAATAATAATATTATTAACGATAATCAAAATAATGATAATAATCATATATATTTATAAATCATGATAATGATAATGATATTAATAATATTAATAATAATAATGTTAATAATAATAATGATAATAATATTAATGGTGATAATAATTTTTATCTTTAATCATAATAATGATGTAATAATAATAATATCAATAATAATAATAATAATAATAATAATAATAATAATAATAATAATAATAATAATTATAATAATAATAATAATAATAATAATAATAATAATAATAATAATAATAATAATAATAATAATAATAATAATAATAATGGAAATGGGAATTAAGTGTATACCCTCCTAAAAAGAAATGCTTTAGACGGGACTCGAACCCATGACCTCATGCTAGACAACACAGCCTTTACGCCATTGAGCTCTTTGCTCACTTCATGAATTTATTTTACTCCCAAACATGTTAACCCGTATTATCTCAGATCTCATACCTCATCATCTTAACTCATAAGCCCAACAGAACCATACTCGGCCCAAGAGTATAACTTCGGCCCAACAGACAATCTCGGCCCAACTACACTTAATCGGCCCAATCGTGATTAAACAACTATATAGCCCGAAATAACTTGGTGGCCCAACTATAATTATGCAGCAATTCGATAGTTCTGGCCCAAGATTTAATTTATCAAGCCCAATGGACTTGACTTGAGAAGCTGTCTATTTAATAAAAAGAAAAGAAAAGTGCTGAAGGCAAGAATTGAACACAGGACCTCTCTTTCCCCCACACACATACTGATAGTTATGCGAGGTGTATATGAAATAGCTTATATTTTACTAGGAAAAACTATTAAATACGATACAATTTTACACAAGATATTTATTTATTTATAGAATGGATATACTTAAACCTTGCTACAACACTTATAGGCAGTGTACCTAATTGTACAGTAGTGTAGTTTTCAGTAAGTCCGGTTCGTTCCACAGGGAATCTTTAAACAAAGCTTAACGCTATATTAGTTTTAATTTATAAAAATACAAATATATATATATATATATATGTATATATAAGTAATATTATTATTATAAAGGGGGGTTTTTACCGTTTAATGACCGGTTTGTCAATTTTAAAAAAAACTTTAGTCGCAGTTAAAACCTAATGTAAAATATTAAAAATAAATATAACTTAATTTAAAGCGTAAAGTAAATAACGATAATGAAATTGCGATAAATAAAAGTGCGATAAAATAAAATTGCGATAATTAAAAAGTACGATAATTAAAAGTGCAATTAAATAACAATAAATAAAAGGGCGATAATTAGAAGTGCAATTAAATATAAAATAAAGGAAATTAAATATGAAATAAAATAATTATGCTTATTTAAACTTCCGTAATCATGATGTTTGACGTGTTGATTTTAGTTTTATGCCCATGGGTTAATTGTCCTTTGTCCTGGATTATTTAATATGTCCGTCTGGTTTTTATCCATAACAGTCCATCAGTCATAAATATAAAGTGCGAGTATCCTCGTCAAATTATCCTTATACCCGAAGTTAAATATTTCAACTAATTGGGGACTTAAACTGTAACAAGGTTTTATTACTTTGTTTAATAATTACACCAGGATATCGACTGTGTGTAACCCAAGGTTTTAATACTTTGTTATCAATTATGCCAAGTGTCCTTGTACATAATTTTACCCCTGTTTTAATAATTCCATAGACTATTAATCCATTCCCGTGTCCGGTTAAATGAACGATTATTCGTACATATAAATACCCCGCCCATCGTGTCCGATCGAGTGTATATGGTTATTTATGGGTACGTCCAATTGTAAATCTTTATATTAAAATTAACAAACTATCATTTAGTTAAACAAATATAAAGCCCATTAATAGCCCATAGTCTAATTTCCACAAGTTTCTTTCTTTTGTCCAAACCCCAATTATGGTACAAAGCCCAATTACCCAATTTTAGTAATTAGCCCAACATCATGATTACTTCGATTTAAATAAGCATAATAATAACTTAGCTACGAGACATTAATGTAAAAAGGTTGAACATAACTTACAATTATTAAAAATAGCGTAGCGTTACACGGACAGAATTTCGACTTACACCCTTACAACATTCGCTAACATACCCTTATTATTATTAATTAAAATTAAAATTAAAATATAAATTATATATATATATTTACGTATATATGAAGAGAAGAAAAAGATATATCGATATTTAAAACGTCGAATTGCGCTAGCTTTTATAGGCATTTTTGTCCAGGGAGGCTCCGCGAGTCGCGGCCTTTTTGGCCTTCAAACTGCGCAACTCGCGGAGTTTGTTTCTACAGCTCATCCCATTTTGGAACCTTTCTTGCCGACGGTTTTAATCTATAAATATAATATATATATATAATTTATATAATTAATTATATATTATATTATATTTATATACATAGTTAACTTGTAATTTTTAGTTCGTTGCGTCGAGTGTTGAGAGTTGACTCTGGTCCCGGTTCCGGATTTTCGAACGTCTTTGCGTACAATTTAATATCTTGTACTTTGCGTTTTGAATCTTGTACTCTTGTAATTTTGAGACGTTTCTTATCAATAATTGGAACCTCTTTGATTGTATTTTGTACTTTTGAGCTTTTTGGTCGTTTGCGTCTTCAATTCGTCGAATCTATCTTTTGTCTTCACCTTTTATTATTTAAACGAATATCACTTGTAAATAGAATAATTGCAACTAAAAGGTTGTCTTTCTTGAGGGATAATGCTATGAAATATATGTTCGTTTTTAGCATTATCAAATATTCCCACACTTGAGCGTTGCTTGTCCTCAAGCAATATAGTCTTGAAATACTAGAATCACTTCTTTATTCTTCACACTTTGTACATCAGTGATTTCTATACGGCGGTATAAACAATGGTAGTAACGATGTGGTTTACAGTCTCACATGACTATAAAAATTTAGATCCATTAAGGAAATTAGATCTTTATGAAAACATTTGATCTTTTAAAAATTAAATCTAGTTTTTACCCTAGATAAGTTTTCCGGAATAACCCTTCACCGGTATTTGCAAAATATTTTTGTAGGTTTGGTGGGTTTCAGATTTGAAAATTTTTAGCTCAAAACTTGTGGTTTTGTGTCACCCACTTGCTAACCTTGTATTAGGAAAGCAACACGTCCAGTATACTTGCTCCGTATATTACCTTTCGGTAAACTACCGTCCGGTTGTAAAGGAAAGCGTTGAACAAGCAACTGTTAAGGCAATGTCCCCTGACATTCTTTTAATTATGGTCTATAACGTGTCGGACGCAATTACTATCCTTGGTAGGAGCAATAGTAAAGCTCACCCTTATAATTTTTCGGTCTGGCACAAGGTCCTATCTTTGACCATGCTATGCAACCACCGTTCTTACGGTTGACACCCGATTTGGTTCAGGTGACCTAATGAATTCCAGGTGAATTCCTAGGATTTTACGTTCAATGGTAATGAATGCATTGAAAACGAGTTTTTAGAAAACAAATCGGTTTGTAATTTTGATCAAAATATTTTCTCGTTCAAGCTCGAGTTTAGATATCATCGAATTCCATGAGTTTGTAATTCTCAATCTTTAAGGTCAATCTCTAGGATTGAGTAATATCAGTCTTAAAAGCTGATTTTTGATCTTTAAGGAGATTATCCTTTCTGGGGATCTGATTCATTAGTCTTATCAAGCTAATTTGCACGGTGCCTCCCCATTGTACGAGATAAATCCTTCTCATGGTTAGGATAAATCTGACCACTTGGCGACCCTGTTTTATGCTGAGGTCCGTGGATTTCCTGCTAAATTTAGTGATGACTTTTCTAGGTTTTTCGTCAACCTACAGCTGGTCAGGACGACAACTTCATGACCTAAATCAAGAAGCGCGTGTCTTTTTCGGAAGACTTTACTTCCTTTTAATGATGGAATTGATTCATCGTGTAGATCCATCCCTTCTTTTCTTTCATTGGGTAAAACTGTTTATTTTCATCCAAAACAAAAGTATTTTCAATTAATTATACAAAAATATGTGATATATGTTTTGAATAACTTGGTAAAAATTTTCCACACTTGGCTTTTATTTTCCTTTCTTTGCCTTTTTATTCTCCTCTATTCCATTTTAAATGAATTCTAACATTTTGGTTTGTTTCTCAATTTATGTCCTTTCCAAGGTAACAATAATTTCGGTGTTAACACCTAGTTTTATCGTTTATAAATATGTATAAACATGATTTTGAGTTCATTTAATTGAAAATTTTGAAAAATTTTACTATAATTGGGTAGTCAGTATATAAGACTAGGGCTGTTCTTTATTATCAGAGAGCACTAGATTCTAATACAACTACTGCTTTACTAGTATTTTTAATGGTAACCAAGTGTTTAAAAAAATTTTTAAAATCCGAAAGAATTTAACCCCTTCTCACACTTAAGATCTTGCAATGCCCTCATTTGCAAGAAATCAGTAACAATTTAAATTATTGAGGGTGATTAGCGTAGAAAAATGATTAAATTTTACCAAAGTTTCTAAACATATTGTTGTTTGTGTTGAATGATAAATGGTGCACATCATTTGTTCATTCCGTCTTGTTGTTACATCACATTTATTTTTCATCTTGTCGTCAAAATTAGTGGCTTTTGCTGAACTTAATGTCAGTCTTTGAAAATGCGTTGTTTTACCCTGTTGTGTACATAAGATAAACTGCAAACATATATACATATTTTTTGTGATGACCCGAAAATTTCTGACCAAATTTAAACTTTATCTTTAAATGATTTAATGTTTCTGACACGATAAGCAAAGTCTATGAAGTTGAATTTCAAAATTTTAGAACTGTTTCATGTATTAAATTACATTTGACTCTCTCGACGATTCATGAACAATTATATGTATGTATGTATATATATATATATATATATATATATATATATATATATATATATATATATATATATATATATATATATGTACAAGTAAAAATGACTTTCCTACCGTAAAACACTATTTGCTACAGTAAAATGACTTTGCTACAGTAAAACACTATTTGCTACAGTAAAACACTATTTGCAACAGTGAAAGTGACTTTGTAATCTGGACATATACGTTCTTGTTACCGGGGAACCTTTCATGTTCCACCACATTAGCAGTAAATTTACCAACAACTTCATTGATCTTTTACCTTCTGAAAAATCATAATACTCATTGAAACCCTATCATTTACTCATTTGCATCTTGTAACGAAAATTGCCATACGAATTATCGGGAATTAGCAATCAGTATTTTGAAATCTTGCAGCACGTCTATGCCAATAGTTATATGTGTACATATAACGTCTACCTCCTGGACTTACATACTTCGAATGTGAAGTTTCTGAAAAACACCCCAAACTGCGAAACTAGTTCTCCGAATTTTGGAAAAATACTAATAAAGCAGCAAAAACTGTAAACGACTTTAATAGTCGAAAGTTTGATGATAAAGGATAGTGTGCTGGCAATGCTCAGAAAAAGAGAAAGGTTGGAACTGGAAAATGGATTGAGCAAAGTATGAAAGAGGCTGTGGATAAATCACAAGGACGAAATCTGTCTTCAAAGAATCCAAATGATTCAGTATCTGCTGAAGCCATTAACGAATACCTTGCTTCTGAATCTAAACCCTTGCGGACAATATTCTTCATCATCCTCTGATATTAGAAATTCTAAGATATCATCGTATCTTTCATTATAAATATCCTCCATATTTCTGGAGATAATTCCATAATCATTCTTATCGAAAATCAATTTTCTCCTTACGATATCTGTGTTACACCATAAAAGAAACTATTTTAGTTTCTAAATTCTGAAACTTTCAAGTTTAAAATATAAATGTTTTGAAGTAATGTTGGGAATTGAAGCATGGGTTAGTATAATATAATGACAATTGATCAACGTGATTATATTACAGTAAGTCATGCTGAGTTTCTAATGGAACGTGATAAAGGTTCACAGATCACACCCTCATCGTGAACCATGTTACATAACTCTTTCATTATATTTAACCTCTAAATATATCAAGAAAATATTTTTCTTGATGATTCGGTCTTTTCCAGATATTCTGGTAATTTGACAAGTCAGATTGTGCTATTACCATTTCTTTCTTAGAACATTAGTTATGTTTATCTGAAACTTCATACCTACGAATTCTAGACCATTATCCGCTTGACTTAAGGTCGGGAAGAGAAAATGAAAGCATGAAGCTCCGAAATATAATGGAGAATATAAAGCCCGATAACAACCCCGAAATTACAAACCGTGTATATCAATGCGTATAGCAATATAAAGACACAGGAGAATGAAAAACACTATAACCCCAAGGTAATAGTAGAAGAAAATAACTTCCTCTGGTGGCAGATGAAAAAGAATAATGAAGGATACGATAGCCAGAAAAATATCAAGAATCAGAACTGGATTAAGCATTTTCACAAACTATTGGGATGTATGAAATAAAAAAGAAGATTATAGGAGTGGTGAAAATAAATGAAACGGAAGAAGTCAATTTATAGCGAAAAATCAGACATAGCAATCGAGGCAGATTACGCATTTAATCAAAGAAAATCCTAATTTCCGCAAATTCCGAAGAATCAAATTTTATATAGATTATGAAGATTTTCTATTCCTTAAATTCCGAAAATCAATCGTTAATACGTCAAAAGTTAAGATGAATCTCTATTCTCCATTTCACTCGATTACGATAACTTCTCTCATACGCTTCGAGTAATTGGATTGCTTTATCCATATAATTCAATGGTGATAAAATTCTATTTATCAACTCATATTCGTCATGAAAACATTTCTATTGTTAGCCATGACGATCTCACTTAAATTTCGGGACGAAATTTCTTTAACGGGTAGGTACTGTGATGACCCACAATTTCTGACCAAATTTAAACTTTATCTTTAAATGATTTAATGTTTCCGACACGATAAGCAAAGTCTATGAAGTTGAATTTCAAAATTTTAGAACTGTTTCATGTATTAAATTACATTTGACTGCTCTCGACGATTCATGAACAATTATATGTATGTATATATATATATATATATATATATATATATATATATATATATATATATATATATATATATATATATATATGTACAAGTAAAAATGACTTTCCTACCGTAAAACACTATTTACTACAGTAAAATGACTTTGCTACAGTAAAACACTATTTGCTACAGTAAACACTATTTGCTACAGTGAAACCGTATTTTGCTACAGTGCTACAGTGAAAACCACTATTTGCTACAGTAAACACTATTTGCTGCAGTAAAATACTATTTGCTACAATAAACACTATTTGCTACAGTGCACTATTTGCTACAGTGCACACTATTTGCTACAGTAAACACTATTTGATGTCGGCGAACTAGCAAACAAAAACAGGATAAGGCGGCCATGCGATCGCATGGCAAAAACACTGAAAACTCATTAAACCACTATTTGCTACAGTACACTATTTGCTACAGTAAACCACTATTTGATGTCGACGAACTAGCAAACAAAAATAGGATAAGGTGGCCATGCGATCGCATGGCAAAAACACTGAAAACTCATGCGATCGCTTGGGTACTGTAGCAGGCCAGAATCCTATAAAAGCTAGAGCTGGTTTCCACATTCCTCCGTATTATTTATTATATTTATATTATTATTATTATTATTATTATTATTATTATTATTATTATTATTATTATTATTATTATTATTATTATTATTATTATTATTATTATTATTATAATTATTATTATTATTATAATTATTATTAAGATTAATATTATTATTAATCTTATTATTATTAGTAGTATTAATATTATACATAAAATACTACGACGAGGTCTTGAGCGTATCACTTTCAAAATGGTTTTTCGAGCGGGATAGAACTAAGGAAATTATGGGTTATTGCCAAGGAGGTTATGGGTAATGTTCGGGGGGTATATTTAACCTAGTGTTTATCATCTCCATTACGTCTACGTACTTTTCTGAAATATTGAATCACAATATTGATACGTAAGCATTTATATTTTATCTTTTATAAATTAATAGTGTATACATGTCTAGTGCTCGAGTATATATATTTATACATGCTTGTATACTAAATTTCGTCGTTAAACAGTTTATAATAAATCACGAATTAAATACATATATGACGGGTAATAGGTATATGATATACATGTTTTCGGAAAGCTGGCGAAAAATCAATAACTTTTCATTTAGATATCGAATAGTTTCGAGGAACGAATCAAAAGATATGGTCAACTGAATTATAATTGACATTAATTGGAATTGCTTTTTGAATCTGCAATTAATACTTAAACAACTTGTTTACGAGATTGATAAAATGGATTTTTGAATATTACCAACCGATTAAATGAATCCTTATATAAGGTACGTCTCGTTTGTTGAACTATTGTCAAAATTGACTTTTTGAAACAACTTTGAATAACTTTTGTATGTCAATTTTGAGCATTAGGATTGTGATACACTATGACCTGACCTAGCTTGATAGACATTTATTGACCAACATATGTTCTCTAGGTTGAGATCTACGATTATTTGATATACCGAGTTTCGGTCACATTACGATGAACAACTTTATGTGCTGCTAAGGTGAGTTTCATTTTCTCCCTTTTTAATTGCTTTTGCAATCTATATTTTTGGGCTGAGAATACATGCACTTTATTTTTAAACGCAATGGATACAAGTACATACTAAATTATATACTGAGTTTCAACCGAAAATCCCTTAGCTTTGGTAACTAGTAACTGCCAGTTATAAGAACTGGTGGGCGCGAGTAGTAGTATATGGATCCATAGGGCTTGATATCCCCGTCCGAGCTAGAGCACTAGCCTTTTAACGGACGTATGCTATTTGAGAAGCGTACACGTTGGTTTGCGTGTATTATTAAGATGATTATATAAAGGGTACAAATTATATATATGTTAAGTTTAGTTACCAGGGTACTCAATTTCGTAGAATATTTTGATAAACGTTTCTGGATGAAACAACTGAAAACTTGTGATTCACCTTTACATACAGATTATACGAAACAATAAAACTATGAACTCACCAACCTTTGTGTTGACACTTGTTAGCATGTTTATTCTTAGGTTTACTAGAAGTCTTCCGCTGTTGCTTATATATTAGACAAGCTATGTGCATGGAGTCTTACATGACATACTTTTCAAGGAAACGTTGCATTCACCAAATCATCACCATGTATCTTATTTTGACTGCATTGTCAACGGAAGTACTATTGTAAACTATTATTTACGGTGATTGTCTATATGTAGAAATCATCAGATGTCGAAAACCTTTGATTTAAATATTCATTTATGGTGTGGCTTTTCAAAAGAATGCAATGTTTACAAAACGTATCATATAGATGTCAAATACCTCGCAATGAAATCAATGAATGACGTATTGTCCATATGGATTTGGAGCGATCGTCACAGTTGGTATCAGAGCATTGGTCCTAGTGTACCAGGTCTTGCATGAATGTGTCTAACTGATAGTTGTTAAGATACATTAGTAAGTCTGGACTTCGACCGTGTCTGCATGTTAAAAGTTTTGCTTATCATTTCTTGTCAGAAATTACATGCTTATCATTCTTAAGTCTAGACACGTTTTCCTGCATTTATTGCATAAATAGTGTATAGACAAAAATTCATATCTTAGCGTATCTGTTACTGTAAACTTTTCCTGATATCTTCCGAAAATTTCTCCGTGATTTATGGAATTTGGTATTATATATACATATATAAATTATGTATTGAAGAATACCAAACTAAATTCTATAATCTAATTCATATCAAAAATCATCTCCCTAATTATACAAGATGGATCCCGTATCTAATTCAAATTCCTTAAATTCCGACAACTATTCCGATATGGATATTCACCTGAACTTCGAGGACAGTGTAACCGGAATGGATCAACCAATTAGCCATCATCTATTCTGGATGAATTGGGGATGGGTTTGTAGCTTACTTAGTCATTGAAGACAAGAAGAAGGCAATCCCTTCCATCCACTACATTGCCCTCTTGGCGAAGAACCTGAAGCACTTACCGGTGAACCTGTTCGTAATACCATTTTCTCTCTCATTTCCAGAGTATCTAGTCATGATTATATACTATCTCACATTCTAAATCTTATTCGTCCGCTCGTTCGAACCACCGATCATCCCGGTATAATAGAAGAAGTCAACCAGCTTCGCGCTCGGGTAGTGGCTTTGGAGAATATGGTACGAAGGTTACAAACACCAGCAACAGCACCAGCAGCATAACCAGTACCACCATCATCAACAACAACAGTACCATTACCACCACCAACAACCACATCCGCATCCCACACCTCAATATCACATCTAAAAACTGTACTTCGGATATCAAAATCATACGCACCGTAGATACCAAGGAGTGCCAACAACAATAAATGATGAAGTACTGATTCATAACTTCATTGAAGAAATATTCTACGGGGATTATGTAATCTCTAAAATCTTAGAGATTATTTATCCCAGTTCTAACCTTAAATCAGATAAATAGAAGGAAGAATAGAAACCCTGACAAGAATGATGCGTAAGGTACAAGCTAGACTTGTTTTACCAACAGCATCAATAGTACCCTTATGTAGTGACCCGAACTTTTCCATGTTTATATATATTAATTGAGATTGATATTTACATGATTAAATGTTTCCAACATGTTAAGCAATCAAACTTGTTAAGACTTGATTAATTGAAATATGTTTCAAATAGACAATTGACCACCCAAGTTGATCGGTGATTCACGAACGTTAAAACTTGTTAAAACTATATGATGACATATATATGGATATATATATATAGTTAACATGATTCTATGATAAGAAAACATATCATAAAGTATATTAACAATGAACTACATATGTAAAAACAAGACTACTAACTTAATGATTTTTAAACGAGACATATATGTAACGATTATCGTTGTAAAGACATTTAATGTATATATATCATATTAAGAGATATTCATACATGATAATATCATGATAATATAATAATTTAAAATCTCATTTGATATTATAAACATTGGGTTAACAACATTTAACAAGATCGTTAACCTAAAGGTTTCAAAACAACACTTACATGTAACGACTAACGATGACTTAACGACTCAGTTAAAATGTATATACATGTAGTGTTTTAATATGTATTTATACACTTTTGAAAGACTTCAATACACTTATCAAAATACTTCTACTTAACAAAAATGCTTACAATTACATCCTCGTTCAGTTTCATCAACAATTCTACTCGTATGCACCCGTATTCGTACTCGTACAATACACAGCTTTTAGATGTATGTACTATTGGTATATACACTCCAATGATCAGCTCTTAGCAGCCCATGTGAGTCACCTAACACATGTGGGAACCATCATTTGGCAACTAGCATGAAATATCTCATAAAATTACAAAAATATGAGTAATCATTCATGACTTATTTACATGAAAACAAAATTACATATCCTTTATATCTAATCCATACACCAACGACCAAAAACACCTACAAACACTTTCATTCTTCAATTTTCTTCATCTAATTGATCTCTCTCAAGTTCTATCTTCAAGTTCTAAGTGTTCTTCATAAATTCCAAAAGTTCTAGTTTCATAAAATCAAGAATACTTTCAAGTTTGCTAGCTCACTTCCAATCTTGTAAGGTGATCATCCAACCTCAAGAAATCTTTGTTTCTTACAGTAGGTTATCATTCTAATACAAGGTAATAATCATATTCAAACTTTGGTTCAATTTCTATAACTATAACAATCTTATTTCAAGTGATGATCTTACTTGAACTTATTTTCGTGTCATGATTCTGCTTCAAGAACTTCGAGCCATCCAAGGATCCATTGAAGCTAGATCCATTTTTCTCTTTTCCAGTAGGTTTATCCAAGGAAATTAAGGTAGTAATGATGTTCATAACATCATTCGATTCATACATATAAAGCTATCTTATTCGAAGGTTTAAACTTGTAATCACTAGAACATAGTTTAGTTAATTCTAAACTTGTTCGCAAACAAAAGTTAATCCTTCTAACTTAACTTTTAAAATCAACTAAACACATGTTCTATATCTATATGATATGCTAACTTAATGATTTAAAACCTGGAAACACGAAAAACACCGTAAAACCGGATTTACGCCGTCGTAGTAACACCGCGGGCTGTTTTGGGTTAGTTAATTAAAAACTATGATAAACTTTTATTTAAAAGTTGTTATTCTGAGAAAATGATTTTTATTATGAACATGAAACTATATCCAAAAATTATGGTTAAACTCAAAGTGGAAGTATGTTTTCTAAAATGGTCATCTAGACGTCGTTCTTTCGACTGAAATGACTACCTTTACAAAAACGACTTGTAACTTATTTTTCCGACTATAAACCTATACTTTTTCTGTTTAGATTCATAAAATAGAGTTCAATATGAAATCATAGCAATTTGATTCACTCAAAACGGATTTAAAATGAAGAAGTTATGGGTAAAACAAGATTGGATAATTTTTCTCATTTTAGCTACGTGAAAATTGGTAACAAATCTATTCCAACCATAACTTAATCAACTTGTATTGTATATTATGTAATCTTGAGATACCATAGACACGTATACAATGTTTCGACCTATCATGTCGACACATCTATATATATTTCGGAACAACCATAGACACTCTATATGTGAATGTTGGAGTTAGCTATACAGGGTTGAGGTAGATTCCAAAATATATATAGTTTGAGTTGTGATCAATACTGAGATACGTATACACTGGGTCGTGGATTGATTCAAGATAATATTTATCGATTTATTTCTGTACATCTAACTGTGGACAACTAGTTATAGGTTACTAACGAGGACAGCTGACTTAATAAACTTAAAACATCAAAATATATTAAAAGTGTTGTAAATATATTTTGAACATACTTTAATATATATGTATATATTGTTATAGGTTCGTGAATCAACAGTGGCCAAGTCTTACTTCCCGACGAAGTAAAAATCTGTGAAAGTGAGTTATAGTCCCACTTTTAAAATCTAATATTTTTGGGATGAGAATACATGCAGGTTTTATAAATGATTTACAAAATAGACACAAGTACGTGAAACTACATTCTATGGTTGAATTATCGAAATCGAATATGCCCCTTTTTATTAAGTCTGGTAATCTAAGAATTAGGGAACAGACACCCTAATTGACGCGAATCCTAAAGATAGATCTATTGGGCCTAACAAACCCCATCCAAAGTATCGGATGCTTTAGTACTTCGAAATTTATATCATATCCGAAGGGTGTCCCGGAATGATGGGGATATTCTTATATATGCATCTTGTTATTGTCGGTTACCAGGTGTTCACCATATGAATGATTTTTATCTCTATGTATGGGATGTGTATTGAAATATGAAATCTTGTGGTCTATTGTTACGATTTGATATATATAGGTTAAACCTATAACTCACCAACATTTTTGTTGACGTTTTAAGCATGTTTATTCTCAGGTGATTATTAAGAGCTTCCGCTGTCGCATACTTAAATAAGGACGAGATTTGGAGTCCATGCTTGTATGATATTGTGTAAAAACTGCATTCAAGAAACTTATTTTGTTGTAACATATTTGTATTGTAAACCATTATGTAATGGTCGTGTGTAAACAGGATATTTTAGATTATCATTATTTGATAATCTACGTAAAGCTTTTTAAACCTTTATTGATGAAATAAAGGTTATGGTTTGTTTTAAAATGAATGCAGTCTTTGAAAAACGTCTCATATAGAGGTCAAAACCTCGCAACGAAATCAATTAATATGGAACGTTTTTAATCAATAAGAACGGGACATTTCAGTTGGTATCAGAGCGTTGGTCTTAGAGAACCAGAAAATTTGCATTAGTGTGTCTTATCGAGTTTGTTAGGATGCATTAGTGAGTCTGGACTTCGACCGTGTTTTCTTTAAAAATGATTGCTTAACATTTTTGTTGGAAACTATATATTTTTAACATATGAATATTATGTGATATATTAATCTTTTAACGTGTTTGATATTATGTGATAGATGTCTACCTCTAGAACAAGTCCCATTGACTCACCTAATAATAATGAAGAGTCAAATGTAAATTGGAATGATTTGTGGACTGATTCACAAGTTCCCGAAGAGGAACCGGAAGAAGAGTCGGAACCGGAAGAAGAATCGGAACCGGAAGAAGAATCGGAACCGAATGAAGAAATAGAACCGGTGGGGGAAATAATAAAACGGTTAAGTAAAAGAAAATCCTCAACCAACCGACCAAAGTTAATTATGGTCAATGGTGTTTCCGCCAAGGAAGCAAAATATTGGGAGGATTACCAATTCTCCGATGAATCGGATTCCGACGAGAATTCCGATGATGTTATAGAAATTACCCCAACTGAATTTAAAAAGGCAAAAGAAAATAATAAGGGAAAGGGCATAAAAATAGAGAAATCTAATTCCAACCCCGATGAACTTTATATGTATCGTCAACCCCCGAAGTCCTTAAGTTGTAACAATGACCCGGGAACCTCTAAACCACCAGGTTTTTCTAAACCAATGTGGACAACGACGGCTCGTATTAGGGGAACATCATATATCCCTAGAAACTTGGTAAAACGAACCAAAACCGAAGAAGAAGAAACGAGCGAGTCGGAATAAGATAGTTGTATTCGTGTGGTGTAATATATGTAATATAGTGTTCTTATGCTTTATGATATATGTAAAAATTGCTTGTATTAATAAGTATTTTTTTATGAATCTAACTCTTGTCTATTTTACAGTTTAAAAACACAAAATGGATAGACAACCCAATATTTTAAGAGACCTACCCGGAGACATGATTGATGAAATCTTGTCTAGAGTCGGCCAGAATTCTTCGGCACAACTATTTAAGGCGAGATCAGTTTGTAAGACATTCGAAGAACGTTCCAAGAATGTCTTGGTTTATAAGAGACTTTCGTTTGAAAGATGGGGGATATCACATTGGGAAACCCATAAGTTACGATGTGTTTACTTTGACGCATATATTGCGGGGAACCCAAATGCTATTTTACGCAACGGGTTAAGAAATTATTTTGACTCAATATATCCGAATATTGGACTTCGTGATTTAGAAAAAGTGGCTAACATGCAACATAAAGAAGCATGTTATGCTTACGGATTAGTAATGTTCGCTTCTCACCAAAGTGAGAACAAGAACATCGGGCTACAACTATTAAACAAAACGTTTCCACAAGTGACGGAGTCGGTAATTGGGGTAAGAAATGAGGTTTTTAGATTATTACGGGACTGTTGGACATTACGTAACCCTCGTCCCTTTGATGACGTTACAACACGCTGTCTTATCAACGGCCATAACGGTTATGTTGCACAAGACCAAGGATGGGAAGTAGTCCTAGTAAAACCAGAATGCATGACTTGTTTCTGGACGTATGAATTACGTGTCTTTATTGCCTTTGCCGAACGACTTGTGTACTAGCTAGAATTGTCTTCACAACTATCTTGTATCAAAGTTATTGTGTGCTATATTTCATGCTTTATGTAAAATAAGCGGTATTGTAAGTTTGTAAAATATTGTATAAAAGTTTGAACGCGAAATATTATTACAATCAGTTTTTCATATAGAATTGTAGTAGTTGAATTGTATATTAGCTACTAAGTATGAACTTAACGGGTAGGTACTACCCGAATTTAAACTTATAAAACGCTAATATGAAGAAAAAGCTTTTATAAATGAGTTCATATTATGCTACGAAATACTATTAACTACTCTTAATATTCTGTATGATTAACTTGTTCCATTTAACTATTTTGAAGGAAATGGCACCGACTACTCGACACACCGTGAATATGAATGAAGAGGAATTCCGTACTTTTCTAGCTTCAAACATAGCCGCAGTACAGGCTGCGCTACATACCAACAATAACCTTGGATCTAGCAGTACAGGAAATCGTGTAGGATGCACCTACAAAGAATTCACTGCCTGCAAACCTTTAGAATTTGATGGAACCGAAGGACCGATCGGATTGAAACGGTGGACCGAGAAGGTTGAATCGGTGTTTGCCATAAGTAAGTGTACCGAAGAGGACAAAGTGAAGTACGCTACGCATACCTTCACAGGTTCTGCGTTAACATGGTGGAATACCTATCTAGAGCAAGTGGGACAAGATGATGCGTACGCACTACCGTGGTCAGCATTCAAGCACTTGATGAACGAGAAGTACCGTCCCAGAACCGAGGTCAATAAGCTCAAGACAGAACTTAGAGGGTTACGAACCCAAGGATTTGATATTACCACGTACGAAAGACGATTCACAGAATTGTGCCTATTGTGTCCGGGAGCATTCGAAGATGAGGAAGAGAAGATCGACGCGTTTGTGAAAGGATTACCGGAAAGAATCCAAGAAGATATAAGTTCACACGAGCCCGCCTCCATACAACAGGCATGTAGAATGGCTCACAAACTAGTGAACCAGATTGAAGAAAGAATTAAAGAACAGACTGCTGAAGAGGCCAATGTGAAGCAAGTCAAAAGAAAGTGGGAGGAAAACGGTGATAAGAATCACCAATACAACAACAACAACAGCAATTACAACAATAATCGCAACAATTATCCCAACAATCGCAACATCAATCGCAACTACAACAAACGGCCCAACAACAACAACAACAACAACAACAACAACAGCAACTACAACAATCATCCCAACAACAATAATAACCGCAACAACAACAACAATCAGAAGCAGCTATGCCAAAGGTGTGAAAAGTATCACTCGGGGTTCTGCACCAAATTTTGCAACAAGTGTAAAAGAAATGGTCATAGCGCGGCGAAGTGTGAGGTCTACGGACCAGGGGTTAATAGAACGAAAGGAACAAATGGTGTCGGAACGAGTAATGGCGGAGCAAGTAGTGTCGGAGCAAGTTATGCCAATGTAGTTTGTTATAAATGTGGAAAACCAGGCCACATTATTAGAAATTGCCCGAACCAGGAGAACACGAATGGACAAGGCCGTGGAAGAGTTTTCAATATTAATGCGGTAGAGGCACAGGAAGACCCGGAGCTTGTTACGGGTACGTTTCTTATTGACAATAAATCTGCTTACGTTTTATTTGATTCGGGTGCGGATAGAAGCTATATGAGTAGAGATTTTTGTGCTAAATTAAGTTGTCCATTGACGCCTTTGGATAGTAAATTTTTACTCGAATTAGCAAATGGTAAATTAATTTCAGCAGATAATATATGTCGGAATCGAGAAATTAAACTGGTTAGCGAAACATTTAAGATTGATTTGATACCAGTAGAGTTAGGGAGTTTTGATGTGATAATCGGTATGGACTGGTTGAAAGAAGTGAAAGCGGAGATCGTTTGTTACAAAAATGCAATTCGCATTATACGAGAAAAAGGAAAACCCTTAATGGTGTACGGAGAAAAGGGCAACACGAAGCTACATCTTATTAGTAATTTGAAGGCACAAAAACTAATAAGAAAAGGTTGCTATGCTGTTCTAGCACACGTCGAGAAAGTACAAACTGAAGAAAAGAGCATCAATGATGTTCCCATTGCAAAAGAATTTCCCGATGTATTTCCGAAAGAATTACCGGGATTACCCCCACATCGATCCGTTGAATTTCAAATAGATCTTGTACCAGGAGCTGCACCAATAGCTCGTGCTCCTTACAGACTCGCACCCAGTGAGATGAAAGAACTGCAAAGCCAATTACAAGAACTTTTAGAGCGTGGTTTCATTCGACCAAGCACATCACCGTGGGGAGCTCCTGTTTTGTTTGTCAAGAAGAAAGATGGTACATTCAGGTTGTGTATCGACTACCGAGAGTTGAACAAACTTACCATCAAGAACCGCTACCCACTACCGAGAATCGACGACTTATTTGATCAACTACAAGGCTCGTCTGTTTATTCAAAGATTGACTTACGTTCCGGGTATCATCAAATGCGGGTGAAAGAAGATGATATTCCAAAGACTGCTTTCAGAACACGTTACGGTCATTACGAGTTTATGGTCATGCCGTTTGGTTTAACTAATGCACCAGCTGTGTTCATGGACCTTATGAACCGAGTGTGTGGACCATACCTTGACAAGTTTGTCATTGTTTTCATTGATGACATACTTATTTACTCAAAGAATGACCAAGAACACGGTGAACATTTGAGAAAGGTGTTAGAAGTATTGAGGAAGGAAGAATTGTACGCTAAGTTTTCAAAGTGTGCATTTTGGTTGGAAGAAGTTCAATTCCTCGGTCACATAGTGAACAAAGAAGGTATTAAGGTGGATCCGGCAAAGATAGAAACTGTTGAAAAGTGGGAAACCCCGAAAACTCCGAAACACATACGCCAGTTTTTAGGACTAGCTGGTTACTACAGAAGGTTCATCCAAGACTTTTCCAGAATAGCAAAACCCTTGACTGCATTAACGCATAAAGGGAAGAAATTTGAATGGAATGATGAACAAGAGAAAGCGTTTCAGTTATTGAAGAAAAAGCTAACTACGGCACCTATATTGTCATTGCCTGAAGGGAATGATGATTTTGTGATTTATTGTGATGCATCAAAGCAAGGTCTCGGTTGTGTATTAATGCAACGAACGAAGGTGATTGCTTATGCATCTAGACAATTGAAGATTCACGAACAAAATTATACGACGCATGATTTGGAATTAGGCGCGGTTGTTTTTGCATTAAAGACTTGGAGGCACTACTTATATGGGGTCAAAAGTATTATATATACCGACCACAAAAGTCTTCAACACATATTTAATCAGAAACAACTGAATATGAGGCAGCGTAGGTGGATTGAATTATTGAATGATTACGACTTTGAGATTCGTTACCACCCGGGGAAGGCAAATGTGGTAGCCGATGCCTTGAGCAGGAAGGACAGAGAACCCATTCGAGTAAAATCTATGAATATAATGATTCATAATAACCTTACTACTCAAATAAAGGAGGCGCAACAAGGAGTTTTAAAAGAGGGAAATTTAAAGGATGAAATACCCAAAGGATCGGAGAAGCATCTTAATATTCGGGAAGACGGAACCCGGTATAGGGCTGAAAGGATTTGGGTACCAAAATTTGGAGATATGAGAGAAATGGTACTTAGAGAAGCTCATAAAACCAGATACTCAATACATCCTGGAACAGGGAAGATGTACAAGGATCTCAAGAAACATTTTTGGTGGCCGGGTATGAAAGCCGATGTTGCTAAATACGTAGGAGAATGTTTGACGTGTTCTAAGGTCAAAGCTGAGCATCAGAAACCATCAGGTCTACTTCAACAACCCGAAATCCCGGAATGGAAATGGGAAAACATTACCATGGATTTCATCACTAAATTGCCAAGGACTGCAAGTGGTTTTGATACTATTTGGGTAATAGTTGATCGTCTCACCAAATCAGCACACTTCCTACCAATAAGAGAAGATGACAAGATGGAGAAGTTAGCACGACTGTATTTGAAGGAAGTCGTCTCCAGACATGGAATACCAATCTCTATTATCTCTGATAGGGATGGCAGATTTATTTCAAGATTCTGGCAGACATTACAGCAAGCATTAGGAACTCGTCTAGACATGAGTACTGCCTATCATCCACAAACTGATGGGCAGAGCGAAAGGACGATACAAACACTTGAAGACATGCTACGAGCATGTGTTATTGATTTCGGAAACAGTTGGGATCGACATCTACCGTTAGCAGAATTTTCCTACAACAACAGCTACCATTCAAGCATTGAGATGGCGCCGTTTGAAGCACTTTATGGTAGAAAGTGCAGGTCTCCGATTTGTTGGAGTGAAGTGGGGGATAGACAGATTACGGGTCCGGAGATTATACAAGAAACTACCGAGAAGATCATCCAAATTCAACAACGGTTGAAAACCGCCCAAAGTCGACAAAAGAGCTACGCTGACATTAAAAGAAAAGATATAGAATTTGAAATTGGAGAGATGGTCATGCTTAAAGTTGCACCTTGGAAAGGCGTTGTTCGATTTGGTAAACGAGGGAAATTAAATCCAAGGTATATTGGACCATTCAAGATTATTGATCGTGTCGGACCAGTAGCATACCGACTAGAGTTACCTCAACAACTCGCGGCTGTACATAACACTTTCCACGTCTCGAATTTAAAGAAATGTTTTGCTAAAGAAGATCTCACTATTCCGTTAGATGAAATCCAAATCAACGAAAAACTTCAATTCATCGAAGAACCCGTCGAAATAATGGATCGTGAGGTTAAAAGACTTAAGCAAAACAAGATACCAATTGTTAAGGTTCGATGGAATGCTCGTAGAGGACCCGAGTTCACCTGGGAGCGTGAAGATCAGATGAAGAAGAAATACCCGCATCTATTTCCAGAAGATTCGTCAACACCTTCAACAGCTTAAAATTTCGGGACGAAATTTATTTAACGGGTAGGTACTGTAGTGACCCGAACTTTTCCATGTTTATATATATTAATTGAGATTGATATTTACATGATTAAATGTTTCCAACATGTTAAGCAATCAAACTTGTTAAGACTTGATTAATTGAAATATGTTTCAAATAGACAATTGACCACCCAAGTTGATCGGTGATTCACGAACGTTAAAACTTGTTAAAACTATATGATGACATATATATGGATATATATATATAGTTAACATGATTCTATGATAAGAAAACATATCATAAAGTATATTAACAATGAACTACATATGTAAAAACAAGACTACTAACTTAATGATTTTTAAACGAGACATATATGTAACGATTATCGTTGTAAAGACATTTAATGTATATATATCATATTAAGAGATATTCATACATGATAATATCATGATAATATAATAATTTAAAATCTCATTTGATATTATAAACATTGGGTTAACAACATTTAACAAGATCGTTAACCTAAAGGTTTCAAAACAACACTTACATGTAACGACTAACGATGACTTAACGACTCAGTTAAAATGTATATACATGTAGTGTTTTAATATGTATTTATACACTTTTGAAAGACTTCAATACACTTATCAAAATACTTCTACTTAACAAAAATGCTTACAATTACATCCTCGTTCAGTTTCATCAACAATTCTACTCGTATGCACCCGTATTCGTACTCGTACAATACACAGCTTTTAGATGTATGTACTATTGGTATATACACTCCAATGATCAGCTCTTAGCAGCCCATGTGAGTCACCTAACACATGTGGGAACCATCATTTGGCAACTAGCATGAAATATCTCATAAAATTACAAAAATATGAGTAATCATTCATGACTTATTTACATGAAAACAAAATTACATATCCTTTATATCTAATCCATACACCAACGACCAAAAATACCTACAAACACTTTCATTCTTCAATTTTCTTCATCTAATTGATCTCTCTCAAGTTCTATCTTCAAGTTCTAAGTGTTCTTCATAAATTCCAAAAGTTCTAGTTTCATAAAATCAAGAATACTTTCAAGTTTGCTAGCTCACTTCCAATCTTGTAAGGTGATCATCCAACCTCAAGAAATCTTTGTTTCTTACAGTAGGTTATCATTCTAATACAAGGTAATAATCATATTCAAACTTTGGTTCAATTTCTATAACTATAACAATCTTATTTCAAGTGATGATCTTACTTGAACTTATTTTCGTGTCATGATTCTGCTTCAAGAACTTCGAGCCATCCAAGGATCCATTGAAGCTAGATCCATTTTTCTCTTTTCCAGTAGGTTTATCCAAGGAAATTAAGGTAGTAATGATGTTCATAACATCATTCGATTCATACATATAAAGCTATCTTATTCGAAGGTTTAAACTTGTAATCACTAGAACATAGTTTAGTTAATTCTAAACTTGTTCGCAAACAAAAGTTAATCCTTCTAACTTAACTTTTAAAATCAACTAAACACATGTTCTATATCTATATGATATGCTAACTTAATGATTTAAAACCTGGAAACACGAAAAACACCGTAAAACCGGATTTACGCCGTCGTAGTAACACCGCGGGCTGTTTTGGGTTAGTTAATTAAAAACTATGATAAACTTTTATTTAAAAGTTGTTATTCTGAGAAAATGATTTTTATTATGAACATGAAACTATATCCAAAAATTATGGTTAAACTCAAAGTGGAAGTATGTTTTCTAAAATGGTCATCTAGACGTCGTTCTTTCGACTGAAATGACTACCTTTACAAAAACGACTTGTAACTTATTTTTCCGACTATAAACCTATACTTTTTCTGTTTAGATTCATAAAATAGAGTTCAATATGAAATCATAGCAATTTGATTCACTCAAAACGGATTTAAAATGAAGAAGTTATGGGTAAAACAAGATTGGATAATTTTTCTCATTTTAGCTACGTGAAAATTGGTAACAAATCTATTCCAACCATAACTTAATCAACTTGTATTGTATATTATGTAATCTTGAGATACCATAGACACGTATACAATGTTTCGACCTATCATGTCGACACATCTATATATATTTCAGAACAACCATAGACACTCTATATGTGAATGTTGGAGTTAGCTATACAGGGTTGAGGTAGATTCCAAAATATATATAGTTTGAGTTGTGATCAATACTGAGATACGTATACACTGGGTCGTGGATTGATTCAAGATAATATTTATCGATTTATTTCTGTACATCTAACTGTGGACAACTAGTTATAGGTTACTAACGAGGACAGCTGACTTAATAAACTTAAAACATCAAAATATATTAAAAGTGTTGTAAATATATTTTGAACATACTTTAATATATATGTATATATTGTTATAGGTTCGTGAATCAACAGTGGCCAAGTCTTACTTCCCGACGAAGTAAAAATCTGTGAAAGTGAGTTATAGTCCCACTTTTAAAATCTAATATTTTTGGGATGAGAATACATGCAGGTTTTATAAATGATTTACAAAATAGACACAAGTACGTGAAACTACATTCTATGGTTGAATTATCGAAATCGAATATGCCCCTTTTTATTAAGTCTGGTAATCTAAGAATTAGGGAACAGACACCCTAATTGACGCGAATCCTAAAGATAGATCTATTGGGCCTAACAAACCCCATCCAAAGTATCGGATGCTTTAGTACTTCGAAATTTATATCATATCCGAAGGGTGTCCCGGAATGATGGGGATATTCTTATATATGCATCTTGTTATTGTCGGTTACCAGGTGTTCACCATATGAATGATTTTTATCTCTATGTATGGGATGTGTATTGAAATATGAAATCTTGTGGTCTATTGTTACGATTTGATATATATAGGTTAAACCTATAACTCACCAACATTTTTGTTGACGTTTTAAGCATGTTTATTCTCAGGTGATTATTAAGAGCTTCCGCTGTCGCATACTTAAATAAGGACGAGATTTGGAGTCCATGCTTGTATGATATTGTGTAAAAACTGCATTCAAGAAACTTATTTTGTTGTAACATATTTGTATTGTAAACCATTATGTAATGGTCGTGTGTAAACAGGATATTTTAGATTATCATTATTTGATAATCTACGTAAAGCTTTTTAAACCTTTATTGATGAAATAAAGGTTATGGTTTGTTTTAAAATGAATGCAGTCTTTGAAAAACGTCTCATATAGAGGTCAAAACCTCGCAACGAAATCAATTAATATGGAACGTTTTTAATCAATAAGAACGGGACATTTCACCTTAGCCTCACCAGCACAGTTAGTGATGTCAACATCATTAAAATCATCAGCACCTCTAACATCACAAGCTCCGCCAGTTCAAGAAAGCACCGTGGATATTATTACAAGTCAACAACGCGTATATTTGTATCAACGAGTTATGAAATATTAACTCATTCCCTCTGAAGAATTTATATGTATATCTTATATATATTTTAAAACCATCATAAATCTTTTTGTACTAAGCTATTAAGTATGAATTGAAAAAGGGCAAATACTACTCGGTTAAATTCATATGACTAATATGCTATGATGTACATCCTTCGTTAACAACTTAACCTTCGTTAACTACAATCTCTGTTTCAATCCAAAGAATTCCATTTCATAATAAACCAAGTGTATTAATCAATTACATAATTGATTTTACATTTTCAATTTCAATATACTCGAAACTTTTCAGAAAACATCATCTGTGCCTTGTAAGCTTCACAAAAATTCCACGAGCACCAACATCCTTCACCGAGGAATATCAATAAGAATAAATAATGAAGTATCGATTACATTAGCGAAATACTCCGCAAAGATTATGTAATCTTTAATGTTTTAGAGATTAATCATTTCTAAGTAAAGCCGAAAATTAAATGAGCTTAATATGATATTAACTCATTAAATCTGTGTTACATCTGAAGAAAATATACATACATATATTTTCATAAAGACGGTAATAAAAATTCTTTTGTACAAAGTATTAATTGTGAAATCTTTAACGGGTAGGTAATACCCGGGAAATATATAAGTTCGCAATTACTATGTTACACTGTACATTCTTCAACTTTGATTCAAAAATTATTAACAATGCTCACAACGATATACAATCGTTTTCATACAAATTCTATTACATATTGACGGATCAAAATCCAAGTCATAACTCTGAACCGGTGACATCATTCTTAGATCTCGATATCTTTCAAAGCTATATTTTGACTTCAAAACTGTGCAAGATCCTTTAGCGTTGTTTTTACCGAAAATAATCTTGCAATCCTTTTCAAAGTATCCAGTTTTATCACACTTCCAACCAGTCAACTTCGATTTTTTTCAGATTAGCCTTATTGTAATCTGGACATATACGTTCTTGTTACCGGGGAACCTTTCATGTTCCACCACATTAGTAGTAAATTTACCAACAACTTCATTGATCTTTTACCTTCCGAAAAATCATAATACTCATTGAAACCCTATCATTTACTCATTTGCATCTTGTAACGAAAATTGCCATACGAATTATCGGGAATTAGCAATCAGTATTTTGAAATCTTGCAGCACGTCTATGCCAATAGTTATATGTGTACATATAACGTCTACCTCCTGGACTTACATACTTCGAATGTGAAGTTTCTGAAAAACACCCCAAACTGCGAAACTAGTTCTCCGAATTTTGGAAAAATACTAATAAAGCAGCAAAAACTGTAAACGACTTTAATAGTCGAAAGTTTGATGATAAAGGATAGTGTGCTGGCAAAGCTCAGAAAAAGAGAAAGTTTGGAACTGGAAAATGGATTGAGCAAATTATGAAAGAGGCTGTGGATAAATCACAAGGACGAAATCTGTCTTCAAAGAATCCAAATGATTCAGTATCTGCTGAAGCCATTAACGAATACCTTGCTTCCGAATCTAAACCCTTGCGGACAATATTCTTCATCATCCTCTGATATTAGAAATTCTAAGATATCATCGTATCTTTCATTATAAATATCCTCCATATTTCTGGAGATAATTCCATAATCATTCTTATCAGAAATCAATTTTCTCCTTACGATATCTGTGTTACACCATAAAAGAAACTATTTTAGTTTCTAAATTCTGAAACTTTCAAGTTTAAAATATAAAAGTTTTGAAGTAATGTTGGGAATTGAAGCATGGGTTAGTATAATATAATGACACTTGATCAACTTGATTATATTACAGTAAGTCATGCTGAGTTTCTAATGGAACGTGATAAAGGTTCACAGATCACACCCTCATCGTGAACCATGTTACATAACTCTTTCATTATATTTAACCTCTAAATATATCAAGAAAATATTTTTCTTGATGATTCGGTCTTTTTCAGATATTCTGGTAATTTGACAAGTCAGATTGTGCTATTACCATTTCTTTCTTAGAACATTAGTTATGTTCATCTGAAACTTCATACCTACGAATTCTGGACCATTATCCGTTTGACTTAAGGTCGAGAAGAGAAAATGAAAGCATGAAGCTCCGAAATATAATGGAGAATATAAAGCCCGATAACAACCCCGAAATTACAAACCGTGTATATCAATGCGTATAACAATATAAAGACACGGGAGAATGAAAAACACTATAACCCCAAAGTAATAGTAGAAGAAAATAACTTCCTCTGGTGGCAGATGAAAAAGAATAATTAAGGATACGATAGCCAGGAAAATATCAAGAATCAGAACTGGATTAAGCATTTTCACAAACTATTGGGATGTATGAAATAAAAAAGAAGATTATAGGAGTGGTGAAAATAAATGAAACGGAAGAAGTCAATTTATAGCGAAAAATCAGACATAGCAATCGAGGCAAATTACGCATTTAATCAAAGAAAATCCTAATTTCCGCAAATTCCGAAGAATCAAATCTTATATAGATTATGAAGATTTTCTATTCCTTAAATTCCGAAAATCAATCGTTAATACGTCAAAAGTTAAGATGAATCTCTATTCTCCATTTCACTCGATTACGATAACTTCTCTCATACGCTTCGAGTAATTGGATTGCTTTATCCATATAATTCAACGGTGATAAAATTCTATTTATCAACTCATATTCGTCATGAAAACATTTCTATTGTTAGCCATGACGACCTCACTTAAATTTCGGGACGAAATTTCTATAACGGGTAGGTACTGTGATGACCCGAAAATTTCTGACCAAATTTAAACTTTATCTTTAAATGATTTAATGTTTCAGACACGATAAGCAAAGTCTATGAAGTTGAATTTCAAAATTTTAGAACTGTTTCATGTATTAAATTACATTTGACTGCTCTCGACGATTCATGAACAATTATATGTATGTATGTATGTATGTATGTATGTATGTATATATATATATATATATATATATATATATATATATATATATATATATGTACAAGTAAAAACGACTTTCCTACCGTAAAACACTATTTGCTATAGTAAAATGACTTTGCTACAGTAAAACACTATTTGCTACAGTGAAACTGTATTTTGCTACAGTACTACAGTGAAAAACGACTTTGCTACAGTGATTTGCTACAGTAACACTATTTGCTGCAGTAAACACTATTTGCTACAGTAAACACTATTTGCTACAGTGCACGCTATTTGCTACAGTAAACACTATTTGATGTCGACGAACTAGCAAACAAAAACAGGATAAGGCGGCCATGCGATCGCATGGCAAAAACACTGAAAACTCATGCGATCGCATGGGGTACTGTAGCAGGCCAGAATCCTATAAAAGCTAGAGCTGGTTTCCACATTCCTCCGTATTATTTATTATATTTATATTATTATTATTATTATTATTATTATTATTATTATTATTATTATTATTATTATTATTATTATTATTATTATTATTATTATTATAATTATTATTATAATTATTATTATTATTAAGATTAATATTATTATTAATCTTATTATTATTAGTAGTATTAATATTATACATAAAATACTACGACGAGGTCTTGAGCGTATCACTTTCAAAATGGTTTTTCGAGCGGGATAGAACTAAGGAAATTATGGGTTATTGCCAAGGAGGTTATGGGTAATGTTCGGGGGTATATTTAACCCGGTGTTTATCATCTCCATTACGTCTACGTACTTTTCTGAAATATTGAATCACAATATTGATACGTAAGCATTTATATTTTATCTTTTATAAATTAATAGTGTATACATGTCTAGTGCTCGAGTATATATATTTATACATGCTTGTATACTAAATTTCGTCGTTAAACAGTTTATAATAAATCACGAATTAAATACATATATGACGGGTAAAAGGTATATGATATACGTGTTTTTAGAAAGCTGACGAAAAATCAATAACTTTTCATTTAGATATCGAATAGTTTCGAGGAACGAATCAAAAGATATGGTCAACTGAATTATAATTGACATTAATTGGAATTGCTTTTTGAATCTACAATTAATACTTAAACAACTTGTTTACGAGATTGATAAAATGGATTTTTGAATATTACCAACCGAGTAAATGAATCCTTATATAAGGTACGTCTCGTTTGTTGAACTATTGTCAAAATTGACTTTTTGAAACAACTTTGAATAACTTTTGTATATCAATTTTGAGCATTAGGATTGTGATACACTATGACCTGACCTAGCTTGATAGACATTTATTGACCAACATATGTTCTCTAGGTTGAGATCTACGATTATTTGATATACCGAGTTTCGGTCACATTACGATGAACAACTTTATGTGCTGCTAAGGTGAGTTTCATTTGCTCCCTTTTTAATTGCTTTTGCAATCTATATTATTGGGCTGAGAATACATGCACTTTATTTTTAAAGGCAATGGATACAAGTACATACTAAATTCTATACTGAGTTTGAACCGAAATTCCCTTAGCTTTGGTAACTAGTAACTGCCAGTTATAAGAACTGGTGGGCGCGAGTAGTAGTATATGGATCCATAGGGCTTGATATCCCCGTCCGAGCTAGAGCACTAGCCTTTTAACGGACGTATGCTATTTGAGAAGCGTACACGTTGGTTTGCGTGTATTATTAAGATGATTATACAAAGGGTACAAATTATATATACGTTAAGTTTAGTTACCAGGGTGCTCAATTTCGTAGAATATTTTGATAAACGTTTCTGGATGAAACAACTGAAAACTTGTGATTCACCTTTACATACAGATTATACGAAACAATAAAACTATGAACTCACCAACCTTTGTGTTGACACTTGTTAGCATGTTTATTCTCAGGTTTACTAGAAGTCTTCCGCTGTTGCTTATATGTTAGACAAGCTATGTGCATGGAGTCTTACATGACATACTTTTCAAGGAAACGTTGCATTCACCAAATCATTACCATGTATCTTATTTTGACTGCATTGTCAACGAAAGTACTATTGTAAACTATTATTTACGGTGATTGTCTATATGTAGAAATCATCAGATGTCGAAAACCTTTGATTTAAATATTCATTTATGGTGTGACTTTTCAAAAGAATGCAATGTTTACAAAACGTATCATATAGAGGTCAAATACTTCGCAATGAAATCAATGAATGACGTATTGTCTATATAGATTTGGAGCGATCGTCACATTTTTGAAGTTTGGTATATTACCCCACATTCAAAAATTATTAAAATCTAATAATAAAAGTTAGAAAATTATAAAAACTATTACAATATCAACATAAGTGTTAAATGTAGTAACATTACAAAAATAAAATAAATAAAACTAAATAAACTAGGGTTGATACTGATACCAGTAGGGGTTCCATGCATAACCGTATATGTTATAGAATGCTTCAGCTGGGTTATAAGTAGGATACGGTGGTTGGATCTCTATAGACCAGGGAAGAAATACGGGCTTTGGAGTAGGAATATAGTTTCTACCTATATGTTGGCAATGAGCTATGATGTGGTTTTGATGAACTTGCCAATCTTCAAATGCTCGATGTCTAGCATTTTCATACTCTTGTGAAGCTATAAACCTTTGCATTTCTGTCATTTCATTTCCCCCTCCCACATTACCTGGCTGTTGATTTCTTTCAACCTGTAGATGTCTTCCATTATATTGTACTGCGGCGTTATTTCGCCTCTTCAAAACCTTAGCACCATGATATACATTTAAACCAATTGTATCGTGGGGTTCTGGTTCTTCGATTAATAATCTCCCCCGACTTATATCCACATCGAGATACTCAGCAATTAATGTAATAAATATACCACCTCCTATTATACTGTGCGGTCTCATCCCCCTAACCATAGCTGATAAATAATAACCCACACAATAAGGTATACTTACAGCGCTTTGTGGGTCTCGAATACACATGTGGTAAAATAAATCTTGCTCATTTACCTTTTCCTTATTTTTACCTCGCTGTGTAATCGAGTTCGCTAGAAACCTGTGAATTACTCTTAACTCAGCTCTATCTATATCCAAATAAGAGTAATTTACCCCTTTAAATCGGTGATGGCTAGTCATTTGACTCCATACACCATGCGTATCAAAATTTTCATCAATCTTCCTACCATTTAATATCAACCCTCGACAATCGGCAGATACTAGCTCCTCAGGCGTATATATACGTAAGGCCTGAGTCATGTCTAGTAGAGACATGTGGCGCATCGAACCTCCTAACAAAAATCTAATAAAAGTTCGATCGGTTAAACTAGCTACCCGATCATTTATTTCTATACTACACAATAATTCTTCACACCATACTTTATATACAGGTCTACGTATGTTGAATAATTGTACCCAATCGTTAAAAGTAGAATTACCATACCTCTGTGTAAGTAATTCTCTAATCCGTTCGCCTAATCCTACAGCTTATAACGATTCCCATTCTATTACCCTAGGTACTTCAACAGCTTTAGAATGAAGACTGTGCAAGCTCCTTTGGTATTTTGGATAATCTATCCAACGTCTGTCTAATCTCAAGTTTGGGTGCAAATCTTCCACGTGCATATCTGAAAATGTCATAACTGGATGAGGTATATCTTGTTTGTAATAGTTATCAACATCCTGTTGTTCCGCATTCTCAAGAGGAGCAATGCGAGCTTGGGATGAAGATTCACCCCTTTCAGTCTGCAAGACACATCAAACACAATTTTTTTGTGCATCTAAATATACATTAGTGTCAGCAAAATCATCAATCAAAATAATTACAATGACATGTTCAATTTATATCAAACTTATGCTCATTTTCATATTTTTATCAAATCTACACTTTTTCAAATAAGCATATACGAAAATGTTAGCCAAGTTCATAAGCATTCAACTCAAATAACATGTCAAAATAATCATTATTAGTAATTAAACAAGTTTCAAATGGCATTATCTCTCAAAAATCAAGTTCATGAATTTTAGACTTGACAAAGTCCACTTTAATTCTCAAAAATCATATTTAGGCTAAAAGTTTGGATCATTTAACTACCTAAACATGTTACACTACTTAATTTAGCAATAATTCATGACAAAAATCGGCCATAACCTGTTTATATCAAAAAAACCCCAATTTGGCTCAAGAACACAAACCCTAGATTACTCAAAATTTGAAGTTTAAGGCTTCTAATCATGTTAAATAGCATCAATCTAGGTTATACAAGCATAATACATAAACAATTTAAGCATAATTACACTAAAAAGCATCAAAATTGAATTGGGTATAAAATTGCTCAAGAACACTAAATTTTCGGATTAAAGGGTGTTTTAGTGTAGAAATTTACCGTTTTCCTTGAGTAATTCCTTGATAGCATCCTTCTCAACATGATTTTAGTTAAAAATGTGATGATTTTTGGTGAAAAATTTCGATTTTGGGAGTGTTTTTTCGGGTTTTTTCGCAGTAAATTGAGTTGTGTGTGTTGGGGACTGATCTGTTCGTTCAGTTATATTTTTTTTCTGTATTTTACAAACTCCGCGAGTCACGGTGAAATTCCCATTCAAACTCCGCGAGTCACGGAGTTTTTTTTTTTTAATCTTATACTAATTAAAACAATTATTTAATTAATTTTAAAAACATGGTAAAAATAAAATTAAAAATCTTTTTGGCTTTAATCCCACTTTAATCAATCAAATATTATCAAAAATATGCGCCCCTCTTTTCTGTAAAGTAATTTCGGTTTCATGACCTAATTTAACTCATGACGAATTTTTGAAATATTTTGGGTTGATTGATTAAAGATATTTATACCTTAAGAATAAACGTTAAATTTCGCAGTGATGTAATAAATTTTTGTATGATATCAATAATTTCGGTCGCAAGACCTAATTTTATTGAATACCAATTTAATACTTTATAGCGAACAAATTAGCGTTTATTATCAAAAGGTTAAAAATAAAAATAAAAATAAAAACTGTACAAACTTACCTGTGAAATATATTTCTTAGTGATATGCTCTAGCCCACTCATAAGATAGTCGGACTAATTAATTTTCCATGGCTACATAGGCGTAACCTCGAGCATTCAATGTTTTTTCTTCTAAACATATGAACGGTCCATCTCTGCATAAAGTAACAAATTCGGTGTTTGAATAGGTTTGATTATTTGAACATTTACCTTCGTGTGACCATTTTTCGTATTTGTGACATTTTTCAAGGTGTCGTGCTCTTCTTTTCGCTGCAGATTTTGATTTTCCTTTACCAAATTGTAACTTATTATCTTCGCATCTGGATTCTTTTCTTACTCCGTCCAATTTACCTCTGATTAATGATACGATTTCACTTGGAAGTGTGTCATTATTACGTTTAGTAATCAAAGCGTGTAGCATTAGACCATGGTTTAGTTCACAGGAAGTCTTCATTTCGTAAAAACCTAAAAAAAATAAAAATTCAGAATGGGGGGAGAAGACTAGTTCTTTAGGGTCTGCTAGGGAAAGACCATTCGGGTTCCATTTTCGAGAACTACACGAAAATAGAAAATCTAACTCTAACAGAAATACATATTATCCTTTAAAGACTTGATTCTCCCCACACTTAGTTAGCTGTGGTGTCGAAATTGTGATTAACTTCGTTGTCAACTTCCATCGGACTATCTATGTAGTGTTTAACTCTGTGACCATTAACCTTAAATTCAATCCCATTTGAATTTATTAATTCTACTGTTCCGTATGGAAAAACTCTTTTGACTATGAATGGTCCAGACCATCTTGATTTCAATTTTCCAGGAAATAGCTTGAATCGTGAATTGGAAAGAAGAACTTTGTCTCATTCTTTAAATTCTTTTGAACTTCTGATTCTTTTATCATGCCATTTCTTCATTCTTTCTTTATAGATTAACGAATCTTCGTATGCTTCATGTCTTAATTCTTCTAATTCGTTTAATTGACTTAACCGTAGACGTCTAGCTTCATGTAAATCAAGATTATATGTCTTCAAAGCCCAAAATGCTTTGTGTTCAATTTCTACTGGAAGATGACATGCTTTTCCATAAACGAGTTTAAAAGGTGTGGTTCCAATTGGAGTTTTGTAGGCTGTTCTAAAAGCCCAGAGTGCATCCTCCAATTTAATGGACCATTCCTTCGGATTTGATCCTACGGTTTTCTCTAGAATACGTTTTAAAGCTCGGTTGGTATTTTCAACTTGTCCACTTATTTGTGGATGATATGCAGTGAAGATTTTATGAGTTCTCCATATCTTTTAAGAACTTTCTCAAGTTGATTGTTACATAAATGAGTACCCCGATCACTTATTAAAGCTTTCGGTGTTCCAAACCTTGCAAAAAGACGTTTTAAAAAGTTGACTACAACTCGTGCATCGTTAGTTGGGAGAGCTTGTGCTTCCGCCCATTTAGATACATAATCAATGGCTACGAGAATATATAGATTATTATGAGATTTTGGAAATGGACCCATAAAGTCAATACCCCAAACGTCAAATACTTCACATACATGATTGATATTTTGTGGCATTTCATCACGTTGACTTATTTTTCCGGCCCTTTGACATGCATCACAGGATTTGCAAAGAAGGTGTGCGTCTTTGTAAATTGTAGGCCAATAGAATCCAGCATCATAAACTTTTCTTGCTGTGAGTTGAGGCCCATAATGCCTTCCTGTTGGTCCTGTGTGACAATGGTTTAAGATTTGATTGGCTTCATCTCCGAATACACATCGGCTTATTATTCCATCTGGACAACTTTTAAACAAGTGTGGATCTTCCCAGAAATAGTGTTTTATATCACTGAAGAATTTCTTTCGTTTTTGGTACGATAATCATTTTTTAAGGAATCCACATACTAAGTAGTTTGCATAGTCTGCAAACCATGGAATTTCATTATGATCTATCTTCAATAGATATTCATCAGGAAAGTTGTCTTGTATGGCCGATTCATTTAGAACTTCTAAATCAGGATTTTCAAGACGAGAAAGATGATCGGCTACGAGATTTTCTGCTCCTCTTTTATCTCGGATTTCAATATCGAACTCTTGTAAGAGTAAGATCCAACGGATTAATCTTGGTTTAGCATCTTGTTTCGAAAATAGGTATCTAAGAGCAGAGTGGTCGGTATAGACCACCGTTTTAGCTAAAACGAGATATGAACGAAATTTGTCAAAAGCAAAGACAATAGCAAGGAGTTCTTTTTCAGTAGTTATGTAATTCGTTTGTGCTCCTTGTAACGTCTTACTAGCATAATATATAGGTTGAAATCGTTTTTCAATCCTTTGTCCTAAAACGGCTCCCATTGCAAAATCACTTGCATCGCACATAAGTTCAAACGGTAGATTCCAATTTGGTGTTATCTTGATCAGTGCATTAGTGAGTTTCTCTTTAAGAATATTAAAAGATTTGATACATTCATCTGAAAAGATGAATGGAGCATCCTTTTCTAGGAGTTTATTCATAGGAGTGGCAATTTTAGAAAACTCTTTAATGAAACGTCGGTAAAAACCTGCATGCCCTAGAAAACTCCTAACTCCTCTAACATTGGTGGGATGTAGAAGTTTAGCAATTACATCTACTTTAGCTCTATCCACTTCAATTCCTTCCTTTAAAATTTTATGTCCAAGAACGATGCCTTCTTTAACCATGAAATGACATTTCTCCCAATTAAGAACTAGATTTGATTGTTCACATCTAATAAGCATTCGTTCCAGATTAACTAGACATGATTCAAATGTATCACCGAAGACTGAAAAGTCATCCATGAAAACTTCCATGCATTCTTCTATCATGTCGTGAAAAATCGCCATCATGCACCTTTGAAAGGTTGCAGGGGCGTTGCAAAGTCCAAATGGCATGCGTTTGTAAGCAAAAGTACCATAAGGGCACGTGAACGTGGTTTTCTCTTGATCTTCGGGTGCTATTGGAATTTGAAAATATCCGAAAAATCCATCAAGAAAATAATAGTAACTATTTTCGGCTAATCTTTCCAACATTTGATCAATAAAAGGTAAGGGAAAGTGATCTTTTCTGGTGGCGTCATTTAATTTTCTATAATCAATACACACACGCCATCCTGTTACAGTCCTAGTAGGAATAAGCTCATTTTTCTCATTTGTAATGACAGTCATGCCACCCTTCTTAGGTACGCATTGAACTGGGCTTACCCATGGACTATCAGAAATCGAATAAATTAAACCTGCATCTAGCAGTTTAATAATTTCTTTTTTAACAACATCTTGCATATTAGGATTTAGACTTCGTTGGCGTTGCACATACGTTTTATGACCTTCTTCCATAAGGATTTTATGTGTGCAATACGAAGGACTTATTCCTTTAATATCATGAATCTTCCATGCAATAGCTGGTTTATGAGCTTTTAACACAGAAATGAGTTGTGATTTCTCATTTTCAATAAGAGAAGACGATATTATTACAGGTAATTCAGATTCACCATGTAAATAAGCGTATTCCAAATGGTTTGAAAGTGGCTTTAACTCTAATGTCGGAGGTTGTTCTATCGATGATTTATATCGATATCTGTCTTCTTCTTTTAACATTTGAATTTCTTCTGTTGTTGGTTCATATCCATTAGCTATTAGTGTAGCTAACATTTCAGTTTCATCAATTGGTTCAGTTCCTTCTCCTAAAGAACATTCTCCTGTTCATTGTAATTCTGGAAATTCTTCTAACAATTCTGCATGTGAATCTATAATTTGAATATAATAACATGTATCATCTGCAGATTGCGGTTGTTGCATTGCTCTATCAACTGAAAAGGTAACACTCTCGTCCTCTATACTTAGGGTCAGTTTCTTACCAAACACGTCTATCATTGCTTTAGCCGTGTTTAAGAATGGTCTTCCTAATATGAGAGGAACTTGAGAATCTTCTTCCATGTCTAGAACAACAAAATCTACTGGAAATACTAAAGTACTAACTTTAACTAGCATATTCTCCATTATCCCTCTAGGATATTTTATTGATCTATCGTCTAGTTGTATGCTTATTCTTGTTGGTTTCAATTCTCCAAGGTCTAGTTTAGCGTATAGTGAATACGGCATTAAATTTATACTAGCACCTAAGTCTGCCAATGCTTCTATTGAACTAAGACTACCTAGAAAACATGGAATTGTGAAACTTCCTGGATCTGATAATTTTTCTGGTATCTTATTCAACAGCACGGCTGAACAATTAGCATTCATAGTAACCGCCGAGAGTTCTTCCATTTTCTTTCTATTTGAGATTAGATCTTTCAGAAATTTAGCATATCTAGGCATTCCTGAAATCACATCAATGAAAGGAAGATTTACATTTATCTGTTTAAACATATCCAAGAATTTGGATTGCTCGGCTTCAAGTTTCTCTTTTTTCATTTTACTCGGGTAAGGAAGTGGTGGTTGGTATGGTTTAACATAAGGTTTAGCCTTAACTGTGTTATCTTCATTAACCTTTTCAACTACCGGTTCTTTTTCCTTATCTTGTTCAGGTTGTTGTTCTTGTGGAGTAGGAATAGCTTCATCAGAAATTACAGGTATTTCAGGTGGTTTAAGTGTTGTACCACTTCTTGTGGTAATGGCTTTAGCTGTTTCATTCTGGGGGTTAGCATTTGTATCACTAGGTAAACTTTCCGGTTTTCTTTCACCTATTAACCTTGCTAGGTTACTTACTTCTTTTTCCAAATTTTGAATAGAAGCTTGTTGATTTCTAAATGCTTGAGCATTTTGTTCATTCGTTTGTTTTTGAGATGTAAAAAACTGTGTTTGAGTTTCAACTAGCTTCGTCATCATATCTTCTAAATTATGCTTTTTATCATCGGTTTGTGGTTTGTTTTGAAAATTAGGTCTTTGCTGATTGTAAGTATTTTTGGTTACTTGTTGATTGCTAGGACCTTGTTGGTTGTTGTATGGAACATTTCGGTTATAATTCTGGTTTTGATTGTAAATCGGTCTTGGCGGTTGATAATTATTCTAATAATTATTTCCAGGCCTTTGGTTTATGTATGAAATATTCTCTCTTTGTTCCATTGTTAGTTCAATACTGAGACAATCTTTTGTCAAATGTGGTACTCCACACTGCTCACAACTAATTCGTATTGAGTGTATACCTTTAGTCATCTTTTCCATTCGTCTCTCGACAGCATCTATCTTTGCGGAAATGGAATCTAAGTCATGGCTAGAATCGGCTCTAGCTGCTTTAGATGATCTAACGATATCTTTTTCTTGGTGCCACTCACGTGAGTGGGAAGCAGTGTTATCAATAATTTTATAAGCATCAGTTTCTGTTTTCTTCATAATAGAACCACCAGCTGCTATATCGATGTCTTTCCTTGTAGTGATGTCGCTTCTTTGGTAGAATATTTGTACTATTTGACAAGTATCTAAACCATGTTGCGGACATCCTCTTAATAACTTTCCAAATCTTGTCCACGCCTCATATAAAGTTTCATTCGGTTTCTGTGTGAACGTAACAATTTCTCCTTGAAGTCTCACGGCTTTAGATGCCGGAAAGAATTGTTTAAGAAATTTTTCAACTAAAACGTCACATGTATCAATCGCCCCTTCAGGTAACGATTCCAACCAATCTTTGGCTTCTCCCTTTAAAGTCCAGGGAAATAACATGAGATATATCTGTTCATCCTCAACTTCTCGGATTTTAAATAGTTTGCAGATCCTATTAAAGGTACGAAGATGTTCATTTGGATCTTCCTTCGGCGCACCACTAAATTGGCATTGATTAGTCACCATATGTAGAATTTGTCCTTTGATTTCAAAATATGGCGCATTGATGTCTGGATGAGTAATTGCGTGACCTTGGCCAGTGCGTTTAGCTCTCATTCGGTCTTCCATACTTAAAGGTTCCAGATTTTCCATGATTGAATTTGTTGAATCTGAATCACTAGAGGATTCTGATTTAATGGTTCGTTCCTCAACAATCTCTGTTTGAATGATTGGTGGTTCCGGAGGAAAAATTAATGGTTCAGGATCTATGAATCGTCCCTGAATATTCTCCGGATTCTCAATTGTGAGATCGGGTTCAAAAAATGGATTATCGAAAATTTGAATTGGAGTACTTGGTCGACTGGATGACGATTCTAAAGAAAAATCAACGGCGGTAATATTAGCTAGATGTCTGGATCGAGTTACAGGTGGTGAACGTACAAAAGGTGGTGAACGTCTTGCTCGGTGCATTCACTAAATATCCTATTAGTTTTTAAAAGGAAAGAAAAATTATATAAGTTATCCAATTAATAGACTTTTCTGATTTTGCCCACGTTTCGAATAGCCAAAAGATGCAGCAGAGGGGCAGGATTCGTTTGGTCTCAATATAATTGAGTACTGTTTGGCTCCAATAACCCGGTTCACGTACAAATCCAACTATTACTACGAACCAAAAAATTTTGATGTCTATCAATTTAACCACTTAAAATAAATTTTCGTAATTTAAAGAAATATAGAGAAGAAGTAGAATAAAAATCTATGTCCTAAAACTAGAATTGCGAGAAATAAGAAAGAAAAAGAGCGCGTCGAAAAAGAAAGTCGAAAAAGAAAAGGGTTGAAAAATAAAAGGCGTCGAAAAATAAGAAAGAAAAAGAGATACTTATAAAACTTTAAAACACTCGACTAACCCAACCTTATTACTATCACTAACTTAAAATTAAAATTGCAAATTGAGATTACTAATTGGAGTGATAATTGATACATAGGTAAAAGGCGTCGAAAATTAAAAATAAGAAAGTAGCGCGTTGAAACTTAAAAAAAAAAAAAAAGAACTAAAAACTAAAAATTAAAAGTTGCGTCTAAAAATATTAAAGCTTACAAGTAAAACTATATCCCAAATGGCAATATCTTAAAAAGGTACTAAAACTTAAAAAGGCGTCGCAAAATTCTAAAGCACCTAGATCTTAGTCTAAAGAGAAAGCACTTAAGGAATTTTACGGCAAAACCTAAAAATCTAGAAATAAAAATAAGATACGACAAAAACTAAATTTAACACTAACTACGAACAATAAAAATACAAATATTACGATTAAATAATTAAAAAGAAACAAATATAAAAAGAAGCTAAAAATGATAAGATTACAATTTTTATAGAAATATTATTTTTATATTTTTTTTTAGAAAAGCATTAATTTTTATATATATTAAAACTAATTATAATTAATTATACTAATTAAATTAAAACTTAAACTAATTAATATTAATTAAAAACTTAAACTAAATTATAATAATAATAAAACTAATTAGGGTTTAAATAATAATATAATTAATTACTCCGTATTAAATGAAGAATTAAGGCTTCTGTGTGACCTGTCTGGGCGGCTCCGCGAGTCGCGTGACACTTAGCTGGAAAACTCCGCAAGTCGCGGGGTTTGTAAATTCAAACGTGTACCAGGCTTTACTTCGACAGGTTCCGTTTTTAATATATTTTTTTTATTTTCTGTTTAAATATTTATATAAAATATTTATAAAAACTAAATAAAACTTATATTTTAAAAAAAATAAGATACTTTATAATTTTATAAAAATCTTAAAAATAGATTTATATATATATATATATATATATATATATATATATATATATATATATTTTTTTTTTTTCGTTTTGTTTTTAATTTTTTTTAAATAAAAACAAAATATTTAAATAAAACTTATATTTTTATAAAATAAAAATAAAGAAACTTTACAAAACTTAAATATTTAACAAACTCTTAAAAATATATAAAGTTTTTTGTTTTTCTTTTTATATTTTTGAATTTTTAAAACGTATTTTTACAAAAACGTATTTTTATAAAAGTAAACTAAAAATAAAAATCTTTTTTTTATATTAGCGTTGCGCTTCCGGCTTTTAAGCTAGATTTTGATCCCCGGCAGTGGCGCCAAAAATGTTTGATAGTTATGTGAGGTGTATATGAAATAGCTTATATTTTACTAGAAAAAACTATTAAATACGATACAATTTTACACAAGATATTTATTTATTTATAGAATTGATATACTTAAACCTTGCTACAACACTTATAGGCAGTGTACCTAATCGTACAGTAGTGTAGTTTTTAGTAAGTCCGGTTCGTTCCACAGAGAATCTTTAAACAAAGCTTAACGCTATATTAGTTTTAATTTATAAAAATACAAATATATATATATATATATATATATATATATATATATATATATATATATATATATATATATATATATATATATATATATATATATATATATATATATATAAGTAATATTATTATTATAAAGGGGAGTTTTTACCATTTAATTACCGGTTTGTCGATTTTAAAAAAAACTTTAGTCGCAGTTAAAACCTAATGTAAAATATTAAAAATAAATATAACTTAATTTAAAGCGTAAAGTAAATAACGATAATGAAATTGCGATAAATAAAAGTGCGATAAAATAAAATTGCGATAATTAAAAAGTACGATAATTAAAAGTGCAATTAAATAACAATAAATAAAAGGGCGATAATTAGAAGTGCAATTAAATATAAAATAAAGGAAATTAAATATGAAATAAAATAATTATGCTTATTTAAACTTCCGTAATCATGATGTTTGACGTGTTGATTTTAATTTTATGCCCATGGGTTAATTGTCCTTAGTCCTGGATTATTTAATATGTCCGTCTGGTTTTTGTCCATAACAGTCCATCAGTCATAAATATAAAGTGCGAGTGTCCTCGTCAAATTATCCTTATACCCGAAGTTAAATATTCCAACTAATTGGGGACTTAAACTGTAACAAGGTTTTATTACTTTGTTTAATAATTACATCAGGATATCGACTGTGTGTAACCCAATGTTTTAATACTTTGTTATCAATTATGCCAAGTGTCCTTGTACATAATTTTACCCCTGTTTTAATAATTCCATAGACTATTAATCCATTCCCGTGTCCGGTTAAATGAACGATTATTCGTACATATAAATACCCCGCACATCGTGTCCGATCGAGTGTATATGGTTATTTATGGGTACGTCCAATTGTAAATCTTTATATTAAAATTAACAAACTATCATTTAGTTAAACAAATATAAAGCCCATTAATAACCCATAGTCTAATTTCCACAAGTGTCGTTCTTTTGTCCAAACCTCAATTATGGTACAAAGCCCAATTACCCAATTTTAATATTTTTAGCCCAACATCATGATTACTTCGGATTAAATAAGCATAATAATAACTTAGCTACGAGACATTAAATTAAAAAGGTTGAACATAACTTACAATGATTAAAAATAGCGTAGCGTTACACGGACAGAATTTCGACTTACACCCTTACAACATTCGCTAACATACCCTTATTATTAGGATTTAAAATTAAAATTAAAATTAAAATATAAATTATATATATATTTACGTATATATGAAGAGAAGAAAAAGATATATCGATATTTAAAATGTCGAATTGCGCTGGCTTTTATAGGCATTTTTGTCCAGGGAGGCTCCGAGAGTCGCGGCCTTTTTGGCCTTCAAACTCCGCAACTCGCGGAGTTTGTTTCTACAGCTCATCCCATTTTAGAACCTTTCTTGCCGACGGTTTTAATATATAAATATAATTTATATATAATTAATATAATTAATTATATATTATATTATATTTATATACATAGTTAACTTGTAATTTTTAGTCCGTTGCGTTGAGCGTTGAGAGTTGACTCTGGTCCCGGTTTCGGATTTTCGAACGTCCTTGCGTACAATTTAATATCTTGTACTTTGCGTTTTGAATCTTGTACTCTTGTAATTTCGAGACGTTTCTTATCAATAATTGGAACCTGTTTGATTGTATTTTGTACTTTTGAGCTTTTTGGTCGTTTGCGTCTTCAATTCGTCGAATCTATCTTTTTTCTTTACCTTTTATTATTTAAACGAATATCACTTGTAAATAGAACAATTGCAACTAAAAACTTGTCTTTCTTGAGGGATAATGCTATGAAATATATGTTCGTTTTTAGCATTATCACATACCTAACCACTGATCTGTTACTCCTTATCTTTTAATTCTCTCTTAAAATTTTCTTATCCTTTATTTGTTTTCCTCCTTCTCCTCAAACAAGACCCATAACTATTCATCCTTATTCTAAATTTTTACAAAAAGTGGGAACAAGATCGTATAACATTATATCATCAAGTATTCATCATCCTCACATCATCTATCATTACCATCCCTCTTACTATCATATCCATCATCATCATCTTCGCTAATTACCATCATTATCATCATCTATTTTCTTAAATGATCATTATCGTCATGTTAATAATCATAATCCTACTCATAACTTAATCATAATTATATCATAACTGTAATCATAATATGAATAACATCATCATTATTTTAAATCGCTAAACTTCATCTATAATTATATTACCTTCATCTTCCTTTAAAGTTACTGTACATCATCTACACTTTATTTTAACATCTTCATTTGAATAGCTGTAGCATGACAAGGTAATGATGGGTGTTTGATCAAGTTCTTGAACAGAAAAAATACATAACTAAACAGCATGGTAGATGTGTTCGATTGAATAGTAAACAGAAAAAAATATATGGTATCGTGAAGGTGGTGAAGTGAGTGGTCGACAGTTGAGGTGGTGGAGGTGTTCCTTGGTGGTTCACGGCTGCACACAGCAGCAAGGACAGCTGCTATATGCAGCTTCCCGTTTGACAGGAACATATAAGTAATTCGAAAAAAAATAATCTTGTAGTTGGAGAGGAGAAAGAATATGAGAGATGGTGGTGGTGATTGTAGATGGAGGATACGGTGGCGATGATGACTGTTGGTGGTGGAGATTGGTGGTCATACATGGTGTCGTAGTGGTGAATGTTTGCTTATAGCATGCGAAAATAGAGAGAATAAAATGGAATGGTGGCGATGGTAGTTGTTCATAATGAATGGTGGTAAGGGAGAGGGTGGCCGGTGGTTTCTGCAGACGTGGTGGCCGGTGGTGGCTGTAAATGGCGGCAGAGATAAAGGTTGACGGGGTTTGCTTATTATCTATGTGTCTTGTATACATATAGATATAGGTATATATTTTAATTATAAAACTAATCTAATAATTGATTATAATATAATATAAGTTAACAGTAATTCATGTGAGGAATGAAAAAGAAGAATTGAAAAGATACAACAGCCCGCTAAATTGGATTAACCTGCTGACAGTTTTCACGGACTGTGTATCGTGCCCCGTTGTTCACTTAGTGGCGAATAAAAAGTCTTCAGAAAAATTCGATATTTTTACAGTAATTATATTTATTTTAGTCATTATGGTATAAAATTCGATCCTTAATTTGTTAAATAAAGATTACATCAACTGTCCCTCTCATTTTTGGGTAAAATATAAAAAGTGTCAAAACTTAACAGATAGTTCCTAAATATATTTTTAATAAGTCTAAAATTTATAGAACTTATTTTCGGATCACCGTTTATTCTAAAATCACATAAGTTCGAATTTAAACTTCTCTAATTAATAATTGAATCGTTCAACGAGTATTACAATCATTTAATATTTATTTTTAATATACTTTATTTATATATAGAGATATATTTTAAATAATAATTATTATAATATCCAATTTTTTATTTTAATTTACATAAATAAATTTTAGTAACAACAACACACAATATTTAAAATTATATTTCCAATTATTATTTATATATATATATATATATATATATATATATATATATATATATATATATACACATATCAAGTTACAATTAATTGTTCGTGAATCGTCGGAACTGGTCGAAGGTCAAATGATTTCATGAAACCGTTCAAAAATTTTAAGACTCGGTTTAATAGACTTTGCTTATCGTTTTGAAAATACAATATCGTATCGAGAGTTTGATTTAAAATTAGTCAAAATTTTCCTGGTCACTACATCGCGGAATGCCAAATCGGCAAACAATGTATTCCCATACAAAATTTCGCACTTACACATCAGTAATAGTGCGAACCGCCTTAGCTTCAACCCATTTGGTAAAGTAATCGATTGCGACAATCAGGAATTTAACATTGCCAGGTCCTGCAGGAAATGGCCCTACAATGTCAATAGCCCATTTATTAAATGGCCATGGTAAATTAACAGGAATTATATCATGCCGCGGCATTCGATTCTGCGGAGCATGCCTTTGGCAACTTTTACAACGTTTAACAATTTTCGCTACATCGCGGTATAGGGATGGCCAAAAGTATCCCATTCGCATAATTTTCGCTGCAATAGTTTTGTAGCCTGAATGCAGTGCACAAGTACCGTTATGCACTTCTTCTATAATCATTTCTGCCTCGATTGGGCCAACACAACGCATCATTGGTCTGCAATATGATTTGCGATATAAGATATCATCTTGAATGATATACATCGGTGCTCGCTCTCTTACTAAACGTGCTTCGCGACTATCATCTGGCAGAATATCACTGCGGATATATTGTAGAATTGGGTCCATCCAGTTTGGCTGTTCTTCTGTAATAGATGCGACCATTAAGTCACTATCTATTGATTTACTTGGTAATTCCTCAACCCATACTTGTTTTTGAAAGTGCAAGAACGTTAAAGCAGCCAATTTGCTCAACGCATCCGCCTTTTTATTTTGGCTTCTTGGCACTTGTGCGAGTTCGAAATGCTCAAATCGCGCTACCATTTCTTTCAATAGCTGCAAGTATTTATGCATAGAGGGATCATGTGCTTCAAAAGATCCATTAAACTGATTTGCTACTAATTACAAATCTGTAAATACACGCAGCTTAACAATATTCATTTTTCACGCAATATTTAAGCCTGCGAGCAATGCTTCATATTCGGCCTCATTATTTGTCACATCAAAATTAAACCGCAATGCGTATGTATGCTCCTCACTGCTTGGGCTTGCCAAAACCAAACCCGCACCTGCACCTTCTGCGCACGAAGCGCCATCAGTAAACAAATCCCAAGGTTCGCCAAGTACCGTTTTTAGCGCGGTTCGCTCATTAATCACCTCTAACTCTCCAGACAGTTCAGCGAGATAATCCGCCATAACCTGACCTTTTTTAGCACTACGCGGAAGGTAAGATATTTGATAAGAACCTAATTCTACTGCCCACAATGCGAGTCTACCAGATATCTCTGGTTTGGTTAAGACTTGCTTGATTGGCATATTAGTTAATACATGCACTGGATGCCCTTGAAAATATCTTCATAACCTTCGCGTTGTTAAAATAAGCGCATACACAAACTTTTCAATCGGCGCATAGTTTATTTCACTTCCCGTAAGAGCTTTACTAACAAAATACACCGGCTTTTGTATTTTGTTCCTTTCCGTGATCAAAACTGAACCGAAAGCTTCGTTTGTCACTGAGATATAAAGATAAAGAATTTCGCCCTGAACTGGCGCTGTTAGTGTAGGCAAAGTTTTCAACAACTTTTTCATCTCTTGAAACGCGGTTTCTGCTTCACTGGACCAAACAAAATTCTTTTGCTTCAAACACCCTTTTAGAGTTTTGAAAAATGGCAACTGCCTTTCAGCAGCTTTAGACAAGAAACGCGTTAATGCAGCTAGTTTTCCCGTCAAACTTTGCACTTCTTTAACTGTTTTTGGCACGGTCATATTTTCTATAGCCGCGATCTTTTTTGGATTAGCTTGAATGCCTTGTTCTGTAACAAGATATCCCAAAAATTTTCCTTCAGTTTCGCCAAAGCTACATTTTAGCAGATTAAGCTTCATGTTTATTTTTCACAGTTTGTCAAATGTTTCGCGCATAGCTTCAATGATTCGCTCTTGCGTCGTGCTTTTGATGACTAAATCATCTACATAAGCTTCAAGATTACGCCCTATTTGTTTGTCAAACGCGGTATCAATCAACCGTTGATATGTCGCACCCGCATTGATTAAACCGAAAGGCATCATTATATAGCAATATATGCCTTTGCCCGTATGAAATGCGATTTTATCTGCGTCTTCTTGCGCCATAGGAATCTGATGATAACCTCTTGCCGCATCCAGAAAACATTTATATGGAAAAGCATGTAAAGATTCCACTTTTAAATCAATTTCTGGAAGCGGATAGTTATCCTTGGGGCACGCTTTATTTAAATCTTTGTAATCAATACACATTCTCCAGGAACCATCAGGTTTTTTCACCAACACTGGATTTGCAATCCATGATTGATATTGAGCTTCGCGCAGAATTCCAGCTCTTACCAATTTTGTTACTTCTTCGCATAGCCATTTTACACGATCTGGGGCCATGCCCCTTCACTTTTGCACTACAGGCTTTAGAGCTGGATTTACATTGAGGCTGTGTTCCGCAATATGACGCGGAACACCAGTCATATCGTTTTCGTACCAAGCAAAAACATCCATGTATTGGACAAGTAATTGCACGATTTGTTTCCTAGTATCCGCACTAACATTGCGTCCTACTTTGATTTTCTGCTCTGGATATGCGGGATTAATTATTTCCATAGTATCCGCATCATCAACAGGGTCCTGCCCTGCGGTTTTTACGTTAACAGCCGCACAAATAGGCATAATGCTCATTGAACATATTGTGGCAACCCCTTTATATGTTGAAAACTTAATCATGCCATGAATTGTGGACGGGACAATTCCAAATTTACTTATAGCTATTCTTCCCAGCAGCATGTTATAACGAGATGAGGCTCGCATAACATAAAAATCTAACCGCATTTGTCGCACCAAAGCATCATCAATTACATCTGCTAGCTCGACGTTTAATGGCAAAACACCTATAGGTAATGAAGATTCTCCTGCAAAACCAGTTAACGAAACCGCGGTTGTTTGCAAGTGCGTTTTAATACTTTCTGGCAGTTGAGCGACACATTGTTCGTAAATAATATCGACGCTACTGCCGTTATCGACATGGACTTTCATGACTGTGATGTCAGCTTCCACGATTTTGCACGATACCACTATCGGCATTTCAGAGAAATCATCGCTCTGCATTTTCGGGAAACTAATTGGCGCAAATTGCCAATTATGATACATTTTAGCAGACTTTTGCATTTTTCCTCTTTTTTAGACATTCGCTCGCACATCGACCACTATATCACTATCATTTCCAATATTACTCATTATTCTAAGCAATCAAGCAATTCACCATCGATTTTAGATGTATGCACCTGCAAATCATCACAACAAAAATAGGATTGAAATTAAACCGACGAATTAATTGTTTGATGGGACGAAACAAAAAATTTTCAATTTAATTTGTAAAACGTGTCCCACGGATGGCGCCAATTGATCAATCCTTAATTAGCGATGTTACCTAATTATGGATTGAGTGCAATAAGATTACAATGGAGGATGGAATGTTTGATGATTATTTTGGGCCCCGATGATCGTCTTTCACTTTAACTATCAAGTGATCAACCACCCCGACCCGGTCTTGATTGTTAATTAGCATAATTCACCTTTGCGCGATGTAAAAATCCCTTGGACAATATCACAAGTGGAAATTACAAAGGCTTGGGCAAAATGGCAGAGAATCAACAACCCATAAATGAGAGGCCAAGCTCTCTATTTATAGTATTCGAGATATCCGCGGTCTGCGAATTACCTAACCGTCCGCGGAAACTCAGCGGATCAAACCACAGTCATTTATTAGCGCGGGAATCCATCTGCTGATCTTATTTTCAGCGAACACTTCATAACTGTGCCTTATAGTTCGCGCAGTTCTGCCCTTGGCCTTTAGCAAATAAAATATACATAGACAATGCTATGTATATGATCAGCAGGAACAACAAGTCTCTTCATGGAAAATGGAGCAAGGGTGCAAGTGAAAGCGCATGGAGACTTTGTTTTAAAGCTTCCAAGTGGTTTGGAGCTTATTTTGAAAAATGTTTTGTATGCACCCGATTTATCACGAAACATTATTTCTGTATCCCGTTTGAAACAATATGGTTTTAATCTTAATTTCATTAATGATGATATCCATGTTTCTTTAGATAATGTGTTTTATTTCAAGGCTTCACCTTCGAATGGTATTTATGAATTGGTTCATGATGACACATCAGACAATAGCTCAATGTTCCATGCAAACACCATGAAACTCAAAAGGGATTTGAGTGATTCCTACTTATGGCATTGCCGCCTTAGTCACATAAACAAGAATCGAATGCATACACTTCAAAAGAATGGACTTTTGAAATCAAATGAACTAGACTTGTTTGATGTATGTGAATCTTGTTTACAAGGCAAAATGACTAAAGCACCTTTCAAAGGGACCTATGAAAGGGCTAAAGACTTATTGGGATTAATACATTCGGATGTATGTGGACCCTTTAAGCCCATGACTAGGAAAGGTGAAAGATACTTCATCACTTTCATTGATGACTTTAGTCGTTTCGGATATGTCTACTTGTTAAGACATAAGGACGAAACTTTTGAAGCATTCAAGGAATATCAAAATGAAGTACAAAATCAACTCAATAAGACAATCAAGGTACTTCGTACCGATAGAGGAGGTGAATACCTAAGCGATGCTTTCCAAGATCATCTTAAAAGTTGTGGGATTATCTCGCAACTCACTCCTCCTGGAACACCCCAACTTAATGGAGTTTCCGAAAGGAGGAACCGAACCCTAATGGATATGGTTTGATCTATGATGGCTAGAAGCTCGTTGCCTCTATCATTTTGGGGTTATTGTCTATGCTCCGCGGCTCGTATTCTAAATATGGCCCCGACCAAGAAAGTGGAACGAACTCCATCTCTATCATACTTAAAGGTATGGGTATGTAAAGCTTATCCTAAGCGTTACGTACCTAATAAGTTGAATGCTCAATCCACGAAGTGTATCTTCATAGGATATCCCAAGGATGATACGGGATACTATTTCTATGATCCAACCGAGCAAAATGTATTTGTTGCTCGAAAGGCTGAATTCCTTGAAACTAAGTTCCTAATGGAAGGAAATAGTGAAAGGAAGATAGATCTTGAAGAGGTTCAAGATCAAGTAGATGATACACAATTGGTTGACACTAGTACTCAACATGAAAATGTTGAGAGTGATCAAATGGATGATCAAAATACACAAGACGTTCGCAGATCTGGTAGGATTAGTAATCCTCCTGAGAGATATGGGTTTTTCATGGATGGTTGCTATGTGGTTGATTTGGATGAACTAACAAACTACCAAGATGCTTTATCAAAGATTGATAAGGATAAATGGCAGGAAGCCATGAACGCTGAGATGCAATCCATGTATGACAACCAAGTTTGAGAACTTGTTGAACAACCTACTGGCTCAAGGCTAGTTGATTGTAAATGGCATTTCAAAATGAAAACCGACATACATGGAAACTTGGATACATATAAAGCTAGACATGTAGCAAAAGGTTTCACTCAAACTCAAGGGGTTGACTATGATGAAACTTTTTCGCCTGTGGCAATGCTAAAGTCTATTAGGATATTACTTGTCATTGCTGCTCATTATGATTATGAAATATGGCAAATGGATGTCAAGACCGCTTTCCTAAATGGAAATCTTGAGGAAGATGTCTGTATGGTTCAGCCTGAAGGTTTTGTTGATCCGAAATATCCTAAAAAGGTATGCAAGTTAAAGAAGTCAATCTAAGGATTGAAACAAGCATCTAGAATGTGGAATCATCGTTTTAATGAGGAGGCCAAGAAATTTGGCTTCATTAAAAATGGTGATGAAGCTTGTGTATACAAGAAAGCTAGTGGGAGCACTATCATGTTCCTTGTACTATATGTGGATGATATATTGTTATTTGGAAATGATATTCCGGCAATGGAAGGTGTTAAAACTTGACTAAGTAAATGCTTCTCCATCAAGGATCTTGGAGAAGCACAATACGTTTTAGGGATTGGGATCCATAGGGATAGACCCAAGAAACTGATAGGTTTGAATCAAAGTGCATACATCGAAAAGGTCTTGAAAAGGTTCAAGATGGAGAACTCTAAGAAAGGTTTGGTACTCATTCAAAAGGGAACGCTTCTCAGTTCATCCCAGTGTCCTACCACGAAAGATGAACAAGAGAGAATGAGGAAAGTCCCGTACGCATCTGCTATTAGGTCAATCATGGATGCAATGATATGCACTAGACCAGATGTGTCATGCGCTCTTAGCCTGACAAGTAGATACCAAAATAACCCAGGAAACAGTCATTGAATTGCTGTCAAAAGTATATTGAAATACCTTAGGAGGACTAAGGATATGTTTCTTATATACGGGTCTGGTGAGGAGGAAATCGCCGTAAAAGGTTACGTGGACGCGAGTTTCCAAACTGATCGAGATGATTCTCGATCACAATTCGGTTTTGTCTTCACGTTAAATGGAGGTGCGGTCTCTTGGAAGAGTTCAAAACAGGATGTTGTTGCATTATCCACTACAGAGTCGGAGTACATTGCCGCCTCATTGGCAGCTCAGGAAGCTGCATGGATGAAGAAATTCATAGACGACTTAGGAGTGGTCCCTTCCATTCAGGACCCTCTTGAGATCTTTTGTGACAACGAGGGTGCGATTGCTCAAATCAAGGAACCTCGTGCTCACCAAAACACCCGTCACATTGAGCGGAGATTTAACTACATAAGGGATGAGGTTGAAAATGGAAAGATATGTATTCGCAAAGTTCACACAGATCTTAATATAGCGGATCCTCTCACGAAGCTCTTATATGGAGCAAAACATGCAGGACATGTTTGTGCATTAGGGCTTCGATATTCTAGTGATTGGTCATGATCTGTTTTATGTATTATTGATAATGCTAAAAACGAACATATATTTCATAGCATTATTCCTCAAGAAAGACAAGCTTTTAGTTGCAACTGTTCTATTTACAAGTGATATTCGTTTAAATAATAAAAGGTGAAGACAAAAGACAGATTCGACGAATTGAAGACGCAAACGACCAAAAAGCTCAAAAGTACAAAATACAATCAATGAGGTTCCAATTATTGATAAGAAACGTCTCAAAATTACAAGAGTACAAGATTTAAAACACAAAGTACAAGATATTAAATTGTACGCAAGGACGTTCGAAAATCCAGAACCGGGACCAGAGTCAACTCTCAACGCTCGACGCAACGGACTAAAAATTACAAGTCAACTATGCACATAAATATAATATAATATATAATTAATTCTTAAAATTAATATATATATTATATTATATTATAAAACCGTCGGCAGAAGAAAAAAACCAAATGTGAGCCTCCCCAGCTGGCCATGCGATCGCATGGCCTTGAAGAGCAAAGCTCATGTGATCGCATGAGCTCCTTTTTCAGTTCACAGGCCTATAAATTCGCAGTTTGGTGAACGTAAAATCCATCCATCAATCTCTCTATCTATATGTAAACGTATATATTTATATTTATATTTTAATTTTAATTTTAATTTTAAATCCTAATAATAAGGGTATGTTAGCGAATGTTGTAAGGGTGTAAGTCGAAATTCTGTCCGTGTAACGCTACGCTATTTTTAATCATTGTAAGTTATGTTCAACCTTTTTAATTTAATGTCTCGTAGCTAAGTTATTATTATGCTTATTTAATCCGAAGTAATCATGATGTTGGGCTAAAAATATTAAAATTGGGTAATTGGGCTTTGTACCATAATTGGGGTTTGGACAAAAGAACGACACTTGTGGAAATTAGACTATGGGCTATTAATGGGCTTTATATTTGTTTAACTAAATGATAGTTTGTTAATTTTAATATAAAGATTTACAATTGGACGTACCTATAAATAACCATATACACTCGATCGGACACGATGGGCGGGGTATTTATATGTACGAATAATCGTTCATTTAACCGGACACGGGAATGGATTAATAGCCACTAGAATTATTAAAACAGGGGTGAAATTATGTACAAGGACACTTGGCATAATTGATAATAAAGTATTAAAACCTTGGGTTACACTCAGTCGACATCCTGGTGTAATTATTAAACAAAGTATTAAAATCTTGTTATAGTTTAAGTCCCCAATTAGTTGGAATATTTAAACTTCGGGTATAAGGATAATTTGACGAGGACACTCGCACTTTATATTTATGACTGATGGACTGTTATGGACAAAAACCAGACGGACATATTAAATAATCCAGGACAAAGGACAATTAACCCATGGGCATAAAACTAAAATCAACACGTCAAACATCATGATTACGGAAGTTTAAATAAGCATAATTCTTTTATTTCATATTTAATTTCCTTTATTTTATATTTAATTGCACTTCTAATTATCGCATTTTTATTTATTGTTATTGTATTTAATTGCACTTTTAATTATCGTACTTTTTAATTATCGCAAGTTTATTTTATCGCACTTTTATTATTCGCAATTTCATTATCGTTATTTACTTTACGCTTAAAATTAAGTCTTTTATTTATTTAATATTTTACATTTTGTTTTAACTGCAACTAAAGTTTTTAAAATCGACAAACCGGTCATTAAACGGTAAAAACCCCCCTTTATAATAATAATATTACTTATATATATATTTGTATTTTTATAAATTTAAACTAATATAGCGTTAAGCTTTGTGAAAAAGATTCCCTGTGGAACGAACCGGACTTACTAAAAACTACACTACTGTACGATTAGGTACACTGCCTATAAGTGTTGTAGCAAGGTTTAAGTATATCCATTCAATAAATAAATATCTTGTGTAAAATTGTATCGTATTTAATAGTATTTCCTTGTAAAATTTAATAGTATTTTATACCCCTTAGCTTTAACATCAAGTATTTTTGGCGCCGCTGCCGGGGAACTTAAAAATTTAGCTTAAAAGCCGGAAGCGCAACGCTATATAAAAAAAAAATTGTTATTTTTAGTTTACTTTTATAAAAATACGTTTTTGTAAAAATACGTTTTAAAAATTCAAAAATATAAAAAGAAAAACAAAAATTTATATATTTTTAAGAGTTTGTTAAATATATAAGTTTTATAAAGTTTCTTTATTTTTATTTTTAGTATTTAAAAATATAAATTTTATTTAAATATTGTGTTTTTTTTATAAAACATCAAAACAGCAAAACAGAAAAAAAAAATATAAAAGTTTACGGGCTACACTGTAGCAGCCCAACCCATTAGGACCGATTTTCTACTTCATGCGATCGCATGAATATATAGCATACACTCCATGCGATCGCATGGAGTGATTTAACTCGTCTGAAACATAAGCTGTACGAAATTAGGGTTTATAATAATAATTATTATTAATTAATAACCCTAATTAGGTTATAATTATTTTATTATTTAGTTTAGTTTATTTATAATTTGTATTTTAAGTCTAAATTAGTTTTAATAATTTATAAAATTAATAGTTTTATAAAATAAATAATATAAAAATAATATTTTTATAAAAATTGTAATTTTTACAACTTTTTATATATTTTGTCCATTTTTAATAGTTTTAGAGTAATTTTTGTATTTTTCGCTCGTATTTATTTTTAATTCATAGTTTTTGCCATAGTTATTTTTATTTCTAGATTTTTAGGCCTTGCCGTAAAATCCCTTAAGTGCGTTTTCTTTAGACTAAGATTTAGGTGTTTTAGAATTTTGCGACGCCTTTTTAAGTTTTAGTACCTTTTTAAGTTATTTCCATTTGGGATATAGTTTTACTTGTAAGCTTTAAGACGCAACTTTTAGTTTTAAATTTTTAGTTCCTTTTTAAGTTTAGACGCGCTATTTTCTTATTTCTCGACGCCTTTTACCTATGTATCAATTATCATTCCAATTAGTAATCTCAATTTGCGATTATAATTTTAAGTTAGTAATAGTAATGAGGTTGGGTTAGTCGAGTGTTTTTAAGTTCTATAAGTCACTCTTTTTCTCTTATTTTTATTTTTCGATTTTTTTCCGACGCACTCTTTTTCTTTCTTATTTCTCGCTATTCTAGTTTTTAGGACATAGATTTTTATTCTACTTCTTATCTAAATTTCTTAAAATTACGAAAATTTATTTTAAGTGGTTAAATTGATAGACATCAAAATTTTCTGGTTCGTAGTAATAGTTGGATTTGTACGTGGACCGGGTTATTGGAGCCAAACAGTCCTCAATTATATTGAGACCAAACGAATCCTGCCCCTCTACTGCATCTTTTGGCTATTCGAAACGTGGGCAAAATCAGAAAAGTCTATTAATTGGATAACTTATATAATTTTTCTTTCCTTTTTAAAAACTAATAGGATATTCAGTAATGCACCGAGCAAGACGTTCACCACCTTTTGTACGTTCACCACCTGTAACTAGATCAAGACATTTAGCAAATATTACCGCCGTTGATTTTTCTTTAGAATCTTCATCCAGTCGACCAAGTACTCCAATTCAAATTTCCGATAATCCATTTTTTGAACCCGACCTCACAATTGAGAATCCGGAGAATATTCAGGGACGATTCATAGATCCTGAACCATTAAATTTTCCTCCGGAACCACCAATCATTCAAACAGAGATTGTTGAGGAACGAACCATTAAATCAGAATCCTCTAGTGATTCCGATTCAACAAATTCAATTATGGAGAATCTGGAACCTTTAAGTATAGAAGACCGAATGAGAGCTAAACGCACTGGCCAAGGTCACGCAATTACTCATCCAGACATTAATGCGCCAGATTATGAAATCAAAGGACAAATTCTACACATGGTGACTAATCAATGCCAATTTAGTGGTGCGCCAAAGGAAGATCCAAATGAACATCTTCGTACCTTTAATAGGATCTCCACACTATTTAAAATCCGAGAAGTGGAGGATGAACAGATATATCTCATGTTATTTCCCTGGACTTTAAAGGGAGAAGCCAAAGATTGGTTGGAATCGTTACCTGAAGGGGCGATTGATACATGGGACGTTTTAGTTGAAAAATTTCTTAAACAATTCTTTCCTGCATCTAAAGCCATAAGACTTCAAGGAGAAATTGTTACGTTTACACAGAAACCGAATGAAACTCTATATGAGGCGTGGACAAGATTTGGAAAGTTATTAAGAGGATGTCCGCAACATGGTTTAGATACCTGTCAAATAGTACAAATATTCTACCAAGGATGCGACATCACTACAAGGAAAGACATAGATATAGCAGCTGGTGGTTCCATTATGAAGAAAACCGAAATTGATGCTTATAAAATTAATGATAACACTGCTTCCCACTCACATCAGTGGCACCATGAAAAAGATATCGTTAGATCATCTAAAGCAGCTAGAGCCGATTCTAGCCATGACTTAGATTCCATTTCCGCAAAGATAGATGCTGTCGAGAGACGAATGGAAAAGATGACTAAAGATATACACTCAATACGAATTAGTTGTGAGCAGTGTGGAGGACCACATTTGACAAAAGATTGTTTCAGTATTGAATTAACAATGGAACAAAGAGAGAATATTTCATACATAAACCAAAGGTCTGGAAATAATTATAAGAATAATTATCAACCGCCAAGACCGATTTACAATCAAAACCAGAACTATAACCGAAATATTCCATACAACAACCAACAAGGTCCTAGCAATCAACAAGTATCCAATAATACTTACAACTAGCAAAGACCTAATTTTCAAAACAAACCACCACAACAAACCGATGATAAAAATCCGAATTTAGAAGATATGATGACGAAGCTAGTTGAAACTCAAACGCAATTTTTCACATCTCAAAAACAAACCAATGAACAAAATGCTCAAGTATTTAGAAATCAACAAGCTTCTATTCAAAATCTGGAACAAGAAGTAAGTAACCTAGCAAGGTTAATAGGTGAAAGAAAACCGGGAAGTCTACCTAGTGATACAAATGCTAACCCCCAGAATGAAACAGCTAAAGCCATTACCACAAGAAGTGGTACAACACTTAAACCACCTGAAATACCTGTAACTTCTGATGAAGCTATTCCTACTCCACAAGAACCACAACCTGATCAAGATAAGGAAAAAGAACCGGTAGTTGAAAAGGTTAATGAAGATAACACAGTTAAGGCTAAACCTTATGTTAAACCATACCAACCACCACTTCCTTACCCGAGTAAAATGAAGAAAGAGAAACTTGAAGCCGAGCAATCCAAATTCTTGGATATGTTTAAACAAATAAATGAAAATCTTCCTTTCATTGATGTGATTTCAGGAATGCCTAGATATGCTAAATTCTTGAAAGATCTGATCACGAATAGAAAGAAAATGGAAGAACTCTCGGCTGTTACTATGAACGCTAATTGTTCAGCAGTGCTGTTGAATAAGATACCAGAAAAACTATCTGATCCAGGAAGTTTCACAATTCCATGTTTTCTGGGTAGTCTTAGTTCAATAGAAGCATTGGCAGACTTAGGTGCTAGTATAAATTTAATGCCGTTTTCACTATACACTAAACTAGACCTTGGAGAATTGAAACCAATAAGAATAAGTATACAACTAGCCGATCGATCAATAAAATATCCTAGAGGGATAATGGAGAACATGCTAGTTAAAGTTGGTACTTTAGTATTTCCAGTAGATTTTGTTGTTCTGGACATGGAAGAAGATTCTCAAGTTCCTCTCATATTAGGAAGACCATTCTTAAACACGGCTAAAGCAATGATAGATGTGTTTGGTAAGAAATTGATCCTAAGTATAGAGGACGAGAGTGTTACCTTTTCAGTTGATAGAGTAATGCAACAATCGCAATCTGCAGATGATACATGTTATTATATTCAAACTATAGATTCACATGTAGAATTGTTAGAAGAATTTCCAGAATTACAAGGAACAGGAGAATGTTCTTTAGGAGAAGGAACATAACAAATTGATGAAGCTGAAATATTAGCTACACTTATAGCTAATGGATATGAACCAACAACAGAAGAAATTCAAATGCTAAAAGAAGAAGACATATATCGATACAAATCATCGATAGAAGAACCTCCGAAATTAGAGTTAAAGCCACTTCCAAACCATTTGGAATACGCTTATTTACATGGTGAATCTGAATTACCTGTAATAATATCGTCTTCTTTTACTGAAAATGAGAAATCACAACTCATTTCTGTGTTGAAAGCTCATAAGCCAGCCATTGCATGGAAGATTCATGATATTAAAGGAATAAGTCCTTCGTATTGCACACATAAAATCCTTATGGAAGAAGGTCATAAAACGTATGTGCAACGCCAACGAAGACTAAATCCTAATATGCAAGATGTAGTTAAGAAAGAGATTATTAAACTGCTAGACGCAGGTCTAATTTATCCAATTTCTGATAGTCCATGGGTAAGCCCAGTTCAATGCGTACCTAAGAAGGGTGGCATGACTGTCATTACAAATGAAAAAAATGAGCTTATTCCTACTAGGACTGTAACAGGATGGCGTGTGTGTATTGATTATAGAAAATTAAATGACGCCACCAGAAAAGATCACTTTCCCTTGCCTTTCATTGATCAAATGTTGGAAAGGCTAGCCGGAAATAGTTACTATTGTTTTCTAGATGGATTTTCCGGATATTTTCAAATTCTAATAGCACCCGACGACCAAGAGAAAACCACGTTCACGTGCCCTTATGGTACTTTTGCTTACAAACGCATGCCATTTGGACTTTGCAACGCCCCTGCAACCTTTCAAAGGTGTATGATGGCGATTTTTCATGACATGATAGAAGAATGCATGGAAGTTTTCATGGATGACTTTTCAGTCTTCGGTGATACATTTGAATCATGTCTAGTTAATCTGGAACGAATGCTTATTAGATGCGAACAATCAAATCTAGTACTTAATTGGAAGAAATGCCATTTCATGGTTAAAGAAGGCATCGTTCTTGGTCATAAAATTTCGAAGGAAGGAATTGAAGTGGATAGAGCTAAAGTAGATGTAATTGCTAAACTTCCACATCCCACCAATGTTAGAGGAGTTAGGAGTTTTCTAGGGCATGCCGGTTTTTACCGACGTTTCATAAAAGATTTTTCTAAAATTGCCACTCCTATGAATAAACTCCTAGAAAAGGATGCTCCATTCATCTTTTCAGATGAATGTATCAAATCTTTTAATATTCTTAAAGAGAAACTCACTAATGCACCGATCATGATAACACCAAATTGGAATCTACCATTTGAACTAATGTGCGATGCAAGTGATTTTGCAATGGGAGCCGTTTTAGGACAAAGGATTGAAAAACGATTTCAACCTATATATTATGCTAGTAAGACGTTACAAGGAGCACAAACAAATTACACAACTACTGAAAAAGAACTCCTTGCTATTGTCTTTGCTTTTGACAAATTTCGTTCATATCTCGTTCTAGCAAAAACGGTGGTCTATACCGACCATTCTGCTCTTAGATACCTATTTTCGAAACAAGATGCTAAACCAAGATTAATCCGTTGGATCTTACTCTTACAAGAGTTTGATATTGAAATCCGAGATAAAAGAGGAGCAGAAAATCTCGCCGCTGATCATCTTTCTCGTCTTGAAAATCCCGAATTAGAAGTTCTAAATGAATCGGCCATACAAGACAACTTTCCTGATGAATATCTATTGAAGATAGATTATAATGAAATTCCATGGTTTGTAGACTATGCAAATTATTTAGTATGTGGATTCCTTGAAAAAGGATTATCGTACCAGAAACGAAAGAAATTCTTCAGTGATATAAAACACTATTTTTGGGAAGATCCACATCTGTTTAAAAGTTGTCCAGATGGAATAATACGCCGATGTGTATTCGGAGATGAAGCTAGTAAAATTTTAAACCATTGTCACACAGGACCAACAGGAGGGCATTATGGGCCTCAACTAACAGCAAGAAAAGTTTATGAAGCTGGATTCTATTGGCCCACAATTTACAAAGACGCACACCTTCTTTGCAAATCCTGTGATGAATGTCAAAGGGCCAGAAAAATAAGTCAACGTGATGAAATGCCACAAAATGTCATACAAGTATGTGAAGTATTTGACATTTGGGGTATTGACTTTATGGGACCATTTCCAAAATCTCATAATAATCTCTATATTCTCGTTGCCATTGATTATGTATCTAAATGGGCGGAAGCACAAGCTCTCCCA